>NC_080177.1:29827604-30138208 GCF_950295315.1 Erinaceus europaeus
GAGTACATCATGAGTTTGATAGAAGAAAACTCTAATGTCATCCTTCCCATCATGTTTTCCAGCCTTTATAGGATTTCAAAAGAACATTGGAATCCGTAAGTTTTCACAGCTTTCTTCCTTTTTCCTTCCCTCCTTCTATCTCTCCTTTCCTTTTAGCACTCTTTTCTCTCCTTCCCCTTATGATTAATAAACTGCATGTGTTGAGCTATATGCTATACTGCTGTTGAAAAAAGCTATAAGAAAAGATAAAAGTGTCCACTTTTTAGAAATCCTCTTCAACCTGCTGTAGTCTCACAAATAGAAATTTTGCAAAACAATTGCTTGAATGCTATTCTGTTAAAAATATCTGGTAAGGTCTATTATGCAGATACTGTCCTAAGGATCTAGAAAGTGGTTCTAGCAAGTGTTTAAATATTTTATTAGTGACTCTATATTGATTTACAAAATTATGAGACTTAGGGGTATAATTCCCCACCTTTCCGACCACCAGAGTTCTCTGTCCCCATTCCCTCCATTAGAAACTGCAGTAGTTCTCCCAAGGTCACAGATAGAGATTGACTATTTTTATATGGTTTGCCTTCCCTTCCTTTCTAAGTCACACCTACTACCTATTGTTATTTCTGAATGGCCTTCATTTTACCTCTCCTCTCTCTGGGTCTTGGGTTCTATGGAATAGGAGTTCAGGACCCTCTGGTCATCTTTCCCTAACATTGCCCCCCCTCTGGGGAGTATGGACCAAAATTATTCTTCTTCTTCTCCTTCTCCTTCTCCTTCTCCTTCTCCTTCTCCTTCTCCTTCTCCTTCTCCTTCTCCTTCTCCTTCTCCTTCTTCATCTTCTTCTTCTTTTAAATATTTTATTTATGAGAAAGATAGGAGGAGTGAGAGAGATAGAACCAGATACTACTCTACCAGATACTACCAGATACTACATGTGCTGCCAGGGATTGAACTCAGAACCTCATGCTTTATCCAATGCACCACGTCCCGGACCACAGACCAAAATTCTTTATGGGGTGCAGAAAGTGGGAGTTCTAGCTTGTATAATTGCTTCTCCACTGGACATGGGTATTGGCAGATCAATCCATACCCCCATCCTGCTTCTATCTTTCCCTAGTGGAGTAGGGCTCTGGAGAGGTGAGGTTCCAGGACTCATTGGTGCCTGGGTATGTCAAGATGAAATCATAGTAGTATCTGTAATGTGATGACTGAAAGGTAGCAAGATACAGAGCAAGACAAAACTATAAAAGTGATCAATGAACAGGAACCCAAAAGTAGTAGGAAAAGAGCAGATGAGAATAGGGATCTTAGGGTGGAAAGACACTAGGAAGTCTGTTTTAGGTATGTTCCAAGGGGCCCAAGACTTTAGTAATTTCTCTCTGAGCTTGATAGCTAACATGCACGTAGATTAAAAACATTGTCTGGGAAGATGTAGTCAGAGTTGAGAATAGGGCTAGAAAGCTAGATTAGGGCAAAGAGTAGCTCCCAAACTTGAAGGAAGTATATGAATACAATTAACTGTTTATGACATTAATCTTACACAGAGTCCATGTATATTCACATTTAACACAGTCTGGGTAGCCTCTGCATCCATGTCAATTTGAGCTCATAGTCCATGGTCACAGCTGGGAACATTCTGGGCTGCACTCATTTCAGGACCAGTCTTCCTTGAGTGGCAAAGCAGGATGACCCAACATCCCTTTAGAGAGTGGGGCAGTCCCTATTATTGCTACTCTTCAGTGAGGACAAGGTCCTGAAGAGGCCCACAAGGGGATTTATGATGATGTTCCTGATGGAAGTGACCAGTGATGGTGGAGAGATGGACCAATTCGAGGTCTAATCCCATCATTTCTATGTGGAAATTCAAGCATCCCCTGACTAGAACCCCAGATGATGGGGTGGCCTGGTACTGGTCAGAAAGGCCATCATTAAATGAGCCAGTCTCTTCAGTGAGTTTCTGTAACTGCCTAGTATAATGTATTGGCTCATCACTGAGAGGGTCATGCCCCCCAACCAATGAAAGCGTTAAAGGGCCCAAGACAGAAGCAGTGCTAAACAGCTCTTCTTCTTAATGTCCAGGAAACATCAAACTCAAGCTAATTTAACCATGGCCTAACTTTTACCAGTGCCCTTTTCAATATCATTGGTTATTGGCTTGTTCGAAAATAAAAATAATATCCATATTTACAAGGAGTTATTAATACAAGACTCTGGTCAGAAGATAACAAACCCATTTGTCACAGTCATCACATTGTCTTAAGAGTTTATTGATAAGTGTAGGCTGTCATTTTGTCTAGATAGCTGTGTAGGCTTCCATAGCTTACCATAACATATTGTGTCAACAAGGAGACTAGTCAGAAGTAGACTGATGCAGATTAATATGAAACATAATTCATATTAAACCACTCAGCTTATAGGTCATAGTATCACACACACACACACACACACACACACACACACACACTATGCGTTTTTATGGGAATATCTTCTGATGAATTACGTATGTTACTACTTTAAAAATAAAATCCTATGCAAATACAGGTCTTTAAGGTTAATCGTAACACAGGTGCACATTTTTAGGGGGAAGTTATTTTTATACTCGCCTTTTTATTAAGTGTAGTTAACAAGTGCCCACAGGTAAATCTGTTCTGGGCATCAGTAATTATAAGAGGAAAATTAGATTTTTCCTTTTTTCTAGTTCTGCCAACGCTCTCAGAAAGATACACTGTTGCCTTGAAAAGTAAAGAAAGTAACTCTTGATAAGAAAATTCACAAGTTCCCACTGGAAAGGGTTGGAGGTCAGTGTGTAGGAGAACTCATTCAGAGGAAGATTGTACTTACTTTGTTTTGCTCATGTGACGGCCTTCCATTATGTATTCCTAACCAACTTGAACTCTTTTCTCTCTGCTTCCCAGGGCTATTGTGGCATTAGTGTACAATGTGTTGAAGGCATTTATGGAAATGAACAGCACCATGTTTGATGAGCTGACAGCCACATACAAGTCAGATCGTCAGCGGTAACTTTTTAAAGCTTTTTTGACAGCTGTGCATATAACTGTTGAGTTCTTTCCTTTGCTGAAGTTGCAAGAATCATGAGGCGCAGTTTTGTTTATTTATATTTTTATTTTGCATGCTCATTAGCAGTGTCTTTATTAGTGGGCCACTTGGGTAACAGAGTGTTGTTTTTGACAAAAAGGCTGCTTTCCTCCTTCCCTTCAATAACGCTTCTGTTTGCCTTAGGGTAAAGAGCCTGGCATATAACTGCTATTTTAGACCCTCTTACAGGGATTATCAGGTCATTTGCCATCTGGATTCACTCCTATTCAGAACTTAATTGAACTAGAGTTGGGCTGATCTTGTACTTCATCCCAACAACAGGAGGGGCGAGGCACCATTTTTGTTTCTTCATACTCTTGAAGTCAGTGAATCTGTTGCAATTCAAAGAGCTGCCAGGGAATGTGGGGGTAGGGGATAGCTATAAAGGGTCTGGTACTATAAATATCTTGAAGTGCTCAAGACCAAAAGAGAACAAAACCAGTAGGACCCTTACAGTAAATGCTTATAACTTAGTAAAGGCATCTTTGATTTCACTTAGGTGAGTCTTCAATTTTCTGTTTACTTGGTTCATTTTTCAAAAAATTAATCATTTTTGTGACTTGAGCTGCTCTAGCAAAATACCATATATGAGTGTTGGTGCCTTACAGATAACAGAAACTTGTTGTTCAAAGTTCTGGAGGGAGGAATTTACAGACCATGGTGTCAGTATGGTTGGATGGGGACCCTCTTTTGGGTCTGATAACTGTCACCTTCATACTGTGTTATAGGGAGGAGAGATCTCTGTGACATCTCTTTAGTGACAGCACTAATCCCACCCTCAAGATCTAGTCATCCCTCAAACGCGTCACCCCCTAATGCCATCACCTGTAAGGGTGAGGATTTCAATTTATAAGTTTGGGAGACAGACAAACATGGTATTAATCCACTTGGACTGACTGAAGAAAATCTAGAGAGCTTGTTACTACTTGAACTTCTGATTTGGCTTTGATCATTTAGATGCAAAGGTTGACTTTGTCTATTATACAACCATGCACTTGTAAGGCTCACAAAGTTATGTGAGTGTTCATACCCAGGAGTTTGCAGAATCTCTAGAGCAAAGCTATCTGGTTCTCTTGCTTCTTGACTTTGCCTGATTTTGAATGTTTTACTTGCATTTAAAAATTATTTTAATTTATTTATTATTGGATGGAGACAGAGAAATTAAGAGGGTGGGATAGAAAAGGAAAGAGGCAAAGAGACACCCACAGCCCTGCTCCACCACTCGTGAAGCTTTCCCCTGGAGGTGGGGACCAAGGGCTTGAACCTGTGTCCTTGTGCACTGTAATGTGTGCACTTAACCAGGTGTGCCACTGCCTGGCTCCATTTTACTTCATTTTACTAATGAAAAAAACAATGAGGGAAAGTTTTGACATGGGATTAAAGCAGCCACAGTGGTTTCTGAAAAATCACTAGCATGAAGAATATTGAAAAGTGTCATGACAAGTATTTAGCTGTAAACTGAAGATGCTTTTGCTGCACTATTGGAAAAAATATCAATTATAGACTATGTTGTACCCTACTGGCAACTTATGCCACTTTAGATCTGCTGTATTTACAGCTTTTGCAAATCATTAAATTTATAATAACCCTCCTTGCCCAAAATTAAAAGTAATTCTTAAATATTACTTTAAAAAAGGAGGTAAGGAAATATTATCATGCTGTAATATACCATTAAAAATTCATTGCACGTAATATCCTTTCTCTCATAGCAACTGAAAACCCACTGTTAAAATCTTAAAGATTAAATGTGTAGAATCCCAGTAAGCCTACTGAAAACCTTATTTCAAAAACTACCAGTTTGATTAAGCTTCTTATTTATTGACCTTTCATTAATAAAACTGTGTTTTGTGGTCATTTGTTGTTTAAACAAAATATTGAAATAGATAAAATTAATCAAAGAGTGGTTCAGGAGGTGGCACAGTTGATAAAGCATTGGATTCTCACCCCAAGTTCAATCCCGGGCAGCACATGTACCAGAGTGATGTCTGGCTCTTTCTCTCTCTGTCTCCTCCTATCATTCTCATGAATAAATAAATAAATTCTTTTTATAAAAAAAGAATTAATCAAAGATACTAGAGTAATCACTGTATAGTTGATTGTGATGATGTGGGTGTATTAACATACTGAGAAAAGAGTAATACTTTGTCAAATGAGCAATAGAAGATTGTGCAAAAGAGGTGGAAACACTGGTGTCTGCACAGATCCGGGGATAGGAAAAGAAAACAAAGAGCTTTATTTGGTATTGTCAGAGAAGAACTAAAAGGTGAATTTCACTTCTAGCAGGCACTAAGTTACGTTTTCAAAATTTTAAATGTTACAAGTCTGAAAATGGTGGGTGGGATAAGTAGCAACATATGCCAACATTAGTGCTATGTAAAATTGAAATTGGAAGATAATTTGACAGTAATCCCAAGCATGACAGTGCGGTTAAATGTTAAAATTTCCACCTACAGAGAGCGTGGAAAGACAGTAAGAATGGGGAGAGGGACATGAGAGTAGCTATATCAGAAATATTTAGAATTTTTTAAGATAAAGTTGTCAGTATAAAAGATGGATTAAAAAGGCAGCATAAAGTTCATCTAAGAAAAGCCCCCTCGACCAAATTTTCTTGAATGTCATAAAACTCTACTAAAGACATGAAGCAGATGCTTCAGTAACAAATTAATAAATGTTTAAATATTGTTAGCAGTTATTTAAACTGAAAATTAGAACAATATGAGCTTAGTGTATGTTTAAACAGCTTTTTAGTTGACGGAAGTTCCTAAGCCCTCTTCAAACAAAGCCACCATCTTCTTTTTCTCTCTCCAAACAAAACATTTATATACATTGAAACTCAGTGGGCTCTACAGAATTAATTTAAGTGTATTCAGATTAGAGTCCTGTGAAAACATTCATAAAACAGAACTAATGTTACATATTTTTTAATTTTTTAAAATTATCTTTATTTATTTATTTGGATAGAGACAGCCAGAAATCGAGAGGGAAAGGGGTGGTGATAGAGAGGGAGAGAGACAGACACCTGCAGCCCTGCTTCACCACTTGTGAAGCTTTCCCCCTGCAAGTGGGGGCCAGGAGCTCGAACCCAGGTCCTTGCACACTGTAACATATGCGCTCAACCAGGTGCACCACCACTGGGCCCTGGCCTAATGTTAGATTCAAACTAATTTCCCAGTTTGTTACTGTTAAGAAGCAGTTATCTGACTTTTAGGGTGGGGACTCAGCATATGTGAGATCTTGGGTTTAGGTCCCTGACACCTCAGCTAATCGTGCTCTGCTCGCTCTCTCTCTCTCTCTCTCAAGTGAAGAGAGGGTAATTAGGAATCAGTAATGACTGGATGATTAGGTAATCTTGCCCTGATTGGCATTTATTTGCTTATTGTGAAACTGGGGCCTCAAGCACACATGACTTTATCATCTGGGATACTTTTTCATTCATATAGACAAAGAGAGGGAAGTACATCATGGCACTGGAGCTACCCTGAGTGCCAGTGCTATGGCATCTTTTATGTGGTGTTGGGGCAAGGTATGCACCCTACCTGATGATCTCCCTGTAAATATAATTTTTAGAATCAAAATTACTAAAAAATTTTTTTGAAAACTCCTGTCTACTGAGTGAAATTTACATTGTGTACTGAAACTAATTAAACAAGGCTTATTATCAAGCTATAATTCTGAAATTATAAAATTGCATAACTTGTTATATACTAAATATTCTTCTAACAGTAGTGGAACGAGTTATGAATTAGGTTTCTCTGGAGAGTTTTATTAGAGGATAACATTTAAAGGCTGGAAATGTATGCAATCTGTGTGAATTTCCTGGAGTAAATTTGTGTCATAGTGGAAGCAAAACTTTTGCTAGATGAAATGACACAAAGACTGTATTCCCAGTGGCTGGCTCCTCTTTTTCCAGAAAATTTCTGAATTTACAAATGTCATCTCTGTCTACTGTTTCTTGGCTTATCCAGTCAGGAGAAAACTAGAAACAGTGCAGTGTCCCTAGCTAGATATTTATCATTTTTATTAAATGTGAATATATTATATAGTTATGCTTTCCTTGATTTTGTCCTTCTTACTTGGTTAGTGTTAAAATGCAGATTCATTTGTACGTGACCTTGAAGCTGATGAATTCCTATGGCACTCATTAATGGCACTTGTCTCCAAATGTGATCCTCCTCTGTGAACTAACTATGAGACAGTTCTGCTTATGTCTCAGACTCTGGAAAAAGCATCCTGTGGATGTTATATGAAAAAAAGATCAGATCTCTTCTCTGTTTCTCCTTATTAATTTAAATGAGAAAGATACATAGAGAAATTCAGAAGGAGAGAGAGAAAGACCAGAGACCTGGCACACCTCTGGCTTAGTGTTGCTGAGGATTGAACCTGGGACCACAGACTCAGACATGAGAATCTTTTGCATAACTATTCTGTCTCCCCCGCATTCCTCTGTTTCTTTTAAAAAGTCACATCAATACTAGTAATCTTTTAGTAATAAATATCTCCTATGCTCTCTGCCTTTACCTGATTTAACTATTAAAAAAGAAAACAAAAAAACAGTTTATTATTTTTTAAAAGTGGCCTCTTTGTCTAAAGCAATTTATTTTAATGCTTTAACAAAATCAACCAACAAAAGTCATCCTTTCTCTTATGAAAAATATAATAATCTTGGGGCCAGGTAGTGGCATACCCAGTTGAGTGCACATATCACCATGCACAAAGACCCAGGTTCAAGCCCCTGGCCCCTACCTGCAGGGGAGAAGCTTCACAAGCAGTGAAGCAAGGCTGCAGGTGTCTGGCTCTTTCTTTCTCCCTGTCCCCCGCTGCCACCACCACCCTGCCTCTCAATTTCTCTGTGCTCTATTAAGTTGAAAGGGGCGGGGAAGCCAAAAAAAAAAAAGGGCAAAATGACCACTGAGAGCCGTGGATTCATAGTGGAGGCAGCGAGCCCCAGTAGTAACCCTGGTGGGTTAAAAAAAAATGTGTGTGTGTATGTAATTATTTTAAATTGTTGGTAGACTAGGGATATAGCATAATGGTTCTGCAAAACACTTTCATGCCTAAAGTTCTAAGTTCTCAGGTTCAAATCCCACCACTGCCACCCAAAGCCAGAGCTGAGCAATGCCTTGTTTAAAAGAAAGAAAAAAGTTATTGGTATGACTCTATTTTGAACACCCAGTTACTTTGTAAATTTTACCAAACAAATTGAAAAGTATGGAAATTGAGTGATATGGAGTCATATTTGAAGACTCGGAACAATAAAAATTTAATGCATAATAATATCAGTAATCCCTACCTAGATAATTAAAACAGATCAAAAAATAGTTAATAAGTCTGTGTGTGTAGGGTATAAGGTAAAACAATAATTTAGATTTTTATCATTTATTTGTACATAGAAGGACAAGATTCTGTCAGTGTAAGAGAAATATTGATAAATGAGTAATGTATTTTCCTGATCACTGAATGTCATCTTTTGTGTCCCCTTTTGAGAAACTAAATTTGAAATAAACAAAACATTAAATTTAAATAAGCTCCAAGTAAAAATGTGTCTTTAGGTTTAGAATTAAGACACATAAAAGCTATCCTTATTTTTACTTCTCAGTAATTTTAAAATTAATTTTCTATATTGAAGCACAGAGAAATGTTAATGTGAAACCTTAAAATAGTCTTGGCATCTCCTGTCTCTTCACAAATCCTGCTTTTGTGTTAACATAAGCGTCAAACAAACAAATAAACAAAGAGAAGAAAGAAGGAAAAGAACAGGAGAGAAAAACACCCAGAAGCCTGATGGCAAACTTTTCAAAGACCTTTAAAAATGCACATAGGATAAAGTATGTCAAGGGGACAGTTATTTTGGACAATCTCTTTAAACCATGCCAGTTGTTTACCTTATATTCTTTCTTCCCCAGTGAGAAAAAGAAGGAAAAGGAACGTGAAGAACTGTGGAAGAAACTGGAGGATCTGGAGTTAAAGAGAGGTCTTAGACGTGATGGGATAATTCCAACTTAACAAAAATAATGACAACAACATTACTAACCTGTGGAGTCACACATTTATGTAGTAGAAGATGGAGCAACAGTTTTCTGTATTGTGCAACTTTACAGTAGATTTCACATTGTTTCATTATTACAACAGCACTGTATATACCTGTCTGTAAGTAAAGAAAAAAAAAGGACTTCAATCCAAAGTTTGGACAGTAGATGAACTTCTCAGAACTTTGCAAACATAATCATTGTTCTAACCCTCTTTAAAAAAAAAAAAAGAGCAGTCTTCAAAGGTCTGTCGATGCAATTAGTATGTTAAAATTCCATTATTGGGAGTTCCTTATTTATCATTAGCAGAGAGTATGAAATAATTTTCAAATGTGAACAATCTTAAATTTAGCTTGTCTTTCTGCTAATCTGTTAAATGTATTTATAGTAAAGAAAAAAAAAAGACTGTCATTTCCTTCTAAGTTTGTAACATCCTCCTCTGAATAACTTGACTATAATTTGACATCTTTTCCTTTTGCACATCTTCATGAGTTGAATGTCCATATGGGGTGGGACCATGAATTACAGAGGTCCCTCCTAAAAGTTTTGCTTACTGGAACAACCATCTTTCCAGTAACCAGATAACCCTGGTACTCCTTTAATTTTAAAATTAGGAGTTAAAGAGAAAAGGTGATAAGCATAGTAGGGAAGGGAATTTTGGATTCATAATATCAATATATGGTGAATCCAAATCAATGTCTTGAATCCTTCAAAAACAGGCACTGGGTCATTGTAGACTTCAGTACCTGACCAGTATTAGTTGCACACATCATCGAACACACCTATCAGAGATGCTTCAGAAATGTCAGAGAACATCCTTTTGGACCATTTGAAATAAAGACAAACACTAGATAATAATACCATGAAATTGATTGTCAGAACCGCAAATCTAATTGGGAATAGAAATGAGCAAACAGCTTGGACTGTTTGGAGTTGTTGCCTTACTTTTTAATATGTATTTATAAAGTATTCCAGCAAAAGAGGATGTAGCCTCTGAGAAACAAACAAACATGTTACAGTGTTTTTTGTAGACTCTCGTTCTATATTTCATCATAGCGCCAGCCCTGTTTTTAGCCAGAAAGGATTCAGGATAAACGTTATGCATTCTGAATTGAATGCACATTCCTAACTACTGTATTTGTTACCAAAAGTGGTTCTACAAATGCTACTGAAAAAAAAATCTGGAAATTCTTAATGTCCTGAGTATTAATAATAAAGTTTTAAAATGCTTTTCTATCAAAGGTGCATCATGACCAGATTGTTTAAGAAAAAAAAGAAAACAAAATCTAGGGCTGTATTATAGATATATCTTATTGGCTCTCTGCTTTGTATTTAAAAAAGAGGAATCTTACATCTTGGGGAGATAAAATGCTGATAATACTTGTGTATAGTATGTACTTACCTAATGCAGTTGCATTATTATGTACTGAAAGATATATGTTTTGGGGATATATTTCTGGTATGCTTTTGCTTGTTTTGATTGTGACAGCAGTGAGCTGATAATCCTAAACCATCACTTCCAGCAGTATTCATGGTTTAGAGCTGATACCTGTGTTCATGCATTGAATTGTGATAGTAGTAAACATGAACATAAGAACTATTGTTGCTCATAATAGAAATGCAATATCAATATGGGCTTGTATATTTTCTCCCATCCATTTAAATATAAAATAGGATATGCAGTTTTATTGTTTCCAAGAAAAGGGGAAAAAAAAAGCCACTGACCTTTCTCTCATATTAAGTGTTTCAGGATTATCAGGTCACAGTTTGTGTGTAAAAGCCAGCTGATTATGGATATTTTCATCTCAGTTACTTTGTTAAACCGAAACAAAAATTGGCATTGTTAATTCTGAAAAAGAAACAGCAGCAAAAGAGTCAGATGCAACACCAAACACAATCATGATTAAAGGAATTTATAACACATATTCTTTTAAAAGAACATTAACAGGGATTCAATGTAAGCTTGGCAGAGGCTTCTAGAGATGAAGCGACTTTTTAAAAGTGCTGGAGCAAAGGTGCAAATCTTAAATACTCAAGATAAAAAGTAAATTTATAACAGATCATTTCCTATAGCCCTTTTGATTTCAGCCCATTAATTTTGCATAACTTATAACAACATAAGCTTTTGTTTGCCATTATCTCATCTCATTAGTTAGAGGACATTAAAATCACAGGATTATGAATTCTCTGTCCATTAGAATAATATATAGTTGTTTGAAACGAGAAAGACCAAGATTCTTTTTGCGCCTTACACTGTCCTCAGAGCTAAGGTGTGAACTACACAGATATTCTTAATGTCAGTTGTATATGTTGATCATTCCAAACTGAGAAGAGTCAAGCCAAAATTTAGACATATTTAAAGAAGCAAAATATATATATATATATATATATATATATATATATATATATATATATATATGTCTAAAATTCATATGGCAACTTCTGAGAAGAAACACTGTCTTTTCTTTTTTAACTGAAAGTGACAATGTGACATTTGTCATGTTGAGTCCAGTGATGCAGAGTAACTGAGGTAGTCTGACTGTTGCACTATGTGACATATTTAAGGACGTACTTGCTGCATTTGCAGCAGCCCTCTCTCTTTGTCCTTCCCCACAATTCTGCTGTTGCTGCAACTTGAGTTAGTTGTGACAAAATGCATCTTTGTGTTATATTTTGTTTGCTTCATAATTTCCAGAACTATATATAAATATATTTTTAAAATAGCAAATATTGTAGTGAGTGATGATCACTCCAACCTTATCCCTACCATATTGGTTTCAGGGGTAGGATTATGAGTGTATTTGGAAGGGGGGGGAACCCTGTGGTTTAGAATGATGCTAAGGCCTTAGGCTATGGGCCTAGAACAACCATGTGAGTGAATTTGACCCATGTCATACTTTGAATCAAGCATGCATTCCTTTTCTCACTGTGCAAATGTCCCCAGTTGTTTTCCTTCAGTGTTTCATTTTTGTCCTTTTAAATTTTATTCTACTTTGCTCTCCCTATCATATAACTGTTTTTATAAAATAAAATTAAAAAATTAAAAAATTAAGAAATAAATAATACCCTCAATGCCGCTGGATACTCACAAGCAGGGTTATGCTCCTTCATCTTGGGCTTGCTTGCCTGAATGGAAGGGTTTAATTTATTTTGTACCTCCTCCTATGCGTGGGACAGTCCAGGGTGCAGAGCCAAGAATTGCTTGTAATTGCACCTGCTATACCTAAATGTGTAGCCCTAGGCTCAATCACAATATGGAAAGAAAAACAAAGTATATTTAGAGCTTTAAAAGCTTTTTTATTTTTTTGTGGGGGCTGGGGGGTGGGGAAGGGAAGATGTATGGATGTTATTGGTATTTTTATGTGTTCAGAGCTTTGATTTCCCCTCCCCCCTCCCCCCTCCCCCCTATTTTTTCCCCTTCTCTTTGATTGGATGCACTGACCTGGCCAAGGAAATGAAGAGATTCTCTTTTGATGCTATTACCAATGTTCTCACAAAGTGACAGTCACTTAAAGTCAAAAGGTGACACCAGACATGATCAATGATGTTTTATTTGCACATCAATATTTTTATTTTTATATTCTGGCTCAGCTGCTTCTCTGAGTAGAGTTAAGGAATGAGCCTTACAAAGGATTTTTGTAGTTGGCATATTGGCAATGCATTTTATATTTTTCAGTATTTAATTTTGAAAATCTAAAAGGATTGTGCATCTTGAGAGAAAGTTGAGCAAAATTTTGATCCTAGTGGAATGTTAATTTGTGCTGCTTTTTGTGCACGATAGCAGCGGTAGTATCTCTTGGAAATACACATCCCATATTATGATGTCTGTGAATATAGGTTTCCTTTTCTCCCTTCCCTCTTTTGTCCCTTCCCTCCCTCCCTCCCTCCCTCCCTCCTTTCTTCCACCTTCCCTCCCCATACCTATTCTTTCTTTACTTTTTTAAAATCACTTACTGTAAATAAGTTGTAATCCAAACCTCATGTATCAAAAATGGGGAACTTTCAAATATAAATATTACCAATACATTTTCTGGTTGTTGTCTGATTTTTGACTGAGGTATAATGAGAATGTTATGTTCATTGCTTTTGGTTTGAGGACTTCACTTTAGCTTCATGAGTCATTTGATATGTCAGTATTTCATTGTTTTAGCAGGAGAGGGCAGCAAAAGTTCATTTTCCCTATTAGAAATGCTGTAGTTCATAACTGGTTTTAAATTTAGTTGTGTGTGTGTTTATGTTTTTTCTTTAAACAGCACCTGTTTGTAAGTAGAGGTAAAAATGAAACATTTTTGATATGAAAAGTTGCATATGGAAATTATAACCTGGTTCAACCAGACAATGAAGACTTCTGATCCACATCAAAGTTTAAATGCCACAAAGCAATCTTCCAGCTCTGGCTAAAATATGCTACTTCCTTTTCAAACACAAGAAAAAATGCAAGCTGAGTCTTAAACACTTGAAACACTTGGAATTTAAAATGTCTTTCTTTGAAAATGATTTACTTTCTTCAGAGTGGTAAAAGAAACAAAACTGAAGGTGCTCCCAAAGAGAAATGTAACTTTCCCCTTTCACTGATGTGTGAGAGGTTCTGTACTGTGGGTGCATCCTAATAAAGAAGCAGTGAAGAGTTTTTGGGCGCCTGACTGTTTTTGTTTCCTCTCTTGTTTCTGACCTCTATGACCTTTAGGATCCATATTCACTTCACTTTAAGGCATTTGGAGTTGGTATGTTAAAACTTTCATCTTGAGAAAACCAGTCTTTCTCAAGATCAGGGCTATGTAATGTTTGGGTGTGGTTCTGTCTAGTGCAGTGTGCTAAACTTCCAAAATGAAGTGACTTATTTAAGCCAACGGTTACTTGTTTTCACAAATCTGCAGCTTGCACAGTTTGGCAAGGAGCATCTTGTTTCTGATCTACAAATGTCAACTGGATTTCCTTAAGTGGGGCAGGAGAACCCACTACATGGCGAACGCCTGGCAAGTTGGTGTTGGCTGTTAGGATCCAGCCAGTAACCTCAATTCCTTATGGCATGGGACTCCTCACGTTATGGTTGCTCGGTTCTAAGAATGATTGTTCTGAGAAACAACAAGTAGAAACTGCAAAATCTTTGAACTCTGGCCTCAAAAATTCATGGTATCACATCTGTCATATTTTCTTGGTCAATCACAGAGCGTGCTCAGATTCTGGGGGTTAGGGAGTGGGGAATTGAATGAACAGTAAACTTCACTGTAATGAGAGGAGTGCCAATTTTTAATCATCTGTGGGTTATTTTCTTTGTAGAGTGTTATATTTAGATGTGATCTCTCTTGGCTAACTGAATCACATCAGATTTAGAATCATGTCCAGTTAACATAGGTAATGTTTCATATTCAGATGAGCTCTTAAGATGGGAGGGGAAAAGCCTTGTAAATTCAGTAGTGTTGTATTTTACAACATAGCCATTTGAAGGTCAGTCTTTTGGTAAGTTAAAGGGAATTGAAACTTGTAACATAAAATGAAATTTTAGAGTTCAGGAAAATCTAAGAAATGATTCCAATGAACCTCTCCTAAACTATTACTTTTTCCTTATAAGTAAATATTTACAGTAATCAAGGCAAAAGTAAATGTATAGTCCAATTCTTACATCACCAATTGAATAAGTAGTAGGTATCCCTAATTTTTGCATAAATAACGTATCCTGAAAGTTTATATTATATTTAGTTTGCATGACTAATATTAAAAAATAATTTTATTATTTTTCCCTTTTGTTGCCCTGTGTTATTGTTGTTGTAGTTATTATTGCTGTTGTTGATGTTGTCGTTGTTGGATAGGACTGAGAGAAATGGAGAGAAGAGGGTAAGACAGAGGGGGAGAGAAAGAGAGACACCTGCAGACCTGCTTCACTGCTTGTGAAGCGACCCTGCAGGTGGGGAGCTGGGGCTTGAATCGGGATCTTTAGGCTGGTCCTTGCGCTTTGTACCTCATGCACTTAACTCACTGCGCTACCGCCCGACCCCCTGTATGACTAATATTTTTAAAATTTAGATTGGGAAAGGTGAAGGGTGTTAGAATTTGACTTTCTTCTGATTGTGATATATGTAGAATTCATTTTTTGAATTATTATTATTTTGCCTCCGGGGTTATTGCCAGGGCTCAGTGCCTGTACTACAAATCCATTTTTTCCCATTTTGTTGCCCTTGTTGTTATTATTGTTGTCATTGCTGCTGCTATTGTTGGATAGGACAGAGAAGTGGAGAGAGGAGGGTAGACAGGAGGGGAGAGAAAGATAGATACCTGCAGGCCTGCTTCACCACCCGTGAAAAGACCCCCCCTGTAGGTGGGGAGCTGGGGCTCGAACTGGGATCCTTATGCCGGTTCTTGCGCTTTGTACCAGGTGCGCTTAACCCACTGCGCTACCGCCCCACCCCCATATGTAGAATTTTTTTGAAGTTTTTAAAAATGTTTTCTTTTTGTTGCCCTTATTTTCATTGTTGTAGTAGTTATTGATGTCGTCGTTGTTGGATAGGACAGAGAGAAATAAAGAGAGGAGGGGAAGACAGAGGAGAGAGAAAGAGACACCTACAGACCTGCTTCACTGCTTGTGAAGCGACTCCCCTACAAGTGGGGAGCCCGGGGCTCGAACTGGGATCCCTGCGCAGATCCTTGTGTTTCTTTACTTTATGCAGTTGACCGGGTACACCACCATCTGGCTCTCCGCCCAGTACTTCTGTATCATGCTCTTCAAGTTCTTTTTCCTAGTCTCGTTTTACTTTAATTTCAGGAGGACGTGAGACAGTTAGCTACAAACTCAGTTTTTTCCCTTCTGATTTATTAGCTTGCTTATTTTTATGTTCTCATAGGCATCTCTCCAGTACTGAGTTTTCCTTCTAATCTTGGCTAACACTTCCTCTCAGGGCTACGTGTTACTTTTCTTTCTTTTTTTTTTTAATTTAAATTTAAATATTATTTATTCTCTTGTTGCCTTTTTTTTTTTTTTTTTTTTTTTACCAGAGCACTACTCAGCTCTGGTTTATGGTGGTGCAGGGGATTGAACCTGGGACTTTGGAGCCTCAGGCATGGGAATCTGTTTGCATAACCATTATGCTATCTACCCCTGCCGTTTTACTTTTCAGTGCACTATCACTTATTTGCTCTTAAAATTGTGTAAAAAAGTATTCTCATAGAAAGTAACTTGAACATTTTCTAAAAGCATAAAATAATCACATTCACCTCTTAATGCTAAGCCTCTCCTCTACAAGGTAACCACTACTCATTATTTTCATTAAGCTATAGTCCACATGCCACAAGATTCATACATTTAAAGTAAAAAATTCAGTGTTTTTTAAATTTTTTAAATATTTATTTTCCCATTTGTTGCCCTTGTTTTTTGTTGTTGTTATAGTTATTGTTGTTATTGATGTCATTGTTAGATAGGACAGAGAGAAATGGAGAGGGAGGGGAAGACAGGGAGAGAAAGATAGACACCTGCAAACCTGCTTCATCGCCTGTGAAGCGACTCCCCTGCAGGTGGGGAGCCTGGGGCTCGAACTGGGATCCTTGAGCCAGTCCTTGCAGTTTGTACCATGTGCATTTAACCTGCTGCACTATGCCCGACTCCCAACAATTCATTGTTTTTTGTACTGCTGCCTTTTAGAACATTTTCTTCACTCTGAAAAAGAGCCTTACAGTTATTAGCATTTACTCTGCCCTTTTGTGACTGCATTTTTTTTTAAATTCAGCAAGTTCTCAAGGTACACACTGCATTGTAGTATGTACTTTATTTAGTTTAATTACCAGGTAATACTCGATACTCAGTTTTGTAAACTTGCCAGAGTTAATTTTTAGCCTTCAAGGAAAAGAGTTATTTCTCTTCATATACATTTCTGCATTTACTTTCTCCCCCCCCCCCCCATTATGTTTTAATTTGAAAACTTTTGCTATAAGGTGAAAATTATAGCAGGCATATATGTGGTCTAGTGGCAGAGGCGAAGTCAAGCCTGCTGTCGGACAGAGTCCAGGGCAGGCCGGGGCTGCTTGCAAAGCAGGAAGTCCTAGTTATTCATCCTTTTTGTTTTCAATTACATTGATAATTTGAGGACTTATTGGCTATATTGAAAATACACAAATATTACCTGGGGACAATAAAAAGAGATCCCCAGGGAAAGTACATAGTGACAACAATTATGGCAGTGAGTGTAACAAGATTAAAAATGGCCTAGGGGCAGAAGTTGCTGTGCCCATTAAAAGGCTTTCAGAAGAAAACCTGTTTGTCACCACTACAGCTTCTCGATTAGCTGGACTCAGATCAAAAGCCTAAACTCGATTAGCTGGACTCAGATCAAAAGCCTAAACTATGGGTGGCTTATAGGATGAGTGGCAGACTGTGGTTTCCACCTAAATATAAAGAGGCCCTATCGCTTGCCCTCACCCACAGACCCCCTGCTTCCCTTACAGGTATCTATGATGAATATAGAGGTTGTGTAGTTAAGTAGTTAATGGGTAGAAGTTAGTAAATTCTCATATATACAAAGGTTAGCCAAAAGAGAGCCCCCATGGTGTGTGCTTGCTTTATAGCAGAAGGTTTCTTTAGGTAGACAGTTTACTAGATATTAGAAAAATGTTACTTGGCTAGACCCATCCAAGAATGGGTTAAGAAGAAAAGCCATGGGAGTTGGGCTGTAGCGCAGCGGGTTAAGCGCAGGTGGCGCAAAGCACAAGGACCGGCATAAGGATCCCGGTTCGAACCCCAGCTCCCCACCTGCAGGGGAGTCGCTTCACAGGCGGTGAAGCAGGTCTGCAGGTGTCTATCTTTCTCTCCTCCTCTCTGTCTTCCCCTCCTCTCTCCATTTCTCTCTGTCCTATCCAACAACGACAACAACAATAAAAAAAAAAATAAGGGCAACAAAAGGGAATAAATAAATAAAATTAAAAAAAAAAAAGAAAAGTCATTAGATTGAGCTCCAAAAAAGATATGCTAACCCAACACAGATGACCGAAAGAGAGTAATATTTGAAGTTATTTTAGCCACACCAAGGCCACACAGATGGTCAAAACCTAGGGGAGGGCAGGCTGTCTCAGACCAAGGGAACATTCAAGAACATGCCTAAAATGATAAAAATGTCTGGAGTTATTTTTTATATTAATAAAAAAGTCTTGCGTGATGTCAACTGTATCCAGGTGAGAAGTGTTTAAATAATAAAGCTCTTCAGACATAGGCCAGGGGCACCTCTCTCCTGCACTTGAAGCAGCTGACGTGTCTCATGTCTCTTCATTGATTAATTTATTCATGGACTCCCCTTTTCCTGAAGGGACCATAATTACTTTTGCTGGGACCTGCCCCTGGCAGCCTAGGCCCAGGAAATGGTGCACTAGATAGTGCATTGGACTTGCAAGCCTGAGGTCCTGAGTTCAATCCCTGACACTGCATCTGCAAGAATGAGATCTTGTTTCTCCCTGTCTCATAAATAAGTAAATATATCTTTCAAAAAGATTTTCACTATGTAGTCAAGCACATATCTAAAAGTGACTATTTGCTTTTATCACAACCTCTACCAGTTCATTCCCTAATCCATCCTATTAAAAAAAAAAAAAATCTCAGGCCAACAAGATAGTTCATTGGGAGAGTGCACTTTGCCATAGGCAGGTTCAACCCTGCCCCCCACTGCGTTGAAGGGCACTTTGGTGCTGTGGACCTTTTTTGCTGTCTATCTCTGTCTCTTGTCTGTCTACCTGAAAAGGTCATCCTGGAATGGTGACGTACCAGTGATTAAAAAAACAAAAAAATAAAAGCTATTTCAAGGCATATTGCAGATATAAGTAGGTTTTTTTTTTCCCCCTAAAATGACTATTGACAAGTACATAGGCGTTTATAATCCAAATACTTGTCAAGGTATACAAAATTATCTCAGAAAATTGCCAATGTATATTTTTAGTTAATCCCCAATACTTTTAATTTTTATTTGTTCATGAGGAATAGGAGGAGAGAGAGAGTCAGGCATCACTCTGGTACTTGTACAGCTAGGGATCAAACTCAGGACCTCATGTTTTAAGAGTCCAACGCTTTATCCACTGCGCCACCTCTTGGACTACCCCCCAGTACTCTATATGAGGGGGAAAGTATTGTTAATGTTTCGGAGGCTCCAGCAGGTCGGGCTAGCATCGCGGTGGTAGAGACAGACTCGAGGACACACGGCTGGGCTGGGAAGCTGTATATCTTTATTCACAAGCAGGCAAACATGTGCTCTCCTGTCTTTCTCCTCTGGCGGCAGAGAGAGACCCTTAAACTAACCACCACACAGAACTCTCCTGCATCCTTCTCCTCACGTGGTGGCGCCAAGAACTCTGGAACTCTGTAGGGGTTCCCTTGGGGCGGGGACAAGCGGGCCAGCGAAACTAGCAGGAGCCAAACCAATTTTTCTGGCGGGGGGAGAGCTAGACCAAACCAATGTAAAGCATACAACAATTCCCCCTTTTCTTTTTAACTAAATGACTACAGTATCAGGGGTGTGGGGTGAACAGAAACCTATATCGTACAGGCATTTTCAAAAAAGAAACTGGCACAAACATGGAGAAACATGTAAGCGAGTAACAAGAACCAGTGTGCTGCCAAGGGAAGGCCTGAGGGGGCCATTTTTTGCCTCTGGGAAAAACTTTATCAGCTTAAAAAAAAACATTTCCTGCCTCTGGGGGGCGTACTTGCTTTGACGGGCATTTTTAGCATGGGGGGAGGGTGAGGCCTAGAGTCCCAAGGCGTGGCTGCAGTCAGTCTCTGAGAAACCCAGCAGCATAAGGGAAGCTGCTAGTTTTGTGCAAAGTGTCCGAGGTGTACCAGTGAGTCCGATAGAAGTCCAAAGCAGATGTCCACCGAAGAATTGCTAAGGGGTGAATTGTACGTCTGTCTCGATGGGGAATGTCAGCCATCAGAATTCTGCTTTTCTGTAGAGAACTTGACGGCTGCAGTTCACTTACTTATGAAACAAAACTTGTAGCAGGTTAGAAGTTTACCACAATTGATAACTATCACAATTGGAAGTCTTTTTGAGAATGATTTTAAGGTTGTTTAAAGTTTAAACAATAGAATGTGAAAAGGTAGACATAAGAATCAAGGAAAGAAAACCTCAGGCATGAGAATCATTAGCATAGCCATTGTGTAATCTACCATTTCTAATAGAGAAGGTAATCGAGAGTTTTACATATCAACAAGTCTATTTAACCTTTTGTTACACCCATTCAAGATGGAGACACACCCTAGGTGTGCACAGGTTTTGTTTAGACCAACTTGGTTAAAATATATTGATTTTTAACTAATTTTTTTTACCTCAGACTTTAAATGTAAGTTAATTTTATCTTTATGAGAATTACGTTGAAAACCTTTTTCCATTTAACTTTGCCTGGTAAGAATTTAGCCTTAAAGTTACATTGTTAACCTTAAAGTTACTGTTTACCAAACTTTAAACACACACATAAACATGGTCTTTAATACACAAGGAGAGAAACCTTTGTTACGAAACATGTCATTTTAAACACGAATTTAGATCTGTACTGTCTTAGCTGTTGTTGGGGGGTCACCATCCGGAGGTGGCTTCCCGAGCAGCTCCACATCTAGGAATTGTAGGTTGTGATCTCTGGATGAATCTCTGCGTGGTCTAGCTTGTCTGCCTTCAGACCCAAGCTGGAGATCTTGGCCAGGGGGCCCAGTTTCAGCAGGGAGCCTACGGTCTCTGGGTGGTCCGGGATCTGTCCAGACTTCATAGCACGAGGGCGGGCGGGCAGAAGGCGCGGGCCAGGTGCCCCGGGGTGGCGGCCATGATAGGCCACCGCGGCCCTGCCCCATGGCCCTGCCATGTCTGCTGCCCTGCTCCCAGCGGCTGAGCAGCGTGGAGGGAGCCGGTGCCCAATGTCCCGCGCCACGCGGCAGAAAGCCGGTTCATGTGGGCTGGCGTTGGGCTCCTGCAAGCTGGCTGGGCAGAAACCACAGAGTGGTCCAGAGATAAATGTTCCAGAAACAGTGAAACAGTCTCATGAAGAAAGGGCAGAGGCCTTTGGAGATCTCTTCACAAGCAGAAGAGAAGGCCATAGTGCATAGGTAGCCAAATTGTCTTCACTTATCTGAGAGATGCACAGGTCAGGTCCATGTGGGCGCCATTTGTTGTTAAAGTTTCGGAGGCTCCAGCAGGTCGGGCTAGCATCGTGGTGGTAGACAGAGACAGACTCCACACACGGCTGGGCTGGGAAGCTGTATATCTTTATTCACGAGCAGGCAAACATGTGCTCTCCTGTCTTTCTCCTCTGGCGGCAGAGAGAGACCTTTAAACTAACCACCACACAGAACTCTCCTGCATCATTCTCCTCACGCAGTGGCGCCAAGAACTCTGGAACTCTGTAGGGGTTCCCTTGGGGCGGGGACAAGCGGGCCAGAGAAACTAGCAGGGGCCAAACCAATTTTTCTGGCCGGGGGAGAGCTAGACCAAACCAATGTAAAGCATACAACAAAGTATGATTTTTTTTTTCCCACAATACCTTAGTTGTATCTGTTTCCGGAGTGCTACATAAATGGAATTGGATAAATTGGAAATGGAAAATTTCTTTTGTGTAGGGCTCTTTTCCACGGTTTTAAGATTAACCTCTTGTGTGTATTGCCAAGTAGCATTCCATTATAGGAATAAACCTCAATCACTTTTTCAGTGTGCTATTAATAGTCTTTGACTTCTGTGCACGAAGATAATGTGAAAATTCATGTACAAGTCTTTATATTTTGAGGCTTTTTTTTTTTAAAGGAGTACCTATAAAGTCAGAGTTTCTGGATTGGTGGTAGTATGCCATTAGTTTCATGAGACACTAGTTCTAGGAATCTAGTGAGACAGGAAGCACTAGAAGTTGACTTCCCCACTGAGATAAAAGTTGTGTTATAATCTAATAATATTTTGGCACTTTGGGCTTTATTGTAAGCTTGCACATTTTAGGAGAAGCTTTGGAGGATAATTTTAATTTGTCAGTTTTAGCTTTTATTACAGTTAGCATTCATCCATTCCCTACCATCAGCCATGTGGCAAGCTATGACATGTTCCTGGAGCAATTTGTATGCAATTACAGGAACCAAGGTAGGAAAGAGAATTCTGTCTTCCAGTTATTGGGGATCTGTGTCCTGATCCCAGATCACCACTTTTGACTGCAGAGGAACAGAATGGAGTGACCATTGTTGCATATCCCCTCTCCTTGCAAGTTTTTCCTTCTCTAGTTGTCGTGACTACAGGAGATTTAAATGATTTGTAGCCCCATGCCCCTATAATTTTGTTTTTCCTTTAAGGAGCTAAAACATTGGAAAGAAAGAAAACAACAGATACTTGAAGTTAGAAATTGACTGCATATACCCATGCAAATGCTCTGAAAAGGCCTGTGAATCCAGGCTAACTCTTGCCAGAGAGAATATTAAGAGCAGCTAGTAGAAAAGTAAAGAGTCCCATATATGGGAGCTCTGATAAGATTATCAGCCGATTTCTTAACAGAAACTCTAAAAACTAGAAATGAGTGGCAGGATA
Organism: Erinaceus europaeus; assembly: GCF_950295315.1. Lineage (NCBI taxonomy): Eukaryota > Metazoa > Chordata > Mammalia > Eulipotyphla > Erinaceidae > Erinaceus > Erinaceus europaeus. The sequence continues at coordinate 29,850,241 of NC_080177.1, forward strand.
TACTCAAAGCTATGAACTGAAAAGACCTTCACCTAATAAACTGTTCAGCCAGGTTTCATTTGGGTTTGAAGGAGTGATGAGCTTTTCATTAATCAAGCAGCAGTTAAACTCAACACCAAACTGAATACTTTTCATAGAGAATAAAGGGGATAAAACAAGGGAAATAAGCCAAATCAACAAAGATAATAAGTCTTTGGTCTTGGATTGCAGAATTGAGATTATTGAGATATTCAAAGGATGAAGTTGGACCTTTCTCCAATATGATACAAAAAATAAATCAAAATAGAACAAGGGCATAAATAAAGGACCTAAGGCAATGAAAGTACAAGGAGGAAACAGAGGACAGTAACTTCATGACACTGGATTTGGCAATGGTTTCTTGGATTTGAAACCAGGCAGTAAAAAAAGAACTATTTCCCCCATTCTCTGGGCTGCTTATTTTTACTCTGAAGATGTCTTTTCTTTTTTTTAATAACGGAATTCATTTTTTTTTCTTACTCTTGACAGAGAGATCATATGAAACAACCCCACCATGTGCTAAGGAGATAGTTCAGTTGTTACAGTACCAAACTGAAAGGGTTCCGAAATTGCAGATTGAATCTCTGGCACCACCTTATGTCAGAGCTGAGCAGTACTCTGGTCTCCCTTGTCTCATAATCTTAAAAAAAAAAAAAAAAAAAAAAAATTAAAGACTCACTATAACAAAATACATCAAATTCTGGAGGAGGGAGTTCTGGTTTTTCAGAGCCATTATATTAGAATGTCCATTTTCAATAAAAAAATTTGGAGACCTAAAAGGTATAATACCCATGGGGGGGGGGGGACCAGAAGTTGTCTCTGAATAAGACTAATGTCAGCTATACTAGACAAAGACTTAGAAAACTACTATCTTAAATAAAGAACTAAAAGGACTGGAGAAAGTCAAAATATCTGGATAAAATGAAGATAACAGCAAAGAGCCTTAAAACTTAAAAATCTATAGAAATTGTGGAACTTTAAAGTACAACAGCTAAAAAGGAAAATTCAAAAGCAATTTGACTAGGTCAAAAAAATGATCAGTGAGCTTGGAGACAGAGCAATGGAAATGATCAAAAACAAGGAGCAGAAAGAAAAAAGAATAATGAGCCACGAAAGGATGAAGTTGGAGCTTTCTCCAATATGATATAAAAAAATAAATCAAAATAGACCAAGGACATAAATAAAGGACCTAGGGCAAAGTACAAAGAGGAAACAGAGGACAGTATAACTTCATGACACTGGATTTGGCAATGGTTTCTTAGATTTGAAACCAGGCCAAAAAAAAAAAATTGAATTCCCTAATTAAAAAAAAACAAACACATGTCTTCATAGTCAAAATAAGCATCCCAGAGAATGGGAGAAATACTTTTCTTTCTTTTTTTAAGTTCCACCTATAAGTGAGATCATCTGATATTTGTCCCTCTCTTTTTTGGCTTATTTCACTTAACATAATGCTTTCTAACTCTATCTAAGATGAGAAAGGAGTTGACTTTATTATTTTTTAAATATTTTTATTTATTATTGGATAAAGAAAGAGATATCAAGAGGGGAAGGATAGATAGAGGGAGAAGCTTGTGAAGCTTTCCCCTGCAGGTGGGGACTGGGGGCTTGAACCTGGGTCCTTGTGCATTGTAACACAGTCACTCAATCAGGTGCACCACCACCCAGCCCCAGGGGGAATATTTTAAAATCATATATCTGATTGGTGTTACTCCTCAGGATATATTTAAAAAATCTCTAAAACTCAAAACCAAAAATCAACCCAATAAAAACAGCACACAGGACTCCAAAAGGAATTTTTCTAAAGTAAATATATGAATTGTTAATAAATAAATGATGCAGTATCACCTTTACTAAACATTAGTAAATACAAACCAAAACCTTAGTGAGATAATTCACGCCACTCACTGGGAAAGTGACTACTAAAAAAAATCAAAACCAAACCAAAAATAGTGAAGACACAAATGTTGGTGGAGAAATTAGTGCCTTTATGCACTGTTCATAAGAATGTAAAATGGTATAACCATTGTGGAAAAAGTTATAGCAGTTACTTAAAAAATTAGATTTACTATTTGAACAATTTCACTTTATGCTATTCTACTTAGAATTAAAAGCAGAACCTCACCAATGTACACAATCATTTAAAAAATAATAGTTATATATAGAAGCAATATAAATACTTATTGAGTGATAAATTAAGAAGCAAAATCTAGGGAGTCGGGCTGTAGCGCAGCGGGTTAAGCGCAGGTGGCGCAAAGCACAAGGACTGGCATAAGGATACCGGTTCGAACCCCGGCTCCCCACCTGCAGGGGAGTCGCTTCACAGGCGGTGAAGCAGGTCTGCAGGTGTCTATCTTTCTCTCCTCCTCTCTGTCTTCCCCTCCTCTCTCCATTTCTCTCTGTCCTATCCAACAACGACAACAACAATAATAACTACAACAATAAAAAACAACAAGGGCAACAAAAGGGAATAAATTAAATAAATTTTTTTTTAAAAAAGAAGCAAAATCTAAACTAAAAGCAGGACCTGATTAAATTGAGAGCAGGGCACCAATGTAAAAACCCTGTGGTGAAGGGGAGGGTGGCCATTGGGCTTCCCGGAGCGGTGGGGATGGGGGTGGGGGTGGGGGAGCAGGGGTGGGTGGTGGGGATGGGACACAGTCTTTTGGTGGTGGGAATGGTGTTTATGTATAAAGATAAAACAAACAAACAAAAATAAGCAAAATCTAGTTTACATTATATGCAAATAGAATATTATTCAGCCATATAAAAGAATGGTATTCTGACACTACCACAACATGGACAAACATTGAAAACATTACGTGAAATAAAACACACACACACACACACACACACACATACACACACACACACACAAGCTGTATGATTCCACTTACATGAAGTACTCAGAGTGATCAAAATAATAATAAATATAGGGAGTTGGCTGGTAGCCCAGCGGGTTAAGTGCATGTGGTATGAAGTGCAAGGACTGGTGTAAGGATCTCAGTTTGAGCCCCCAGCTCCCCACCTGCAGGGGAGTTGCTTCACAGGTGGTAAATCAGGTATGAAGGTGTCTTACCTTTCTCTCCCCCTCTGTCTTTCCCTCCTCTCTCCATTTCTCTCTGTCCTATCTAACAACAATAATTACAACAACAATAAAAAAACAAGGACAACAAAAGGGAAGATAAATAAATATTTTTTTAAAAAGTAAATAAATAACAATAAATTTAGAAAGTATAATCATGTGATCTGGGTAGTGGTACAGTGGATAAATCATTGGGCTCTTAAGCATCAGGTCTTGAGTTCAATCCCCAGCAGCACATGTACCAGAATGATGTCTGGTTCCTTCTCTCTCCTATCTTTCTCATGAATAAATAAATAAATAAATTCTTAAAAAAAGAGAAAGTATAATGGTGCTTGCTGAAGTGCCATGGGATGTATAGGATGTTGTTTAATAGGTATGGAGTTTCAGTAATAAAAAATGGACAGAATCATTTGCACAACTCTGTAATGTATTTAATACCGATGACCTGTCTACCTAAAAGTGGTTAAAATTAATCTAATGTTATTACTCTTTTACTACAATGAAAAAATACATTTTGAAATAGCTTTCTACAGTCGATATACATCTCATGTTGCCAATGATGTATGAGAAGCCCAGCTGTTCCATATACTTGCAGACATTTGATGGTGCCGTTCTCTATAAGTTTAGTCATTTTAGTGAGTATATGCGGTGGTTTTTCATTATGGTTTTAATTGGTGTCTTATTTTATTTTATCTTTATTTTTTTAATTGGTGTCTTTCTGATGACAAATTATACTAGATACTTTTGTGTGTGTGTGTGAGAGAGTGTGTGTGTGTGTGTGTGTTTAAACCTGTATGTCGTCTTTGGTGAAATATCAGCTCAAACCTATGCACATTTTCTTTATTGTATTGTTGATCTTATTATTATTGAATTCTTTTTTTTCAGGTTTTTTTTTTTAAAGCTTTTGAGCAGTTTTTGTTTCACAATGAAATGTTGACTAAAGTACAGAGGTTGACCTACAATGAAATGTCATTATCACCCAAAGTCCTTCACTTTGGGTGGTGTACATTCTATGGGTTTAGATAAATACATAAAATTACACTATATAGAATGTTTTCACTGTCTGAAAAAGCCTCTGTCCTCTATCTAACTTCCTAAAATTTGGTCTTTCCAGAATGTCATATGATTAGAATCATATAGTATGTAGCTTTTTCAGATTAACTTCTTTTTTTTTTTTTTTATTGAGGTTAATGCTTTACAGTGCTATCACTGGTACATGAGTACAATTTTATTATACATCAGGGCCCTAAACATATCTTCCACCACCACCACCCCCACCTTTCCCTAAGTCCTTTGCTTTGATGCAATACAGCATGCCCGACCTGTGTTTTATTTCAGCAGGAGGGAGAAAGGAACAGTATCTCTGGGATATGTAGTGCTGGGGATCAAACTTTGGACCTTGCACATGTTAAGTCTTATTCTATACCAGTGAGTCACCTCCCCAGTGGCCCTCAGACTCTTCTGATCTTTCATGACTAACATTAAAAAAATTTTTTTTTTATTTATAAAAAGGAAACATTGGCTAAACAATAGGATAAAAAGGTACAACTCCACACAATTCCCACCATCAGAACTCTGTATCCTATCCCTTCCCTATTCTTAGCTTTCCTATTCTTTAACCCTCTGGGAGTATGGACCCAAGGTCATTGTGGAATGCAGAAGGTTGAAGGTCTGGCTTCTGTAATTGCTTCCCTGCTAAACATGGGCATTGACAGGTCAATCCATACTCCCAGCCTGTCTCTGTCTTTCCCTAGTGTGGCAGGGTTCTGGGGAATTGGAGCTCCAGGATATATTGGTGGGGTTGTTTGTCCAGGGAAGTCTGGTTGGCATCCTGCTAGCATCTCGAACCTGGTGGCTGAAAAGAGAGTTAACATAAAAAGCCAAACAAATTGTTGACCAATCATGGACCTAAAGGCTGGAATAGTGCAGATGAAGAGTTGGTGGGGGGGTCCTCCATTTTGTAGATAGCTAGTAGGCATATTTTAGTTATATTCCAAAGGACCTGTGGCTATATTAGTTTTTTCTTTTTTCCCCTGAGCCTGAAATCTGATATGCAGGTGGATCCAAGTTATTGTCTGGGGAGATGATGTCATGCCATGTCAGGGCCAGAAAGCTGGATCAGGGAAGAGAGTAGCTCCCTAATATGGGAAAAGGGTATAAATATTGTTGATTGTAAACCCCATCGATTTGATGTGATCTGGGGCCCATATTCAGCTTAGGAGCCTATGTGACCTCTGCTTCCCAGTAGATCTGAGCTCACATTCTGTGGTCATGAGTAGGAACGTTCCAAGCTGCCCCAATATCGACCCATCTTCCTCAAGTGTAGCATAGAGTATGTTGTCCAGCCTCCCTTCAGAGGATGGGACATTCTCTACCATTGTTGATCCAAGTTGAGGGCAAGGTCCTATGGGGGCCCACAAAGGGATCTATTGTGTTGTTCCTGATAGAAATGACTGGTAACAATGGAGAGAAGGATTTATTCAAGGTCTAGGCCCATCAAGTCTGGGAATCTCAAGACTCCCTGATTAGGGCCCCAGCTGATGGGGTGACCTGATAGTGACTAAAGAGTCATCATTAAAGTATGCCAGTTTCTTGCCCTTATTCAGCTTTTGCAGTCCTTGCTTTGATAAAGTTAGCTTTGAAGTGAGTGAGATAACTGTAATAGGAAGTAGGTGAGGAGGGTATCTAAGTAGATACTATTTCATTATGAACTTGATACTGACTCACTGCAGACTATTGTGCACTTTTGCTTTCAGGTATATACTTTGCCCTAATTTATGGATACATGTGAACATATGCTCTATCTTGCAGGACCTGGTCTATATCTAAGTTTTGGGACTTTGTTAGGAAGTGAACCTCCTGGAATGGAATTAGAGAATACTATGAAAGGAAAGGTCTCACTTGAGTAATGAGGGTGAAGGGCTGACATTCCATGCCTGATGTCTCTGGACACGGTCTGAAGTGAAGCATGCTGAGGTGGTACTCGTTGCGTTGAGTAGCTTGGGATCAGCAAATGGAATATCATTTGGTATGACTTGAGAGAAGCATGCAGGAAAGTGAGCACCTCCCCAGATGTCCCAGGTCTGGGGGAAATATAGTCTCTATAGAGGAAGTGGGAGGTTCCTGCTGTCTTAGGGTTTAAGAAGACAATAGATAGTTATTATTATAATCACATTATTTGGCAATTGAGTTAACTTTGAAATAACCCTTTGTTAGCATTTACTGTATCATACACAACATCACCATAATTTATGTCCTTTAACATTATTTGTATATAGCTGTGCCACTGGTTGCTTCTGTTCTCCCTGGACTAAGCTTTTAAGAGAGTCAACATATTAAAGACTCAGCCTATGTATTAAAAAGACTCAGTATGGGGAGTCAGGTGGTAGCACAGCGGGTTAAGTGCATGTGGCGCAAAGTGCAGGGACCGGCGTAAGGATCCCGGTTCGAGCCCCTGGCTCTCCACCTGCAGGGGAGTCGATTCACAGGCAGTGAAGCAGATCTGCAGGTGTCTGTCTTTCTCTCTCCCTGTCTTCCCCTCCTCTCTTCGTTTCTCTCTGTCCTATCTAACAACATCAGTAACAACAACAATAATAACTACAACAATAAAGCAACAAGGGCAACAAAAAGGAATAAATAAATAAATATTTTTTAAAAAAAGAGTTTGTACTTTAAAAAGTTTGAGACATTCAATTAATTTTCCCCTCTCATATTAATTAAATAGTGATTTATATGACTAAAAATTAATAAGAGTGTACATAAACACCATTTCCACCACCAAAAGACCCCTGATCCCCGCCTCATGAAGCCGAACATCCACCCTCACCCTCACCCCAGGGTTTTTACTTTGGTGTCCTACTCCAGACTAACATTTTTGATCACCATAGATCAGTTTAAAAATTTTTTTTAAATTATCTTTATTTATTAGATAGAAACAGCCAGAAATTGAGAGGGAAGGAGGAGCTAGAGAGAAACCTGCAGCCCTGTTTCAACACTTGCAAAGCTTTCCCCCTGTGGGTGGGAGTCAGGGACTTGAACCCAGGTCCTTTCACACTGTAACATGTCGTTCAACCAGGTGCTCCACCACCCAGCCCCCATAGATCAGTTTTTGAGGATTGTCCCTCAATTGGAGTTTGGGGATGTTTCTCATAAATGGATTGATGTTGAACAACTTGCCCAGAAATTTGTGTGGAACCACAAAGGGCCACAAATTGCCAGGCACTTCTGAGAAGAAAGGGAATATATGAAGGTATCACACTCCCCAACTTCCATTTATACTACAAAGCAATAGTAATCAAAACATCATGGTACTGTAGTAAAAATGGGCACTTGCATCAATGGACCAGAATTGAAAGCTCAGAAATGAGCCCATACATATACCACTACCTAATATATGACAAAGAGGCCAAAACCATTCAGTGCAGTAAAGAAGCTCTCTTTAACAGATGGTGCTGGAAAAATTGGACAGCCACATGCAGAAATGTGAAAGTAGACCACCACCCAACACCATGTACCAAGGTTAAATCAAAATGGATGAACAATCTAGATATTAGATCAGAAACTGTAAAATTTAAAGTATTTTTTAAAAATTTTTTTTATTATCTTTATTTATTTATTGGATAGAAACAGCCAGAAATTGAGAAGAGGGGAGAGAGACAGGGAGAGAGACAGAGAGACACTTGTAGCACTACTTCACCAGTCACAAAGCTTTCCCCCTGCAGGTGGGGACTGGGGGCTTGAACCTGGGTCCTTGTGCAGTGTAATCATGTGCGCTCAACAAGATGTGCCACTACCCGGTCCCAAGGCATGATTTTCTATGATTATTATTTTACCAAACTCAATGACAAGAAATAGGTCATATAAATAGTGTGCATTCTTCTTCTTTTTTTTTTTTTTCCTTTGTGAGATCTCAGTGTAACAACTGTAGACAGCCTCAGCAACAGATCACAACATGTCTGTTGATATGAAAGGGACTTTCTTAAAGGTAAGAGTGATTACAAATATGACGATCAAGCAGATCTAGGTCAAGCATTAGCAAGTAACAGGCCACAGAGCGGTGAAATTGCACTTGCTCTAGGCCCCATAAGCACGTGTGCGCATGCACACACACACTGAAAGTAACAGGTCAGATGGATATGAGGTTTCTCCAAATACATAACTTTTTTTTTTTTGAGACTACAGTATCAGAAATTGACCAGTGCCACTCTTTATTGTATCTCAGATTAGAAAAAAACCTGGCACAAATAGCCTTCTAGTTTGCTTGAATGAGGAAATGTGAACATCAAGATGGTGGTAATTAGTTTGGCGTTTACAGGCTATTTCACTGACACAAAAAGATATTATCACTGTTCTCCATTGCACTTGAGCACCTGGAGTGTCTCAGACAATAGCGAATTCACATAATGAGCAATCTGAAATGTCAAGTGATTATGACTGAACAAATGGAGCTTGGGGAATCTCAAGGGGAGGGTGATTTCCTTGTTAGAACTGTGGACTAGTACTGTCTATTTTAAAAGTTTACTGATGGCTATTGGAGATTCAGCAAGCCAGGAGGGGGCTGCATGAGGGCCCTGTGTGGAGGCAGTCAGAACAGGGGCAAGAGCTTTCATCATTACTTTTGCAGATTCTGTAAACATCAGATGCCCCACAAATCACAAGCCATCCTGTGTGTGCACATGTATACATATGTGATGGGGCATGTATGCAGGGCGAAGTCCTAATGCTTCTTGTTGGCAAATTGATGAGAAACTGTCACAGAGAGAAACATCTATAGAACGACAAAGTTCCATATGAATGATTTAGCAAAATGGCATAATAGAGACGAAAGCAGAATGATAGGGAAAATCATTTTAAAAGCTTGTGAATAAGGAGCCCATTGATTTTGGAGGCTTTACATTTTTTATTATGAAATTGCATGTACCCTTTCATTTTTACTGTTATTAACTATAATATCCTTGAAGGAAAGAGGATATGCCAAACACAAATAGCTTACTGAGTTTTTACTGATTTTTTTCTTTTTCTTTTTTCTTTTTTTATTTATTTATTTTCCCTTTTGTTGCTCTTGTTGTTTTCTTTTCTTTTTTATTTTTATTGTAGTTATTATTGTTGTTGTTGCTGTTGTTGATGATGATGTCATCGCTGTTAGATAGGACAGAGAGAAATGGAGAGAGGAAGGGAAGACAGAGAGGGGGAGAGAAAGATAGACACCTGCAGACCTGCTTCACTGCCTGTTAAGTGATTCCCTTGCAGGTGGGGAGCTGGGGCTCGAACCAGGATCCTTACACCGGTCCTTGCACTTTGCGCCACATTCGCTTAACCCACTGCTCTACTGCCCGACTCCCCATGATTTCTTTTTCAAGATAATAAAAGCAAAAGAAGTAGAAGAAAGGTTAGGGGAGACTGTAGAGTGCTTTGTGACCAGGTAATGACAAGAAGATTGATTCTCTGGTCTACTCCAGCTGTCTAGGCATGGTTACATCTCTGTGGAATTGTTTCTACTCCTTGAAGGACCACTTTACAAGTACGGGTGATGGCCATCCTGCCCACCTAGTGTTTGTGCCCAGCACCTGGATGCCAGCTACAAAACAGAACTAATGAGCAAATAAGGGAATAACTTCAAAGACCCTGCCATGAGTTTTTCAGGAAACTCAGAGTTTGCTTCTACTCTATGACTCATCACTAATTAAGATCAAGTCTTAAAAAAAGAAGAAAAAAGATAAAGTCTGAAGTAGAAGTCATTTCTTAATATCAGATCATGTTACTTCCCTTCATAAAATCTTTTCATGACTGACTGATAATACTAGTAAGAAAAGCTAGACTTCTGACTTCCGGTCTGTATGGTGCTAAGTTACCCAACATTACTCTGGGCATCTCTCCTGCTTCTCCTCTTCTGTTCATTAACTCCAACATACTGGCCACCATTCTACTTCAGGGCCTTTTTACATGCTCTTTCCTCTGCCCTAATTGACTGCTTCTTGCTTTTCAGTTCTTCCATGGTTAGAGTCATCTCTCTGACAAGTCTATCTAAATATAATAAAAGAGAACATTTTGGAGGGCTGGGTAGTGGTGCACCTGGTTGAGCATACATGATACAATGAGCAAAAGCCTAGGTTCAAGCCCCTGGTCCCTACCTGCAGGGGGGAAAGCTTTTCAAGTGGTGAAGCAGGGCTGCAGGTGTCTCTCTTTGTCTCTCCCTATTTCCCCTTCCTTCTCAATTTCTGTCAGTCTCTATCCAATAAATAAATATAATTTAAAAAAAGTACTGTCTTTTTTTCTGAATCATTCCTATTTCAGCATCCTACTTATTTATGGAATAGCTTACCGCAGTTTGAAACTACCTTTTTTTAAATAGTAGATATGTATCTAAATATATATATTTATGAATATATATAGATTCATGTATGTATAAATGTATACATTTCAATGTTGGTGATTATCAATATGTGTTACCAACTGAGTGACTTCTTTTTCCCTATTTTCCTTTTCTTCATTTCCCTATTCCTTCCTTTCCTTCCCCTTATAAAAAAAAATCATTATTGGGTTTCTTCAGGCTGATTTTTTTTCAAATATATAGGGGAAGAGATACATCACTGAAGATTCCCTAGTGCAATAGGACTCCTATTTGGTACACCAGGGGCTCCATCCTGGGTTATGTGCTTGGCAAAGCAGGCGCTCTTAAAGATGAGCTATCTCACTGGCCTCATTGTAATTTTCTAGCCTTTCTTCCCTTTTAAGAGAGGAAGAGGCGGGCAGGAGGAGAGGAGAGACACTCCAGCACCACTCCACTATTCATGGAACACTCCTAGTGATTTCATGTGGTGCTAGGCCTCATTCATAGTAACAGTAACAGTAACAGTAATAGTCATAGTAATAGCCTCATTTATAGTAATGTGTACACTGTACTGGATAAGCTATCTCTGGCCCTGAACCATCCTATCTTATTTATAGATCAGTTAAGCACATCTTGAAATTATTTTTTCATTTATTTTAAAGGATTTCTTTGTCTATTACTAGAGAAACAAAGAGAAGATTGATAGAGAAACTAAAGTATCACTCAGCTCTGGCATAAGGTACTGTTGGAAATTGAACCTTGAGCCTCAGACAAGCAAATTTCACCATTTGTTGAAGAGGCTCTATTTTTTCCATTTAATGTCTTGGGCTCCCTTGTCAAAAATTAGTTGCTGGTAGGTATGGGTGTGCATTTCTAGGATCTCAATTCTTTTTTAAAAAAATTTAATTAAATATTCATTTCCTTTTTGTTGCCCTTGTTTTTATTGTTGTTGCAGTTATTATTGTTGTTGTTATTGATGTTGTCGTTGTTGGATAGGACAGAGAGAAATGGAGAGAGGAGGGGAAGACAGAGAGGGGGAAAGAAAGATAGACACCTGCAGACCTGCTTCACTGCCTGTGAAGTGATTCCCCTGCAGGTGTGGAGCCAGGGTCTCCAACCGGGATCCTTACACAGGTCCTTGCGCTTTATGACACCTGCGCTTAACCTGCTGAGCTACCGCCTGACACCCTCTAGGATCTCAATTCTATTCTGTTGGTCTGTGTATCTATTTTGGGTTCAGTATCAGGCAGTCTTGATTACAAAATCTCTGTATTATGCCTATGGAGGTCAGGAAGTGTGATGCTTTGAGTGTTGATTTTCTTTCTCAGGATAGCTTTGGTGATCCTAGTTCTTTTTCTGGTTCCAGATAAACTTTGGCTGCTTTTGTTATATTTCCTTGAGGAAATATGGTGGGACCTTGATAAAGATGGTATTAAATTTGTCTATGGCTCTGGTACAAACCTCCATCCAAGATTGATTCACAAGTGAATTCTACAAAACCTTTAAGGAAGAGCTCCTACCTGTACTTTCCAACATCCCCCAGATATTGAGGAATAGGAATACTCTCTAGGGGGTCAGTCATTAACGCAGTGGGTTAAGCGTACATGGCTCAAAGCACAGGGACCAACATAAGGATCCTGGTTCGAGCCCCCGGTTCCCCACCTGCAAGAGGGTCGCCTCACAAGCAGTGAAGCAGGTCTGCAGGTGTCTATCTTTCTCTTCCCCTCCTTTCTCCTTTTTTTTTCTATCCAATCCAACAACAAAGATAGCAATAACAACAATAATAACAATAACAATGATACACAAGGGTAACAAAAGAGAAAAAAAAGGCCTCCAGGAGCAGTGGATTCGTAGTGCAAGCACTTCTTGTAGCGTTTGCCAGTGCAAGCACTGAGCCCCAGCAATAACCTAGAAGGCAAAGAATAAAAAAAAAGTCATTGCCTGTATAGAAAAAGGATCCTTAGTACATTACTACTAGGAATGTAAATTGCCTCTGTGGAAAGCAGTTCAAAATGCCTAAACAAGTAAAAAAAAAAAAAAAAAGTAATACTCTCTAACACTTCTATGAAGTCACCATCACCCTAGTAGCAAAAGTAGGTAGAGACGTAACCAGAAAAGGAAGATTCTAGAAAACTGGATACAGCAATGTATTAAAAAATATTATACACTGTGATCAAGTAGGATTTATTCCAAGGATGCAGGGCTGGTTCAATATACATCAATCAATAAATGTGAGCCACCACATCAGCAAAAGGGAAACCAAAAATTGTATGTTTATTTCAATACATGCAATGAAAGCCTTTGATAAGATTCAACATTCTCAGATGATCAAAACAGTAAAAAGAAAAAAAAATAAGGACAGATGAAAAATTTCTCAAACTAGTTGAGTCTGTGGATAACAGACCTATAGCCAACATCATGCTTGTGGATAAGAAACTAAAAACTTGGGGCCAGGCAGTGCACACCTGGTTAAGTGCACACATTACAGTGCATAAGGATCCAGGTTCAAGCCCCTGGTCCCCACCTGAATGGGGAAAGCTTCATGAGTAGTGAAGCAGTGTTGCAGGTGTCTCTCTGTCTCTCTCCCTCTCTACCTCCCCCTCCCTTCTCAATTTCTCACAGTCTCTATCCAATAATCTCATTATCTTTGAACAAGTCATAGGCAAAAGCTTCACTCAAGGGCAAGATTACACAAGGGTGTGAATACTAGGAATTATTGGCCATCTTAGAATCTTTGCTACTGCCCACCTTTTGGCTATCAGTTGTTTTCTATCTTCCTCATATTCTCCCCCTGCAACAAAATACATTCACTCACCCAAAGGACCAAGGGTTTCACCCCATTATAGCATTTGTTTAGGATTTCATCATCTAAATCAGTAATGGACTTTTGGGGGTGAAATTGCTTTAGGTTCATCTATTTTAAAACAAAGTGAATAGGGAGTCAAGTAGTAGCACGGAGGGTTAAATGCACACAGTACGAAGCACAAGGACTGGTGTAAGGATCCTGGTTCAAGTCCCTGGCTCCCCACCTCCAGTCCTTACGCTTCATACTTTGTGCTCTATGCCACCGCCCAGCTCCCCCTCTGCCTCTCTAGTTCTATATAAAAAGTCAATTCAGAGCCATGAAGCCCCAGCAATGGCAAGATAGAATTAAAAAACAAAGAGAAAACTGAAATAAAATATTTTTTTTAATGATAGAAGAATAAATATCCTTACTTAAAAAAAAAGGTGTTGTATTTTCTATTCAGCAAGAGATTCTGAAACTGCCCATTTCTCACATCAACTGAAATTCCTGCTGCCCATATAAACCTATCTTGGGGAGCTCTGCCTCTTAGCCATCAAAATAAGGAAAACAGATGAGTTTTAATTAACGACTATCAAAAACTTGGACAATGGTGCACAGGGATAATTTTAAGTCAGCGTCACCCATCGTTAAAGGAGCTTTGCTAATAAGCAAGAAGGAAAAAAGAAAAAGAAAAAGAAAAAGGCATCAGTGAAAGTCTGCGTGACAGTGGAGAAGAGGATCCTGGCTAGTACTGAAGAATACATTGACCTAGATGCAAAGGGAACATCTATTAGGATGGATAGTGCTTATGCAGTAGCAATTTCCCATGGAGCAAAGTGACTCATTCAGTCAAGCAAGATGTAAGGACACTAAGATCTAAGGGCAAATCCATGGCATTCCTAAAATCATGCTGAATTAAGCTCAACAAGATAGTGCACAACAAGATAGACAGGCACGATCCTTAGGGTATTCAAATGTCTATAGATTTGCCATTCTGGTATTTGCTACAGACAAGCATTCCATATTAGTAGGGACCAAGTGTGAATGCTAAGCAGCTCTTGCATTATGAGGGTCTCCAGATGAAAGCACACAGCTCACCTTCAGGACTCATTCACAGAAGTGAATATGGGTCATGGTCCCCTCCAGCCAACTTGGTTTGTTAGAAGCAGAATAGGGTTACCAAGGGGCTTTCTAGCCTTAAGCTTGATCATGTGCCAGGAAGCTTGCAGAGTATGGCTGTTACCCCCAAGGGACAGCTGTCATAGGAAGTGCTCGTCCTGCTCAAAGGTCAGACTGCTAGAGGAAACAAGTTGGCACTAGCCCCAGGACCTGCTGGGAAAGCCGCATGCTCTATCGGATGGACTGGAGAACACAAAGCACAAATCCATCACCAAATATGCCAACTACTCACAGCTAGTTGTATTCTTTTTGATGTTAATATTTTTAGAAACACAAAGCCCAGAATTTAAACCCAGTGGCCTGACTTCGAGGGAGTTTGTCCTACTCACTTAGCAGAGACAGCTTGAACCACACAGACATATAAATGTTCAGAAACAAGGAATATGCCCATCATGGTAGAATAATGATCATGATCACAGAACTGACTTTACACTAAAGGTAATGGCCATCAAGCAGTTCTTACACTTTACATGCTGCCAGAAGCATGGTGAACTCTCACACAATACAGGCAAATGCACTGTAGTGTCAGGAACTGAACCAAAAACCTCAGGCATGCAAACTCAATGCTCCCTATGATAAGCTATTTCCCCAGCTGCCAGAGTCTAGCTTTCTGAAGCATTGGGCAGTGGGTCCTAGGCTTAGCTTCAGGAGTTCTAAGCAAAGCGAAGATATCCATTGGTTTCTTCTTGCTGCTTATAGTAAAGAGAGCACTGAGTAAAGAGTAAAGAGAGAGATACTGTGGGAAAACTACTAAACAAGGAACTAGGACTAGATTTTGAAAATGACTAGACTTTCTAGTTTGTGGAAATGGTAGAATTAAAAAACAGTGTCTTGGGGGTCCGGCGGTAGCGCAGCAGGTTAAGCACAAGTGGCGCAAGTGGCGCAAAGCGTTAGGATGGGCTTACGATCCCATTTCGAGCCCCTGGCTCCCCACCTACAAGGGGGTCGCTTCACAAGCGGTGAAGCAAGTCTGCAGATGTCTTTCTCCCCCCCTCTCTATTTCCCCTCCTCTCTTGATTTCCCTCTGTCCTATCCAACAACAACATCAATGGCAACAATAACAATAACGACAACAACAAGGGCAACAAAATGGGGAAAATGGCCTCCAGCAGCAGTGGATTTGTAGTGCAGGCACTGAGCCCCAGCGATAACCCTGAAAGCAATTAAATAAATAAGTAAATAAATAAATATTTAAAAAGAGAGAGTGAAGCAGAGAAAGGAAGAGAGGGAAACACTGGGAAAGATAGAAACAGGCTGGGTGCAGGGATCAATGCCCATGTACAGAGGAGAAGCAATTACAGAAGTCAGACCTGCCACCTTCTGCACCCCATAAAGATCTTTGGTTCATACTCCTAGAGGGATAAAGAATAGGGAAACTTCCAATGGAGGGGATGGGGTACAGAACTCTGGTGGTGAGAATTATATGGAATTGTACCCTTCTTATCCTACAATCTTGTCAATCATTATTGAATCACTAATAAAAAAAAAAGGGAAGGAGAAAAAAAAAAGAAAGAGAGGGAGAGGACTGGGTGTTGATGAACCTGGTTCAGTGCTCATAGTACTATGTGTAAGGACCTGCACAAGGACCTGGGCTCCAAGCTGGTCTGCAGGTGTCTATCTTTCTCTCTTCTTATTTCTCTCACTCTTTGCAATTTCTCTCTGTCCTATAATAAAATAGGAAAAAAAAAAAAAGGAAAAAATGGTGGCCAGGAGCAGTGGATTGGTAGTGCCCACACTGACCCCAGAAATTGGAGGAAAAAGAAGAAAGGAAGAAAGACAGAAAAGAGAGAGGGAGAGGGAAAGAAAGGACACCACAGCACCAAAACTTCCCTCACTGCAGTGGGGGACTGTTTGGAATCGGGATAACTAGAAAAGCAATGCTGGCAGCCTCCTAGGTGATCTATTTTTCCCAGCCATCCTGTTAATTTTTAAATATGCATTGCCTGTAACTGTCAATGAAAAGTTTGAAAATATAATACTTAAAAAAAGACCCAAGAAGGTCTCTTTTTAAACTTTTTATTATTTACTTATTTATTGGATAGAAACAGAGATTGAGAAGGAAGGAGGAGATGCAGAGGGAGAGAGATAGACACCTGAAGCCCTGTTTGACTGCTCTAAAAACTTTCCCCTGAAGGTGGAAACTGAGAGGCTTGAATCCTAGTCCTTGCACATTGTAATATGTGTGCTCAACAAGGTGCACCACCACCTGCCCGCTCCCCCCAGTAATTGTTGTTTTATTTGCTCGTTAAGAGTAGGTCATCTAATCTTTGACAAAGGAGCCCAGACTATTATATGGGGAAAGCAGAGTCTCTTCAACAAATGGTGTTGGAAACAATGGGTTGAAACATGCAGAAGAATGAAACTGAATCACTGTATTTCACCAAATACAAAAGTAAATTCCAAGTGGATCAAGGACTTGGATGTTAGACCAGAAACTATCAGATACTTAGAGGAAAATATTGGAAGAACTTTTTTCTGCATAAATTTTAAAGACATTTTCAATGAAACGAATCCAATTACAAGGAAGACTAAGGTAAGTATAAACCTATGGGACTACATCAAATTAAAAAGCTTCTTCACAGCAAAAGAAACCACTACCCAAACCAAGAGACCCCTCACAGAATGGGAGAAGATCTTTACATGCCATACATCAGATAAGAGTTTAATAACCAACATATATAAAGAGCTTGCTAGACTCAACAACAAGACAACAAATAACCCCATCCAAAAATGGGGGGAGGACTTGGACAGAATATTCACCACAGAAGAGATCCAAAAGGCCGAGAAACACATGAAAAAATGCTCCAAGTCTCTGACTGTCAGAGAAATGCAAATCAAGACAACAATGAGATATCACTTCACTCCTGTGAGAATTTCACACATCAGAAAAGGTAACAGCAGCAAATGCTGGAGAGGGTGTGGGATCAAAGGAACCCTCTTGCACTGCTGGTGGGAATGTCAATTGGTCCAGCCTCTGTGGAGAACAGTCTGGAGAACTCTCAGAAGGCTAGAAATGGACCTACCCTATGACCCTGCAATTCCTCTCCTGGGGATATATCCTAAGGAACCCAACACATCCATCCAAAAAGATCTGTGTACACATATGTTCTTGGCAGCACAATTTGTAATAGCCAAAAGCTGGAAGCAACCCAGGTGTCCAACAACAGATGAGTAGCTGAGCAAGTTGTGGTCTATCTACACAATGGAATACTACTCAGCTGTAAAAAATGGTGACTTCACCGTTTTCAGCCGATCTTGGATGGACCTTGAAAAAGTCATGTTGGATGAAATAAGTCAGAAACAGAAGGATGAATACGGGATGATCTCACTCTCAGGCCAAAGTTGAAAAACAAGATTAGAAAAGAAAACACAAGTCGAACCTGAAATGGAATTGGAGTATTACACCAAAGTAAAAGACTCTGGGGTGGGTGGGTGGGGAAAATACAGGTCCATGAAAAATGATGAATGAAATAGTGGGGGTTGTATTGTTAAATGGGAATCTGGGGAATGTTATGCATGTAAAAAAAAAAAAAGAAGTAGAAATGCAAAGCAGAAATTGACTGAGTTTGGAGTATGACACCAAAGTAAGAAAGCAGAAGTATACTAGAGTTTGCAGTGAGTACCCTCCCTAACACTTCCTCTCCACTATTCCAAGCTTTGGGTCCATGATTGCTCAACAATTTGTTTGGCTTTGTATGTTAACTCTCTTTTCAGTCACCAGGTTCCAGATGCCATCAGGATGCTAGCCAGGCTTCCCTGGATTGAAGACCCCACCAATGTGTCCTGGAGCTCAGCTTCCCCAGAGACCCACCCTACTAGGGAAAGAGAGAGGCAGACTGGGAGTATGGACCGACTAGTCAACGCCCATGTTCAGCGGGGAAGCAATTACAGAAGCCAGACCTTCTACCTTCTGCAACCCTCAGTGACCCTGGGTCCATGCTCCCAGAGGGATAGAGAATGGGAAAGCTACTGGGGAGGGGGTGGAATATGGAGATTGGGCCGTGGGAATTGTGTGGAGTTGTACCCCTCCTACCCTATGGTTTTGTTAATTAATCCTTTCTTAAATAAAAAAAATTAAAAAAAAAGAGTAGGTCCCTATACAGGTCAATTTTATATTGCATTCTTTCTTTTTTAATTTTTATTTATAAAATGGAAATATTGACAAGACCATAGGATAAGAAAGGTATAATTCCACACAATTCCTACCACCAGAACTCCATATCTCATCCCCTCCCTTGATAGCTTTCCTATTCTTTGGACCCAGGATCATTATGGGGGTACAGAAGGTGGAAGGTCTGGCTTCTGTAATTGTTTCTTGACTGGACATGGGCATTGACAGGTTGATCCATACTCTCAGCCTGTCTCTTTCCCTAGTGGGGCAGAGCTCTGGGGAAGCAGGGCTCCAGGACACATGGGTGGGGTCATCTGCCCAGGGAAGTCTGGTTGCCATCATGCTAGCATCTGGATCCTGGTGGCTGAAAAAGAGTTAAGATAGAAAGCAGAACAAATTATTGACTAATCATGAACTTAAAGGTAAGAGAATTGCAGATGAAGATTTGGGGGTCTCTGTTTTGGAAAAATATATTAGGTCTATTTTAGGTAAATTCCAAGGGGCCTATGACTTCACTAGTTTTTCCCTGAGCCTGCCATCTTTACATGCAGGTGGGCTCAAGTTATGCATTATTTCTTATCATTAGCCTGCCTGTCTGGAGTATAAATTCCATAGAGGCAAAGGGTTCAAGCTATAGGTGTAGGTGTGAATTAGAAAGGAAGAGAAGGTAGGACCATAGGACAAAGGGGCAAATATATAAAATGTGGGTAGATAATTATAGAAATAATAGTCAACCCATGTCTGTGATCTTGGTAGAACTATTGCAGTTTCCAGAGGAGAGAGTGGGGACACAAAACTCTGGTGATGAGATCAGTGTGGAATTATACCCCTGATATCTAATAAATTTGTAAATCAATATTGGGGCTGGCTGGTGGTGCACCTGGTTGAGCACACGTTACAGTGCTCAAGGACCCAGGTTCAAGTCCCTGCTCCCCACCTGCAGGGGAAGAGCTTCACGAGTGGTGAAGCAGGGATGCAGGTGTCTCTCTATCTCCCCCTTTCCTCTCAATTTCTGGCTGTCTCTATCCAATAAATAATAAGATTAAAAAAAACTTAAAATAAAATATCAATATTAAATCACTAATAAATGCATTAAAAAAAAAGACAAGCAGGGGGTCAGGCGGTGGCGCAGTGGGTTAAGCGCATGTGGCGCAGAGCGCAGGGACCGGCGTAAGAATCCCGGTTCGAGCCCCTGGCTCCCCACCTGCAGGGGAGTCGCTTCACAGGCGGTGAAGCAGGTCTGCGGGTGTCTGTCTTTCTCTCCCTGTCTCTGTCTTTCCCTCCTCTCTCCATTTCTCTCTGTCCTATCCAACAACGAACAACATCAACAATGACAAAAATAATAACCACAACGAGGCTACAACAACAAGGGCAACAAAAGGGGGAAAAAATGGCCTCCAGGAGCGGTGGATTCATGGTGCAGGCACCGAGCCCAGCAATAACCCTGGAGGGAAAAAAAAACAAGACAAGCAATGGAAGGTAAAAGTGCTGGCCCTACAGCATGAATTAAGACAGTGATGCCAAACTACAATAATCACTGGAATTATGACCACCACACATGTTTGGTTTTAAAAAAAAGTTTTCAATTAAGAATATCTTTGATAACACAGTAAAAATGACTACTTTGAGTAAATCTTAATATTTAATGTTTGATAGAACAGAGAAATTGAGGAGAGAAAAATAGATACCACTGCTTCACCAATTGTGAAGATCTGCTTCAGGACTGGGGACTTGAACTCAGGTCCGTGTGCATGGTGACAGATGATTGTTTTCTATAGGATACCATTTTTACATGAAAGGATGTGAAACTGTGGCTTTTCAGAATTTGATATTTGGCATATGTTTTCTAGAAGCTGAATCACAAATGAATTGTGAGAAATGAATTGTGAGAATTTAAGGGAAAACAAATCTAGAAAAAAGTTATCTACATAGTCCAGGGGGTGGCGGAGTGGACAAAGCATTGAACTCTCAAGCATGAGGTCCTGAGTTCAATCCCCAGCAGCACATCTACGAGAGTGGTGTCTGGTTCTTTCTCTCCTCCAGTCTTTCTCATTAATAAATAAAATGTTTTAAAAATTATATTTGTTACTTTAAGCTTGTCAGCTTCCTAGAACACTGTTGATATCACTTAAAATTTTTTTAAAAATATTCATTTATTCTCTTTTGTTGCCCTTGTAGTTATTGTTGTTGTTACTGATGTCATTGTTGTCAGATACGTCAGAGAGAAATGGAGGAGGGGAAGACAGGGAGGGGGAAAGAAAGATAGACACCTGCAGACCCGCTTCACTGCCTGTGAAGCAACCCCCTTGCAGGTGGGGAGCCGGGGGCTCGAACTGGGATCCTTATGCAGGTCCTTGCGCTTTGCACCATGTGCGCTTAACCTGCTGTGCTACCGCCTGACTCCCCTTGATATGACTTTGTTGATAACAGTGGTAGTGATATTAATGAACATATCTTTACGATATTGTTTGGAAGATTTTCCCAATTCAGTTAGGTGAAAATGACTGTTTCTGGGTGATCAGTGTAGGATTTCTCAATATCGTGCATGGAAAAACAATCCATACAAAGTGTAAGATAAAACAGTGGGTATTAATGTAGCTCATTATGAAAGATTCATGGATACAGTTTCAGATTCTATAGTACAATAAGCATTTATGACAATATCTCCAGTTAAATTTTAGTTAAGTATCAAAGAATACACATTATCTTAAAAGAATGTTAATATATTCCTCTCATTTTCAAATATGTATCATGAGGTTTGCTTTTTTTTCATAGATATAGAAAATGTATCACAACATATTGAATATAAAAAATCTTAGGATAATCTAAATACTCTGTATGCTAGATATTAAAGCAAATTTTAAATGTGTAAAGCAATAGTTTTACTTACTATTCTTTTTCAAATATATAATTATATTTAACAAAATGTGTTATTTATGTTACTATGTAATAGATATGTAATTGTTAAGATTAACTGATGGGTAAATACTTTTAAAGTTTTTAGTTTTAATTTCTACTTTTATAATTATCTGTGAATAGAGCCTTCATAAGTAAAATTTCTTGGGTGTCCTCAAGAGTCATATTTTGAGATTAAAGAGTTTGAGAACAAGTAGTCTTGAAAATTTTATGTTAATTGTATATGTACATCTGATATTTTTCTTTGTTTAGCAATTTCACATGGCAAAATCTTTTTAAAAGTATTTATTATTTTTTTAAAAAATTATCTTTATTTACTGGTTAGAGACAGCCAGAAATCAAGAGGGAAGGGGGATAGAGAGGAAGAGAGACAAAGAGACACTTGCAGCACTGCATCACCACTTGTGAAGCTTCCCCCCTACAGGTGGGGACCAGGGGTCTGAACCTAGGGCCTTGCGAATTGCAGTGTGTGCCCTCAACCACGTTCACCACCACTCAGCCCCTATTTATTTATTATCGCATAGAGACAGAGATAAGTTGAGAGGGGAGAGAGAGAAAGAGAGAGAGGCCTGCAGCTTTGCTTCAACACTCATGAAGCTTTCCCCCTGCAGGTGGGGACCAGGTGCTTGAACACAGGTATTTGCGTACTGTAATGTGTGTGCTTAACCAGGTGCATCACTGGCCTCTTCACATAGTAAAGTCTTTACAGATTCTCAGTTGAAGTGAAGTGCAAATTAATATGCATGTAGAAACAACAATGATTTAGTTAGAATTTTATTTATTTTTAATCATTGATGTGGCTATTGTTATTGTTGTTATTAATGTCATTGCTGTTGGATAGGACAGAGAGAAATGGAGAGAGGAGGGGAAGACAGAGAGGGGGATAGAAAGATAGACACCTGAAGACTTCCTTCACCGCTTGTGAAGTGACCCCCACTGCAGGTCGGGAGCCGGGGGTTGGAACCAGATTCCTTACAACAGTCCTTGTACTTTGCACCATGTGCGCTTAACCCACTGCACTACCGCCCACCCCCCTTAGTTAGAATTTAGTTTTTTTTTCTTAGTTAGAATTTTAGGTTTTATTTTCTTTACTGCAAAACAGGCTAGCATCACCAATTTTATAGAAATCTTGCTGAGTTTACATGTTAAATATGAAATAGCATGATTCCACTTGTCTCTGACAGTCTTGATTCTTCTTCATCTTTTTTTTTTTTAATTTCTCTGTTGGTGGAGTAATGGCTTCTAGTCAACAGTAAAATATGATAGCTTGTACATGTGTAATGTTTCTCAGTTTTCCACATAACAGTTCAGACCCCTCTAGTTTCTCCTCTGCCGTCCTGTTCCAGGACATGAATACTCCTCCCACCCCAGAGCCTTTTACTTTGGTGCAGTAGACCCACTCCAGTCCAAGTTATGCTTAGTGTTTTCCCTTCTAATCTTGTTTCTCAACTTCTGTCTGTGAGTGAGATCATCCCATATTCATCCTTTTGTTTCTGACTTATCTCACCATGATATCATCAAGCTCCATCGAAGATGGGGTAAAGAAGGTGAATTCACCATTTTAAATAGCTGAGTAGTATTCCATTGTATATACAGACCACAACTTACTTAGCCACTTACTCATCTGTTGTTGGACACCTGGGTTTAGGCTAATACAAATTGTGCTGCTCTGAACATAGGTATACACAGATCTTTTTTGGATGGGTATGTTTGGTTCCTTAGGATATATCCCCAGGAGAGAAATTGCTGGGTCACATAAGGTAGGTCCACTACTAGCCTTCTGAGAGTTCTCCAGACTGCTCTCTAAGGGGGTTGGACCAATTGACATTCCTACCAGCAGTGCAGGAGGGTTCCTTTGTTTTCCTAAACAACCTCTCCAGCCTGTGTTGCTGCTACCTTTTCTGATGTATGGCATTCTCACAGGAGTGAAGTGGTATCTCATTGTTGTCCTTATTTGCATGTCTCTGACAATCAGAGACTTGGAGCATTGTTTTGTATGTTTGTTGGCCTTTTGGATCTCTTCTATGGAGAAATTTCTGTTCATATCCTATCCACAGTTTTGGATGGGGTTGTTTGTTTTCTTGTTGCTGAGTTTGGTGAGCTCTTTATGAATATTTGGTTATTAGCCTCTTGTTTGATATATGGCATGTAAAGATCTTTTCTCATTCCTTGGAAGGTCTCTCTGTTTGGGTGGTGGTTTCTTTTGTTGTGCAGAAGCTCTATTTTTTAAATATTTATTTTCCCTTTTGTTTCCCTTGTTGTTTTATTATTGTAGTTATTATTGTTGTCATTGCTGGATAGGACAGAGAGAAATGGAGAGAGGAGGGGAAGACAGAGGGGGGGAGAGAAAGATAGACACCTGCAGACCTGCTTCACCACCTGTGATGCGACTCCCCTGCAGGTGGGGAGCCGGTGGCTCAAACTGGGATCCTCACACCAGTCCCTGTGCTTTGCATTACGTGCACTTAACCTGCTGCGCTACCGCCTGACTTGCAGCTTTTTAAGAAAACTTTTAAAATATTATCTTTGTTTATTGTTTAGAGACAGTCAGAAATTGGGAGGGAAGAAGGTGATAGGGAGAGAGATATAGGCATCTACAGCACTGCTTCACCACTCATCAAGCTTTCCCCACGCAAGTGGTGACCGGGGGCTTGAACCTAGGTCTTTGTGCACTGTAACATTCGTGCTCAAACTGGTGCGCCACCAGCTGACCCCCTGCAGAAGCTTTTTAATTTGATATAGTCTCATTAGTTTCTTTTTGATTTAGTCTTCTTTGTAATTGGGTTAATTTCATTGAAGATGTCTTTAAAATTTATATTGAAAATAATTCTTTCAGTACATTCCTCTAAGTATTTGATAGTTTCTGGCCCAGACTCCTATTTATTTATTTTTATAAATATTATTTTTTAGGGAGTCGTGCTGTAGCGCAGCGGGTAAAGCGCAGGTGGCGCAAAGCACAAGGACTGGAGTAAGGATCCCGGTTCAAACCCCGGCTCCCCACCTGCAGGGAAGTCGCTTCACAGGCGGTGAAGCAGGTCTGCAGGTGTCCATCTTTCTCTCCTCCTCTCTGTCTTCCCCTCCTCTCTCCATTTCTCTCTGTCCTATCCAACAACAACAACAATAATAACTACAACAATAAAACAACAAGGGCAAAAAAAATTATTTTTTAATTTTTAAAATTATCTTTTTTTTATTGATTGGATAGAGGCAGCCAGAAATCAAGAAAAGGGGAGTGATAGAGAGGGAGAGAAACAGAGAAATACCTGCAACACTGCTTCAACACTCAAAAAGCTTCTCCCCTTCAGCTAGTAACCCGGGCTTGAAGCCCGGTCCTTGCACATTGTAACACGTACACTCACTCAGGTGCGCCACCACCTGCCACCCCTCCCCCGTTGTTTCTCTTTATACCTAAGCAGAATAACTCTTGCACCTTCATCGTGCTGAGCTATGAAGGGGAGGTGTCCAAATATTAATCAGCTCTGCTAGTCACACACAACCATCACAAAGCCATAAAAGGCCAAGTGTTCTGAAAAGTTTCAATTCAAGAGATTTGCTGGCCTCAGATGTTTCCCTTACTGCTTTTAGCTGCTATCCAAGTTTCTTTAATCCAGGTACATTGCAGTATCATGAAGTGTGATAATTCCTGTAGAAAACAGGACAGTGTGGGAGACAGAGATGGAGAGACACCACAATGCCTGTGGCCATCCCTGGGCCCAGAACAGGCCCAGCCTGTATGAGTGTGTTTGCTGCCAGCCCACACACAGATCACATGTCCATCTCAGTGTGTGTGTGTGTGTGTATGTGTGACTCCCATGAGGGACCACTCTGGCTACACAGATCACAGGTGTTAACAGGCACACAGCTGGCGATATTTAGTCTCCTGTGGGGACTGGGGTTCCTGAGAGGCTCCTGACTGACTACTCCAGAGTCATCTTGATAAAAAGGAAGTTCAGCATCTGCCTCAGGAATATGCCCTCATAAGTGGACCCTGGCTGCACTCCCATACCTCTAGGGGCTGTGGAGTGTCTATAGTCATCACTGTGTGTGTGTGTGGCATGGGGTGGAGTGTAAGCTGTCATCAGCACATATAGCCATTGCTGGTTGGGGGTGGGGGTGGAGGGAATGATCTCTGAGGAGAAGCCCAGGTCAGAGGACACAGGAAGTGACATCGCCTCCTTGGGCTAGACCAACCGACTTGGAACCCTGGTCACTGGGCAACCACATTCTGTCTACAGACCCTTGCCCAGTTTACTTAGCTTTCAGAGCTGAGAGAAAGATGCTCTCTACCATGAGGCACCCTGCTGAGGATGGCCTGAAGAAGGGCCTCCGAGGAGGCAGAAGGACTCGGTTCAGAGTCTGGCTGAGCAATCAGTGTAGAAGCTTCTGCTGTTGCTGCTGCAGGGCTCCTAGGGTAACACAGGTACCAGAGCAGTGTCCATGTTCAGCCACAACTCAGATGATGGCAGGACAGACATTTCCCCTACGAGTGTGTGTATGTGTGTGTGTGTGTGTGTGTGTGTGTGTGTGAGAGAGAGAGAGAGAGAGAGTGTGTGTTTGTGTGTGTGTGTCCTGCCCTTAGAAGAAGGGAGGGTCAGGTCACACAGCAGGTCAAGGCAGGCAGGCAGTATTTATTGGGAGGGCTGGGTGGCTCCTACTGCCCAAGGTCTATACCCACCTTGGAAGAGTGTGTCCGTCTTCCTGGATGGAGGTCTGAGCAGACAGTGCTGGGCTGAGGTAAAGCAGTGTCCAGGGGCAGAAGCATCCAGGCCAGTGTGCAGGGCTTGGAGACTATGACACTCTGGTCTCTGTTTCTGCAGAGATCTCAGTCCGGGTACTTGGAGGAGGTCTCCAGTGTGCACTCTGACTCCCTGTCTGAGGAAGAGTGGCCTCAGGGGACAGAATCCTGGGAGCAACTGAGATCCAGGAGGAGGCTGCTGTCCCTGGACACGTCCTCAGAAGGCTCCGTGGAGGACCAGGGGGAGCCTCCTGCCCAGACAGCAGAGAATGTCCTCCCCCAGGGCTGCGTGCAGTTGGTGGTGGGGAGCAGCCCCCTGTATAGTGACATCCTGCTCCATGAGCCCCCCAGGGACCTGTGTGTTCTGCACACACAGCCTGCAGGTGAGAGGGGGTTGTGTTGTGTGAGCTCTGAGGGAAGTGGGGGGCAGGGGGACACTGGGCCCCACAGGGAGGAGCCCCAGAAGCTGGGATCACATCAGGAGAGAGACTGACCTTCTGGGGGATAGCAGCAGGAATGGAGCTCCCTGGATGGGTGTGACTCTTGGGGCCCTGAGAGCTGATGGGGTGACTTCTCTGTTTCTCAGGTCCCTGTGATGGTGAGGAGGTGCCGACAGCTCCCTGTTGCCAGGAGGCCCAAGAGCCAGTGTCCTCTGCAGGTGTGGAGCCCTCAGCAGCACTGGAGCCAGGACCCTCAGCCCGGACAGCAAGGACCCCAGAGGCACAGCTAGCAGAGGCAATTCTTGCTCAGAGCCGGAGGTCCAGAGCTGCACTCCCAGATCCAGCTGTGGAGAAGGCCCTGCGCCCTTCTCTCACCCCTCAGCTGGCCCTCCCCTCCCTGAGGGAGTCCTGCATGGCTTTCTTGGTCTCCTGCCTGTTGATGTGCCCTATACTCTTCAGATATATTGCTCTGCTTTTACTCAATTGAAATAAAGTGTGTGTTTGTTCTGAGCTTGTTCACTCACTCCATGGTCCTCAGTGCACCCACAGTTCTCTGCAGCCCTTGCTCTGTTGAGTCACAGGGTGTTTCGCACCCCACAGGAAATCCAGGATGCCGGTCCCTATTCGGGTGCCAAATGCTGGGCTAGCCTGAGGGTGCTTCTCCCAGGCACGTGCTCTCTGGGTGGGAGAGAATTCGACCTGAACCAACCTAGGCTGCTGCACGGGAAAGGGATCAGGAACTAGCATCGCAAGAGAGAGACTCTGGGACTCTGGGACTCCAGGAGTGGGAACAAACAATACCCTGCTGTGGTTATTGATCTGCCTTTAAATATCTTCTGAGACGGAAGCAGTAGGGTGGAAAAAGGAAGTACGTAGGATAAGGGGGCGGAGTGGAAAAAGAGCGCTGTGAATCAGTGGGTGTTACACCAATGGGGATTAAACCAATGGGGATTAAACCAGGGTGGGTCTCAAGCAAAACAATGATTATGTAAATAGACCACAGCATTAAGCAAGCAGGAGAACCTGGTATGACACAGATATAAACAGAAGTAGAACCAGCCAAAGGTGAATTGTTGGTCAACACCAGGACTCAGAGCGTCCACCCCAGTCCATCTGCCCACCCTGCAGCTCCTCCTTAGCTTCTGTCCAGCTGTGGGGCCACCACCACAGCCCACCTGCATGCCCAAGCATCCACCATGGCCCAGTCCCTACCCTGCTACTCAACAGCTGGACACTGGACACCTGGAGGGTATGTGGGCCTCCATCTGGAAGGTGAACTGGCAGAGCAACCAGTGGATAAATGTAAAGGAAAGAAGTTCTGATGAGACCAATTAATTTGTCTTTAGTCAAAGGACCACAACCTTTTCTTAAAAAGTATATACAAAATCATAACTAAACTACTGTAACCTAAATAGTTTTCAAGTATCACGGATGCTCTAGTAGTCTACAAAACCTGAGTATTTTGTGTGCTAATAGAGAAATGAAATAAGGAAATAATTCTTGGGGCCAGATGGTGGTGCATCTGGTTAAGCGCACACATTACAGTGTGCAAGCGCCGAGGTTCAAGCCCCTGGTCTCCAATTGCATGAGGAAAGCTCTCTTTTAATTAATTAATTATTTGATAGAGAAAGAAATTGAGGAGGGAGGGGAATATAGGGAAAGAGACAGAGACAAAACTACAGCCCTGTTTGACCACTCCTAAAGTTTTCCTCCTGCAAGTAGGGACCAGGAGCTTGAACCTGTGTCCTTGTGCACTGTAATATGTACACTCAAAACAGGTGCACCAACACTGGGCCCCTTCTCTCCCTCTGTCCTCCTCTTCCCTCTCAATTTCTCTCTGTCTCTATCCAATAAATAAATATTTTGAAAGGACTCTTTGATTGCATATGAAATGGAAGTACTCATGAAATCATCTAATAAAACAAAATTTAAGGGTCAGATAGATATTTCCCCTCATGGGGACTTGGTCCTGCCATGATTGGAGCCCAGGTTTCAGTCCTGGTCATTACATGGGAGTGGCTGAAAGGGGAAGTTTCAAAATGGGTGGCATGAGGCTGATACTTCTCTCTCTGTCTCTTTGTCTTTCTGTCTCTCTCTCTCCCTTTCTCTCTCTCACTCTCTCCAGCTTTACCACCCTCTTTCTAGAGGAAGAGAATATATTTGGGGCAGCCATGCAGGTATGAGACCCAGCAATAATTATGATAACCAAAACAGAAAAAGAAATACACACATATGCATATATTTTGCAAGATATGCAGAGACAAATAAAATTCTCTGAAACTGACTTTCTATATTCATGAATTGTTAGCCCTGAACGGTGTTAAAATGGCAATTCTCAAACTGATTCTCAAATTCTTAGTGGGATTAAATGTACTTTTGTAACTGTAGGTCAGCTTTCCCTCCAAGAGGGTTGTGTCACTGCACTCTCAGAAAAAGATATGACAATGCTTTTCTGTAGGAAACACATGATCACTTTTGAATTTCTCTTGTCTAATTGATAGATACAAAATGATGTTTCATTATAGTTGGGTTTTTTGGCCTCCAGGGCTAATGTTTGTGCTCAGTGCCTGCACTGTGAAGCCACTGTTCCTGTTGGCCATTTTCCCCATTTTGTTGGACCAGACAGAGAGAAATTGAAGCGAGGAAGGGAAGACAGAGAGGGGTAGAGAAAGGTAGACAGACAGAGACCTGCTTCAACAGTTGTGAAGCAATCCCTACCCAGATGTGGTGCCAGGGGCTCAAATTGGGATCCTTGTGATGGTCCTTGTGCTTTGCAGTATGTGTGCTTAACCTGGTGTGCTACGGCCCGGCCCCTCTCATTGTAGTTTTAATTTAGATTTATTTTACTAAGTTGAACATTGCTTCATGTATCTGAGATCCATTGGATCTCTTCTATGGAGAAATTTCTGTTCATATCCTATCCACATTTTTGGATGGGGTTGTTTGTTTTCTTGTTGCTGAGTTTGGTGAGCTCTTTATGAATATTTGGTTATTAGCCTCTTGTTTGATGTGGCATGTAAAGATCTTTTCCTATACTTTGGGAGGTCTATTTGTTTGGGTGGTGGTTTCTTTTGCTGTACAGAAGCTTCTTAATTTGATGTAGTTCCATTGGGTTATTTTTTATTAAGTCTTCTTTGTAATTGGATTTTTTTTGTTAAAATTGTCTTTAAAATTTATATGGAAAAGAGTTCTGCCAATACTTTTCTTCAAAGTATTTGAAGTTTCTGGTCTAACATTCAAGTCCTTGATCCATTTGGAATTTACTTTCTTGTCTGGTGAAATATAGTGGTTCAGCTTCATTATTTCTGCATAATTCAACCCAGTTTTCGAACACCATTTGTTTAAGATACTCTCCTTTCCCCATTTAATAATCTGAGCATCTTTGTCAAAGATTAAATGTTCATAATTGTGGGGGCTTACTTCTGGGCTCTCAATTCTATTTACTTGTCATTGTGTCACTTATGTTCCAGTACCAAGAAGTTTTGATCACAATGGCCTTATAATACAATTTAAGACCTGTAAGTGTGATGCCTCCAATTTTGTGCTTTCTTCTCAAGATTGTTTTGGTAATTCTATGTCTTTTCTGATTCTAGATAAATATTTGTAGCTTTTATTATATTCTCCTAAAAATTTTATGTGGGATCAAGATGGAGATTGCATTAAATTTGCATATTTCTCTGGGTAGTATATTCATTTTGATGATGTTAATTCTTCCAACCCATGAACATGGAATATCTTTTCACCTCATTGTGTCTTTTCTATTTCCTAGAATAATAACTCATAATTTTCAGTATACAAGTCTTTCACTTCTTTGGTTAGCTTTATTCCTAGCTATTTTGTTGTTTTTGTTGTTATAGTAAATGGAATTGATTTCTGGACTTCTTCTTCTACTACCTTAGCATTTGCATAAAGGAATGCCACTGACTTTTGTATGTTAATTTTGTAGCCTGACACCTTACAATATTGCCTGATATTTTCCATAATCTTTCTGCTGGATTCTTTAGGTTTTTCTATGTATACTATCATGTCATCTGCAAATAGGGAGAGTTTGACTTCTCTTCCAATCTGTATCTCTTTAATTCCTTGCTCCTGTCTGATTGCTATGGCAAGAACTTCTAACACTTTGTTGAACAGTAATGGTGATACTGGGCAGCCCCGTCTAATACCTGATCTGAGGAGAAATGCTTCCAGTTTTTCACCATTGAGTATGATGTTGGCTGTAGGTTTGCTATATGTGGACTCCACTATCTTAAGGAATTTACTGCCTAGTCCTCTTTTTCGTAGTGTTTTGATCATAAAGTGGTGTTGGATATGTCAAAGACTTTCTCTGCATTTATTGATATAACCATGTGGTTTTGGTCTTGCATTTATTGATGTGATGGATCATGTTGATTGATTTACAGATATTAAACCAACCTTGCATCACTAAGATAAATCCCACTTGGTCATGATGAACAATTTTTCCCCCCTCCACGGTTATCACTGGGGTTCGGTGCTTTCACTATGAATGCACTGCTCCTGGAAGCCATTTTCTGCCCCATTTTGTTGCTCTTATTGCAGTCATTATTATTGTTCTTGTTGTTGGATAGGAAAGAGGTATATATATATATATATATATATATATATATATATAGAGAGAGAGAGAGAGAGAGAGAGAGAGAGAGCAGAGTGGCAGAAAGAGAGGCAGAGAGAAAGATAGACACCTGCAGATCTGCTTCACCACTTGTTTAGTGACCACCCTGCAGGTGGGGAGCTGGGGGCTTGAACCGCAATCCTAAGGCTGGTCCTTGTAATTTGTGCCATGTGCACTTAACCCACTGCTCCACCCCACCACCAGAATAATCTTTTAAATATACTGCTGTATCCAGTTGGCTAGAATTTTGTTCAATATTTTAGCATCTATGTTCATTAGTATTTTCTTTTTTTGTTGTAATCCTGTCTGCTTTTGGTATCAGAGTGATGTTAGCTAATTATTATTTTCAAGTAGATATGTGTACTTAAATACATTAACTTTATCTGGCTCTTATATTATTCTTTTGTTGCTTTGCTAGCACAATCCTGTGTGAAATTCATCATCAAATGAAAATTGTACGTAAAGAATATTACACACATTTTTTTTCACCCCCAACAGGGAGGATGAATCTAAGTGGTAACTCCCAAGCAACATTGCTGTTGCGTCTCTAAACAGAAAAACCGATGAAGACTACAATAAAATATTTCTTCCAGAGAATTAGAAAACTAACTAGAACCACATTCTTCTAAAGCTACTCCGGAACTTTGGCAGATTTGAGAGACAAGTTCTGAAGGAGAGATTACAAACTTCTATTACTGCATTAAAAAATCACTACTCATAACCTTTTCTTTATTCTTCCACTTGATGAACTATTCCTAAAAACCATTGCCATCACTACTATTTCTGTCTCTTGACTCTAAAAATCCTTGGCTGTGGTATCTGATATTTTGGAATAGTGTGTCTCATTATTGTCACTAGAAACCAGATGATGAAATTTATGTTAGGCTTAACTACCAGGGAAAAGAGCGCAGAAAAATAAGCCACATGTAGTCCTTCTAGTGTTTTCCTTTGATCACATGCCATTCTTATGAACAATAGAAGCCCTGATTTTGCTGGAGAGTTGACTAAACAGTTGAAAGTTACTATGTATTCTCAATAAGCAAACATGTTTCTTTATTGTCATTGTGACTTCTTTCTACATATATTTTTTGGAAGGTTTATATTACAATGATATATATTTTCATTACTATTGATAAAATCTGATCAATTTATGACATGAATTGCAAAAAGACACACTATAGCAGAAATTTTTGAAAATAAAAAAGGAAAAAGAACATATATACGCATATGAGATATTATTCAGACCTGAAAAAGAAAAATCTTGCCATATGCAACCTAAGTGAAATAAATCAAAACCACAAATGTTGTATGTTTCCACTTATATATCAAAAATAGTCAAACTCATTGTGCAAAGGTTGACAGGAAGTAGGAGTAGGAAATGAGCAATTCTTGCTAAGGAGCATAGTGTTTTAGTATATAAGGTAAATAAGTTGTAGAGATCTGCTTTACAACATAGTGCTTATGATCAATATTGTAATGTATAATTAAAAGTTTACTAAGAGGCTTTTTCTTTTTAAGATTTTTAAAAAATTTATTCATAGGAAAGATAGGAGGAGAGAGAGAAAGAACCAGACATCACTCTGGTAACATGTGCTGCCAGGGATTGAACTCAGGACTTCATGCTTGAGAGTCAATGCTTTACCCACTGTGCCACCTCCTGGACCATATCCTGAGGCTTTTTAAATTTAATTTTTTAATTATCTTTATTTATTATTTATTTATTTATTGGATAGAAACAGCCAGAAATTGAGAGAAAGAGGGAAGATAGAGAGGGAGAGAGACAGAGAGACACCTGCAGACCTGCTTCACCACTCGCAAAGCTTTCCCCCTGCAGGTGGGGACCAGGGGCTCAAACTAGGTCCTTGTGCACTGTAACATGTGTGTTCAACCACGTATGTCACCACCTGGCCCCCAGAGCCCTTTTCCATGTAAAGTGTTCTTATTCTCCAGTGAAAAGAAAACAAACAAAAAACCACAAGAGCAGGTCTAAATATTTGATTTCGTACTTTCTGAGATGATGTGGAGCCACTGTTCCTTATACCACATTTAGAGAAAGTCTCCTCATAACTCAGAATCAAGAATAGTTGTGATTCTTTTGAGTCACTTTATATCCATAAATTTAATGTATATGTTTATGTCTTTACCTTATTAAAATTTTTAAAAATTATTTTTATTTATTGGATAGTGACAGCCAGAAATTGAGAGAATAGGGGGAGATAGAGAAAGAGAGAGACAGACACCTGCAGTAGTGCTTCACCACTTTTAAGTCTTTCCCCCTGCAGGTGGGAACTGGGGGCTTGAACCTAGGTACTTGTGCATTGTACCATGTGAGTTCAACCAGGTGTGCCACCACCTGGCCTTATGTCATTACCTTATTCAGGCAGTAATATATGCACAAATACTTATGAATATTTAATTCTGCACTTGACCTTTGCTTTTGGATGAAAGAAAGCTCAGAGTTAAATCTGTGCTTTACTATCACACGTAAGCATGAACTCACTCTATACAATTAATAATATACGTCAGAAGGGGGCTAGTTTTGTGACTGAGCAGATATCCTGTCCATAGCAGGAGCACTGTTCTAGTGGAAGGGGCCCTGGATGGGAATGCAAATACTAGGATATACTTGCAGTTGCTATGCCAGCTTTGTTTTTTGGAACAACTTCTTTTTTTTTTTAAATTTCTTTATTGGGGAATTAGTGTTTTACAATCGACAGTAAATACAATAGCTTGTACATTCATAACATTTCCTAGTTTTCCATATAACTATAAAACCCCCATTAGGTCCTCTGTCATCCTTTTTGGATCTGTATTCTCTCCCCCACCCACCCCAGAGTCTTATTTTGGTGCAAGATGCCAACTCCAGTTCAGGTTCTACTTGTGTTTTCTCTTCTGATCTTGTTTTTCAACTTCTGCCTGAAAGTGAGATCATCCCATATTCATCCTTCTGTTTCTGACTTATTTCACTTAACATGATTTTTTTCAAGGTCCATCCAAGATCGGTTGAAAACGGTGAAGTCACCATTTTTAATAGCTGAGTAGTATTCCATTGTGTATATACACTACAGCTTGCTCAGCCACTCATCTGTTGTTGGACACCTGGGTTGCTTCCAGGCTTTGACTAATACAAATTGTGCTGCTAAGAACATATGTGTACACAGATCGTTTTGGATGGGTGTATTTGGTTCCTTAGGATATATCCCCAGGAGAGGAATTGCAAGATCATAGGGTAGGTCCATTTCTAGCCTTCTGAGAGTTCTCCAGACTGTTCTCCACAGAGGTTGGACCAATTGATATTCCCACCAGCAGTGCAGGAGAGTTCCCTTGACCCAACAACCTCTCCAGCATGTGTTGCTGTTATCTTTTCTGATGTACGACATTCTCACAGGAGTGAAGTGGTATCTCATTGTTGTCTTTATTTGCATTTCTCTGACAATCAGAGACTTGGAGCATTTTTTCATGTATTTCTTGGCCTTTTGCATCTCTTCTGTGGTGAATATTCTGTCCAAGTCCTCCCCCCATTTTTGGATGGGGTCATTTGTTTTCTTGTGGTTGAGTTTGGCAAGCTTTTTATATATGTTGGTTATTAAACTCTTGTCTGATGTATGGCATGTAAAGATCTTCTCCCATTCTGTGAGGGGTCTCTTGGTTTGGGCAGTGGTTTCTTTTGCTGTGCAGAAGCTTTTTAATTTGATGTAGTCCCATCGGTTTATACTTGCCTTAGTCTTCTTTGTAATTGGATTTGTCTCATTCAAGATGTCTTTAAAATGTATGCGGAAAAGAGTTCTGCCAATATTTTCCTCTAAGTAGCTGATAGTTTCTGATCTAACATTCAAGTCCTTGATCCACTTGGAATTTACTTTTGTATTTGGTGAAATATAGTGGTTCAGTTTCATTCTTCTGCATGTTTCAACCCATTTTTTTCCAACACCATTTGTTGATGAGACTCTGCTTTCCCCATTTAATAGTCTGGGCCCCTTTGTCAAAGATTAGATGTCCATAATTTTGGGGACTTACTTCTGGGCTCTCAATTCTATTCCACTGGTCAGTATGTCTATTCATGTTCCAGTACCAAGCAGTTTTGATGACAATGGTCCTATAATACAATTTGAGTTCTGGGAGTGTGATGCCTCCAGTTCTGTTCTTTCTTCTCAAGATTGTTTTGGCAATTCTAGGTCTTTTCCGGTTCCAGATAAACATTTGTAGCATTTTGGAACAACTTCTATACATTTTTCAGTTACAATATACTATTGCACATCTTCAAACCTTCTGTGTTTTTTCTCTTAGTCATGTCATGAGGGGACTTTCTCTAAATGTTGTATAAGAAACAGTGGCTCCACATCATCTTCTCATAAAGTACAAAAGCAAATATTTAGATCTGGTCTCATTTTTATTTTTATTATTACTTTTCTTTTCACTTGAGAATAAGAACACTTCACATGGAAAAAGGCACTTAGTAACTTTTAATTACACAGTACAGTATTGATCATAAGCACTATGTTGTATAGCAGATCTCTACAATTTATTTACTTTATATGCTAAAACACTCTGCCCATGAACTCTCATGAAAGCTTATAAATGTTGGTTAATGTTGGGGCTCTTTTGTGTGTCCCAGACACACTTTTTTTTTTGGTGTGTGTGTGTGTGTGTGTGTGTGTGTGTGTATGTGTGTGTGTGTGTGTGTGTGTGTGTGTGTGTGTGGTGCAGGCACCTTGCACAATTCTACTATTCTTAGGTTGTTATTTTTAATCTGAGATAGAGGAACAGAAAGACAGAAAGAGGAGGAGAGGCACCGTAGAATAAGGAAAGTCTGTGGAACTCTCTCTTGATGCTACCCACAATGACCCTTTATAGTGGTGTGGATCAAGCAGTGTCATATAAGCATGCTCTACCATGTGTGTTCTCTTGACACCCCCCCCCCAGATACTTTCAAAGAAGATATCCTTGCAGGAGAATTAGAAAAATGCGAACAAGTTAAAGTCAAAGTTTTATCACATATATATATATATATATATATATATATATATATATATATATATATGAAACACTGACAAAACCATAGGATATGAAGGGTACAACTCCACACAATTCCTAACACCAGAACTCTGTATCCCATCCCCTCCCTTTATAGCTTTCCTATTCTTTAACCTTCTGGGAGTATGGACCCAAGGTCATTGTGGGATGCAGTAGGTGGAAGGTCTCTTTTCTGTAATTGCTTCCCCGATGAACATGGGCATTGGCAGGTCGATCCATACTCCCAGTCTGCCTCTCTCTTTCCCTAGTTGGGCGGGGTTCTGGGGAATAAGAGCTCCAGGACATTGGTGGGCTTATCTCTCCAGGGAAGTCCTGTTGGCATCATGCTAGCATCTGGAACCTGGTGGCTGAAAAGAGAGTTAATATACAAAGCCAAACAAATTGTTGATTAATCATGAACCTAAAGGCTGGAATAATGCAGATTATCTTTGTGTGTGTGTGTGTGATAAACAAAAGATTGCCTTCACTGTGCATTGTGTGCAGCTTTCAGCTGTGAGGGGAGGAATTCAGCATTTAACAGTGTTGGTGCATCTGGTGTTCAAAAAGCACTTGTGAAGGACTCATCCCAAAATTTCTTAGAGCAGTGACATCTCAACAGAAAATACCTTTATGGGATCTAGTTAGTGAAGCAGTCTCAGTGTAACACACACACACACACACACACACACACACACATACACGTACACACACCTTTAAGAGATGATCTAATGAAAGTCAGTTTGTGCTTTTGCATTAAGTGAAATAGGACATTATAACATTGTTCAAAGAGCAGATACTAAGGATGCTTTTCACTATTTCTTTGTGACTATTATTTCTTAGTAAATTACCCTACAGTAAGAGTTGTGTTTGGAACAATTTTTTAAAATTTATTTAAGAAAGGAGACATTAACAAAATCATAGGATGGAGGGGTACAACTCCACACAATTCCTGCCACCCAATCTCCATATCCCATCCCCTCCCCAATAGCTTTCCCATTCTCTATCCCTCTGGGAGCATGGACCTAGGGTTGTTGTGGGTTTCAGAAGGTGAAAGGTCTGGCTTCTGTAATTGCTTCCCAGCTGAACATGGGTGTTGACTGGTCTATCCATACTCCCAGTCTGCCTCTCTCTTTCCCTAGTAGGGTGAGTCTCTGGGGAAGCGGGGCTCCAGGACGCATTGGTGGGGTCTTCAGTCCAGGGAAGCCTGGCTGGCATCCTGATGGCATCTGGAACCTGGTGACTGAAAAGAGAGTTAACATACAAAGCCAAACAAATTGTTGAAGAATGATGGACCCAAAGGTTGGAATAGTAGAGATTAAGTGTTGGGGGGTACTCACTGCAAACTCTAGTTTACTACTGCTTTCAGGTATATGTTTGCCCTAGTTTATGGATACGTGTGAACATATGCTCTATCTCCTGGAACCTGGTCTATATCTAGGTTTTGGGACTTTGTTAGGAAGTGAACCACCTGGGATGGAATTAGAGAATTCTATGAAAGGTCTCACCCGAGTGATGAAGCTGAAGGGTTGTCGTTCCACACCTGAAGTCTCTGGACACAGTCTGAAGTGAAGCATGCTGGGGTGGCACTCATTGCGTTGATTAGGTTGTGATCAGCGGATGCAATATTATTTGATAAGAATTGGGAGAAGCATATAGGAATGGAACAAATTAAAAAAAAATTTTTTTAACAGTTTAGGGTATCTGAATAGTGATATATTTTCAGAAGTTCATAGCCTCCCAATTTTGCTGACAAAATATTTTTTCCCTGTTCTGAATTGGGGCTTCTGTACATGTTGCCTGAATATGTGTTAAGTGACTTTTATTGCTGTGAATAATATTTTATTTTGAACTACCACATTGTTTTGATGCTGATTTGAAAAAAAGAAGCTCTCCGATAAAATGTGTTTTGCATTACAGTTTCCATTTCCTTTCTTCCAAGAAAAGATTGTATCTGGCTCCTACCTCCCAGTGCTAAAACTCTTCCTGGGGGGAATTGAGACAGCTTCCTATTCAAATAGTGATCTTTAACTTCAGAATTATGCCAAGAAATTATTAGGTTTCAAGGCCCCTAGAGGCTATTTACTGTATCAGAAAAATTTCTCTGGACTTAGGGAGTCCCTTGGAATTTAAACACTGTAATTATGCCAGTTGGTTGTCTACCTATGATCATTTCCTTTACTTCCTGTTTCCAAATACAATTTTGGTTTTTGTACGAGCATCCACCCACTCTTTCCTCAGGCCACCAATGTGAGACAATAGAGAGGATTCCCGCCCTTCTCCAGAAGTGGGTCCTGATTCATGGGAGCCAACCATCTATAGTTTTGTTTTTCCAGTGATTGGTGGAGGGGTGGGCAGTTGAACTAAGGGGTCCAGGTAAATGGAAAGGAGAGACTTTTATCACATGAAATGGGTACATGATTACATGATTAATTTTATGTCAGTTTATAAGGATTCTAATAGAAGGGGACAGTCTTGTGCTTTCTTGCTGAATATGAAAGAGAAAGCACATTGCTATGGTTGCTGCTGTAGCCATCTTGTGAGAGTTACTGACAGTTCAGTTTCCTTATGGGTACAGAGATAAAGTAAATTGGGCTTTAAGTTATAATCTGCAAAAACAAGAACCCTTCCTGATGGCAGGACTCTGGTGGTAGGGCCTGCCTTTAAACCTTTGAATGGTTATTACATCCATTTTATAGAATTCATCAGATCAGCTAATTGTTGCTACAATTTTGTAGTTTCAAATAGTCTGAGTTTAGTATAATTGTGTAGTTAGGTATGGATACACATGATAGAAAGTTTCATTTTTTTTCTATTTTACTAAGAACTTACTTTATGGGTAACATTTTAAAATTATTGACTTAACATTTATTTACAAGTTTCATAGGTATAGTTTCACACCTATACAAGTGTGTGTACAGTTTACCATGTCTAACACCAAAGTTCCTGTGGCCCACGGCCCTTCATAATCACCATAATGTTCACAGATTATTTGATTATCATTATTGTGTGTGTGTGTGTGTGTGTGTGTGTGTGTGTGTGCATGTGCAAAGAACTTATTATTCTAAATCAGGAAAGCTCTTGTTTTTATTTTATCACATGCTTTTGCAACCTCTGTTGAGATGGCATCATGTGTTTCTCCTCCTTTGATCTATTAATATGAAGAATTATATGAACAAATTTCCTATCACTGAATCATCCTTGCATTTTAGAATAAGCCCAACTTGGCCACAGTATATTGTTTAAAATATTGCTGGA
The DNA here is from genome assembly GCF_950295315.1 of Erinaceus europaeus. NCBI lineage: Eukaryota > Metazoa > Chordata > Mammalia > Eulipotyphla > Erinaceidae > Erinaceus > Erinaceus europaeus. Next base: position 29,889,741 of record NC_080177.1, read on the forward strand.
TTGAACTTGCTGATATTTTATTATCATTTTTACATCAGTATTAATAAGAGAAATAAGATTATAGCTTTATTTCCTGGTGTTCAGTTGTTCTGGATTTAGTAGTATTGTCTTTGTTAAAATAATTGGGATGCAGACAATAATTAGGATTCACCTGCATATCAGATTTCAGGCTCAGGCAAAACAAACAAACAAAAAAACCAAAACACTAGTATAGCTACAGGCCCTTTGAAATATAACTAAAATATGCCTACTAGCTATCTACAAAATGGAGGACCCCCCCCCCCCCAACGCTTCACCTGCACTATTCCAGCCTTTAGGTCCATAATTATCCAACAATTTGTTTGGCTTTGTCTATTAACTCTCATTTCAGCCACCAGGTTCCAGATGCTAACAGGATGTGACCAGACTTCCCTGGACAGACAACCTCCCCAATTTGTCCTGGAGCTCCACTTCCCCAGATCCCTTCCCCACTAGGGAAAGAGAGAGGCAGCCTGGGAGTATGGATTGACCTGTCAGTGCCCATGTTCAGCGGGGAAGCAGTTACAGAATCCAGACCTTCCTTCTGCATTCTACAATGATCTTGGGTCCATACTCCCAGAGAGTTAAAGAATAGGAAAGCTATCAGGGGAGGGGTTGGTATACGGAGGTCTGGTGGTGGGAATTGTGTGAGGTTGTACCCCTCATATCCTAAGGTTTTGTCAATGTTTCCTTTTTATAAATAAAAATTAAAAAAATAATTGGGATGTCATTCTCCTTTTTCTGGGGTTGTTTAAATAGTACCGGAATTTTCTTATTTTGAAATTTGAAGTCATTTAGCTTTTTAAACATTTTTATTATCTTTTTTTTATTTATTGGATAGAGATAGCTAGAAATAGAGAGGGATGGGAGTGATAGAGTGGAATAGAGACAGAGACACCTGCATCACTGCTTCACTCACAAACTTTTCCCCCTGCAGGTGGGGATTGAGGGCTCGAACCCGGGTCCTTGTATTCTGTAACATGTGTGCTCAACCAGGTGCACCACCACCCGGCCCCTGAAGTCATTTAGTTTTTATGGTGAATGCAATCTACTCACATTTTAAAAATCAAGTATTTTCCATGTGTGTTGGATTTTGTATGCATGAAATGGCACCATTAACACCTAGTCTTTAGCCATTAGGGCAAAAGGATGAAGACAGCACGTTCTATTAATTGCTAGGTGCCCTGGGCAGGGGAGACAGCATAATGGTTGTGCAAAAGACTTTCACAGCTGCAGAGATAGCACAATGGTTGTGCGAAAGACTTTGTGCCTGAGACACTGAGGTACCAGGTTCAACCCTCAGCACCATCATAAACCAGAACTGGGCATTGTTCTGGTCTTATCTCTCTCTCTCTCTGTATATAATTAAAAATAAAAATATATATTAAAAAAAAACCTTTTATACCTGAGACTCTGAGGTCCAAGGTTCAATACCCAGTACCACTATAGACCAGAGATGAGCTCTGGTCTCTTTTTCTGTATCTCTCCTTCATTAAAAAAATATATCTGAGTTTGGAGTATTGCACTAAAGCAAACATCTGCGAGGAGGGTGAGGGTAGATGTTCAGCTTCACTGTGGGTAGGGAGAGAAGAGAGAGACACAGACCTTTAGTGGTGGGAATGGTGTTAATATATACTCCTATAAACTTAGTCTCACAAGTCATTGTTTAATTAATAAAAAATATATACATATGATAACTTTCCTCATATTCCCGAATAGGTTTAGTAGCTGCCATTCTTTAGCTGTAGTAAGAGTGAGTCCTGAGCTCTTGAACTGATTGTTTTGAAGTCAAAACCTAGAATTCAGACTTTGTCACCTTTTGTGTTTTTGTTTTGCTTATCAGTTAACACTGATCTAACTATTATGCCTAGCACATAATCATAACTTTATTTGCTTAGCACCAAGCAGGACACTGTTGGGGGAATATGGGAACTTCTATGGGAAGAGAAGGGCCTGCTTCTGATGGCCTCCTTCAGAAATAAAATGCCTCCAGTTTTTACTCTCCCCTTAGACTCTAGTGACTATGTGACTATAAACATATCACTCTCCTCTGAGTAGACTGCTCTTTTGTTTAGGTAGGGGAGGAAAATCTTGGCTATTTGACAATGAACTTTGTGGCTCTTCCCTAGTTAATCTGTATAAAACAATACACTGCTTGTCACCTCAGCAGAGAAGGCCTCTTATTCTTGTGAAGTCAAAGTAGTTTGTAACCATGACGAATTTCCAGTGTCAGTAAACTGACCCCAGGGAGAGGTTCTGATCACAAAAGCCTCCCATAGAATCACTATGCTCCTTATTCCTTGAGCTGGGCACTTCACAAAGGCAGTGTCTCCAGGAGAGAGTCTGATGTCACCACACATGTTGGGGCTCGGATATGAGTTGTCTAGAAAAACAGAAGCTAACCAAGATCATTTCCATGGTTTTTATTTTGAAATTAAATTAAAACAATTTTTTTCCACCAGGGTTATCACTGGGGCTCAGTGCCTGTACAACTCCATTGTTTCTGGTGACCTATATTTTTTCCTTCTGTTTTTGATAGAGGATGAAAGAGAGAAGGAGAGGGAGGGAGAGACAGAGAGAAGGAGAGAAATCGAAAACACTGCTCTGTAGCTCGTGAAGCTTCCTCCTGCAGGTAGAAACTGGGGAATAGTACCCTGGTCCTCTTACATGATAATGTATCCTTTTCCCTGTGAGCCACTATGTGGTCCCTGAGTGGTTTTCAAATTGGATTTTAAAAGTGAACTTGGGGACTTCATAAAAATAAAATTAAAAAAAATTTTGGTGATGAAAAGAAGCAGCCAGACTTCTACTCTGAAATAAGTATAGAATCAAGGAACAGAGAAAAAAAGTAGTCTTAGGTCAATCTTTGTGAGTGACATACTAATGCCTGTTGCTTTGCAGGATTTGAAACATCCATCTTGCTTTTTTTTTTTTCAAGTATGCAATCATTGCTCAATGAACATTTATTGAATATACACACACTCTCTCTCTCTCTATATATATATATAGAGAGAGAGATAAAGAGATACATATATATATTTGCTTCCAGGGTTATTGCTGGGGCTCAGTGACTTCATACGAATCCACTGCTCCTCCTGGAGGCCATTTTTCCCCCATTTTGTTGCCCTTATTGTTATTGTTGCCATTGGTGTTGTTGTTGGATAGGAGAGGGAGAAATGGAGAGAGGAGGGGAAGACAGAGGGGAGAGAAAGACACCTGCAGATCTGCTTCACTGCCTGTGAAGCCACCCGCCTGCAGGTGGGGACTCAGGGGCTCAAATCAGGATCCTTACTCCGGTCCTTGTGCTTTGCGCCATATGCTCTTAACCTGCTGCGCTATTGCGGCCCCGGTACAATATATCTATTTAAAAAGATTTATTTATTTGTTAGCGAGTGAGAGAGAAAATGACAGAGTTCCAGAGCAGTACTGTGGCACATGGGATGCTGGGGGTCAAACTCAAATACTTGAGAGTCCAATGCTTTATCCATTGTGTCACCTCTCATGCCCCTGTGAAATGTTCTTAGTGGTGTATTTGATCATGAGTATATGGTTAATGTATCAAATAAGTGTTACCCCCACCAAGTTGATTGTATCTAATGCATTGCAAAAGAGCATGGATGGAAAAGTGACATGTATATAACGGTGGGAAACCTGAGAAGATAAATACTTTTGTCTGCATGAGGTAGGTACTGCACTGTGGCTACTTACTGACCTCTTGCCCCTTTTATTCACTAGACATCTTTTCTGGGACACCTTGTTCATCTGTCTACAACGGTTTCTATCATTCCTGTCAATCTGTGAGTAGATGTCTCTGCTGACAGGTCTGGTGGATTGCCAAAGGCAAAACAAAATAAATTTACCTGCCCCTTAAGGCTGTTTCTAATGATTCTCATGCTTGTCAGTGGTCCCACTATTTACCTTATGAGTAGAGCCAGACATTGGAAATCTGTGACACCGTCTCTCCTTCACCATTTATATCTAGATCTGGTTGAACTAAAAATGTTGTAATTATTCTTAACTGTTTCTTTTGTTACTTCTCTATTTCCAAGTAATATATAAGTAGTGCTATTTATAGATAAAGATACACAGATTTTTATTTTTTTTAATATTTCTATCTGGGGGTCGGGTGGTAGCACAGTGGACAAGCGCATGTAGGCGCAAAGCACAAGGACTAGTGTAAGGATCCCCATTTGAGCCCCTGGCTCCCCACCTGCAGGGGAGTCGCTTCACAGGCAGTGAAGCAGGTCTGCATGTGTCTGTCTTCCTCTCCCCCTCTCTGTCTTCCCTCCTTTCTCGATTTCTCTCTGTCCTGTCCAATAATGATGACATCAATAACAACAACAATAAAAATATATTTATTTATTATTGGATAGAGACAGAATATTTCCATTTTATAAATAAAAGTTAAAGAAAAGAAAGGGAAAGAGAGACCCTGCAGCCCTACCTCACCACTTATGAAGCCTTCCCCCGTAGATAGAGACAAAGAGAATATTTCCATTTTATAAATAAAAGTTAAAAAAGAAAAGAAAGGGAAAGAGAAAGAGAGACACCTGCAGCCCTACCTCACCACTTATGAAACTTTCCCCCTGTAGATGGAGACCAGAGAAAGGGAGAAAGAAAGAAAGAAAGAAAGAAAGAAAGAAAGAAAGGGAGAAAGTCACATGAGAAGGAACTAGAATCAGAATGGCTTAAGATTCTGAAACCATTTCCCAAATGTTAACAACTTAATACAATAAAATGTTGACAGTCAGTAGAAACTGAGGGCAGGGTTTTATAATCATTTAAGGGACAGAAAATCCATCTTGTGGTACCACCATCTTCAAGATGTAACCTGTCAGATCACCATGGGAGGGGAATAGAGAGCACTGAAGACTGAGCACATCTAAAGTGGGTACATCTAGACGCCAAAGTCCCAGGTTCAACCCCCCACACCACTAGAAGCCCAAACTGAACCGTGCACTGGTAAAATAATAATAATAAATTTATACTTCATTTCCACTCACTTCTCACTGATTATGACTCAGTCTCATGGCCCTCACTTAACTTCAAATAAGGCTGAGAAATGAGATTGTCCTCATACCCAAAAAGATGAAATAAACTTGATTATAAAATATTTTTCCACAATGGCATCTTAAGGTAACATGGAACAATACCTTCAAAACTCCAGTGAAAATATACATTTTTTTCCAGGACATCAATGTGTCCTGGAGCCCCACCTCCCCAGAGCCCTGCCCCACTAGGGAAAGAAAGAGACAGGCTGGGAGTATGGATCAACCTGCCAATGCCCACATTTAGCAGGGAAGTATTTATAGAGGCCAGACCTTTTACCTTCTGTACCCCATAATGATCCTGGGTCCATACTCCTAGAGGGATAAAGAACAGGAAAGCTATCAGAGAAGGGGATGGGATATGGAGTTCTGGTGGTGGGAATTGTGTGGAAATGTACCCTCTTATCTAATGGTCTTGTCAATATTTCCATTTTATAAGCAAAAATTAAAAATAAATTATTATTAGATTAAAAAAAAGAAAAGAAAATTTTCATCAAGCCAGAAAAATAGCTCACTTTGATAGTGTTCTGCTTTGCCATGTGTGTGACCCAGGTGCAATCCAGGCCCTCACTACATTGAAGGAAGCTTCAATGCTATGGTCTCTTTTACTCTCTGCCTCAACCTTTCTGTTTCTCTGTTTCAATCTTATAAACTGAAAGAAAGGAAGAAAGAAAGAAAGAAAAAATTTAAATTAAAAAAAGACTTTTCACCTTGGGAAATTCTTTTTTTTTTTTTTTGCCTCCAGTGTTATCACTGGCTGCACTATGAATCCACTGCTCCTGGAGGCCATTTTTTTTTCATTTTTGTTGTTGTTATTATTGGATAGGATAGAGAAAGATTGAGAGAGGAGGGAAAGACAGAGAGAGGGAAAGATAAGACACCTACAGACCTGCTTCACCACGTGTGAAGCCACCCCACCAGCAGGTGGGGAGCTGGGTGTTTGAGCCCCCACCTCCTTACTCGGTCTTTGTGCTTCTCGCCATGTGTGCTTAACCTGGTATGCCACTACCTGGCCCCCACCTTGGGAAGTTCTTTACCCAGACAAAATTTTAATCAAGCGTAAGACAGTATAAAGAAATGTTCAGACATGCAAAAATCTCAAGAACTGGATGCCCCATTTAACCTTTTTTAGGAGGATAACAGAGTGTAAACAAGGAAGTAAGTATAGGAAGGAGGAGGAGAGCAAAAAACAACACTGTAGCCCAGGAATCAATGATCCAGCAGAGAAGAGAGCTCAGGAAAAGTTGAGTAATAATAGCTGAACAGAAATTTTTGTTCAAAGACCAACAAACACAAAGTGAAGCGGAAGAGTACAAGATAAACTACATGTGGAGGACTGGGGTAAGGAAGGAAACTGGTGGTGTGTAGGCTTTATCAACCCACCCTCTGGCTTATACTGTTCATTTGTCTTCCATCAAAAGTTCACAAGTCCTATCTAAAACCTGGGCCAGGGGGCCAGGGGGTGGCACACATGGTTAAGTGAGCAGATTACAGTGCACAGGGACCCAGGTTCAGGCCCCTGGTCAAAGTAGGCTGATACTAGACTGGGAAAGACCTTTTATTTTTTCTTTTTAATTTTTTATTTATAAAAAGGAAACATTGAATAAACCATAGGATAAGAGGGGTACAACTCCACACAGTTCTCACTACCAGAACTCTGTATCCCATCCCCTCCCCTGATAGCTTTCCTATTTTTTAACCCTCTGAGAGTATGGATCCAAAGTCATTGTGGGATGTAGAAGGTTGAAGGTCTGGCTTCTGTAATTGCTTCCCTGCTGAGCATGGGCATTGACAGGTCGATCTGGGAAAGACCTTTTATAAGCTGTGTCAAAGTGTTTAGGCCACATTCTTTAATATTAGAGGTTATTTCAATAGAGATTAAGGAGAGAGATCCATTTTAATGTCTTATCATGCTGCTTGCCTTACAAAACTCGGACTTCAAGAGAGCAGCAATTCTCTAAACTCTTGTAAGCCATTACATGGCTTCCCTCATTGATGTGCCTGAGGCACATTCCCAAGTTCTCACTTTATTAAACTGACAGTGGCTTCAAAGATCATCATTGTTTACTCCTTTTCATTCCCCAAGGCCAATGTGTGTCAATGTGAGCCAAATTTCTTACTTTTATGACATTTCTTAGACTACTTGTGATTTGCTTCATAGCTTGGAGACATTTAAATGCAAAGTCATGGAACCACAGGTCTTCAGGGCTAGATAGGCTTTGAAAATACTCTTATCCGGATGATCCCACTCATAAAGAGAAGTTGAGAAAGAATAACAGAAAGGGAAACTCAAAGCAGGATCTGACTAAATTTGTAGTAGGGCACCAAAAACCCTGGGTTGAATGTGAGGGTAGATGTTCAGTTTCATGGGGTGGGGGTTGGGGGGATGGGATGGGACACAGTCTTTTGGTGGTGGGAATGGTGTTTATGTACACTCCTATTAATTTATAGTCATATAAATCACTATTGAAGTAATATGAGAGGGGAAAAACTGATTGAATATCTCAAACTTTTTAAAGCACAAACTGAGTCTTTTTAATATATAAGCTGAGTCTTTGATATGTTGACTCTCTTAAAAGCTTAGTCCAGGGAGAACAGAAGCATCCGGTGGCATAGCTATATATAAGGAATGTCAAAGGACATAAAATATGGTGATGGTGTATATGATATAGCAAACTCTTAACAAAGGGATATTTCAAAGTTAACCCAATTGCCAAATAATGTGATTATAGCAATAACTATCTATTGTCTTCTTAAACCCTAAGACAGCAGGAACCTCCCACTTCCTCTTTAGAGCCTATATTTTCCCCAGTCCTGGAACCTCTGGGGTGGGGCTCACTTTCCTGCATGCTTCTCTCAAGTCATACCAAATGATATTGCATCCACTGATCCCAACCTAATCAATGCAACTTGTACCATCTTAGCATGCTTCACTTCAGACTATGTCCAGAAACATCAGGCATGGACACATTTTACACTTTACCCTCATTACTCGGGTGAGACCTTTCCTTTTATGGTATTCTCTAATTCCATTCCAGGAGGTTCACTTCCTAACAAAATCCCAAAACCTAGATATAGACCATGTCCTGTAAGATAGAGCATATGTTCACATGTATCCATAAATAAGGGCAAAGTATATTCCTGAAAGCAAAAATACACAGTAGTCTGCAGTGAGTCAGTATAAAGTTCACAATGAAATAGTGTCTACTTAGACTTAGATACCCTCCTCACCTACTTCCTATTATAGTTCTCTCACTCACTCCAAAGCTAACTTTATCAAAGTAAGGACTGCAAAAACTGAATAAGGGCAAGAGACTGGCATACTTTAACAATGACTTTTTAGTCACTATCAGGCCATTCCACCAGCTGGGGCCCTAATCGGGGAGTCCTGAGATTCCCAAACAATCTTGATGGGCCTAGAACTCAAATAAATTCCTCTCTCCATTGTTACCGTGCATTGCTAACAAGAACAACACAATAGACGCCTTTGTGGGGCCCCATAGGACCTTGCCCTCAACTTGGATCAACAATGGTAGAGAGAATGTTCCATCCTCCAAAAGAAGGATGGACAACATACTCTATGCTACACCTGAGGAAGATGGGTCGATATTAGGGCAGTATGGAACGTTCCTACTCATGATCACAGAATGTGAGCTCAGATCTAGAGGGATGCAGAGGTCACACAGGTCCCTAAGCTAATTATGGGCCCCAGATCACATCGTATCAATGGAGTTTACAGTCAACAATATTTATACCCCTTTCCCATATTAGGGAGCTAGTCTCTTTCCTGATCTAGCTTTCTGGTCCTTTTTCCAGCCATGACATCATCTTCCCAGACAAAAACTTGAATCCACAGGCATATCAGATTTCAGACTTGGGGCAAAAAGAAAAAGAAAAACACACAACAACAACAACAACAACAACAAACTAGTATAGCCATAGGCCCTTTGGAATTTAACTAAAATATGCCTACTAGCTATCTACAAAATGGAGGACCCCCCAACTCTTCATCTGCACTATTCAGCTGCACTATTCCAGCCTTTAGGTCCATGATTGGTCAACAGTTTGTTTGGCTTTGTATGTTAACTCTCTTGTCAACCATCAGGTTCCAGATGCTAGCATGATGACAGCCAGACTTCCCTGGACAGACAGCCCCACCAATGTGTCCTGAAGCTCTGACTCCCCAGATCCCTTCCCCACTAGGGAAAGAGAGAGACAGGCTGGGAGTGTGGATCGACCTGTCAATGCCCATGTTCAACGGGGAAGCAATTACAGAATCTAGACCTTCAACCTTCTGCATCCCACAGTGACCTTGGGTTCATTCTCCCAGAGGGTTAAAGAATAGGAAAGCTATCAGGGGAGGGGGTGGGATACAGAAGGTGGTGGAAATTGTGTGAAGTTGTACCCTTCTTATCCTAAGGTTTTGTCAATGTTTCCTTTATATAAATAAAAAAGTTTTAAAAAAGAAAATACTCTTATCCAATCCCCTTCTTTCCCAGGTAAAGAAATTGGCATCCAGGGGCCAGGTGATGGCGCACCTGGCTGAATGCACATGTTACAGTGCTCAAAGACCCAGGTTTGAGCCCCTAGTCTCCACCTCCGGGGGAAAGCTTCACAAGCTGTGAAGCAGGTCTGTAGGTGTCTCTCTTTCTCTCTCCCTCTCTATCTCCCCTACCCTCTCATTTCTGGCTGTCTCTATCCAATAAATATAGATAATAAAAAAAAAGAAAAAAAGAAATTGGCATCCAAAGGGTGGTCATGGTTGAAATTCTTGTAACAATGCTCCTGGTGGCAACTTTAGTGTTCGCAAATGATGAATACCCCAGACTCTCTCCTTGCTATGAGCTTACAGCTAACTGAAAAAACAAGACCCTGAAAGTTGTCAAAAGGAGTTAAAATATTGACTTTCTTGTGAAATGAAATTATATTGGAAACCATAGATTGCCATGTAATCAAATAGCCACTCTCTGAACTGAACCATCTTAATTGATAGGTGGTTGTATTCTCTCCAGTTATTCCTTGCCAGCAGGACTGGGCTTCCACAATAGAGGCTGAAAAACACTAGGTACTCCTGTCCCCCATTGTCTTTATGGTTAGGCTATGAGCATGTAGCCTGATTTTGGCCAGTATATTTAAAGAGGAAATTGCCGGGAAAACTCTGTTTGGCCTTTCTTTTTTTTTTTTTTTCTTTTTTAAAACTTTTATTATTTTTTTTATTGACATCAGGATTATCGCTGCTCCTGGTGGTCCTCTTTCTTTCTTTCTTTCTTTCTTCCTTCCTTCCTTCCTTCCTTCCTTTCTTTCTTTCTTGCTTCCTTCCTTCTTTCCTTCCTTCCTTTTCTTTATAATTACTGATTTGACATTAATTTATAAAATTACAAGATAACGGGTACATTTCCACACCGTTCCCACAACCAGAGTTCTGTGTCTTCATTCCCTCCACTGAAAACTGCAGTAGTTCTCCCAAGGCTGCCGACATGGGTTGATATATATGCCCCATTTTTTCTTCTTCTTCTTTTTTTTGGTCATTTTCCCCATTTTGTTGACCTTGTTGTTTATCGTTGTTGTTATTATTGTTGTCATTATTGTTGGATAAGCCAGAGAGAAATAGAGAGAAGAGGGGAAGACAGGGTGAGAGAAAGGCAGACACCTGCAGACCTGCTTCACTGCTTGTGAAGCGACCCGCCCCTGCAGGTGGGGAGCCAGGGGCTCGAACTGGGATCTTTATGCCAGTCGTTGCACTTTGCGCCATGTGTGCTTAACCCACTGCGCTACTGCCTGGCCCCTATCCCTCATTTTTTCTATGGCTCTACCTTCTCTTTCTTTTTAAGTTATACCTACATCTATTACTACTTCCGGGTGTATTTCTCTCCCCCCCCCCCTTTCCCTCTGGGTCCTGATGGAATTGGGTTTTAGAGTTCTCTAGTCATCATTTCCTAACATTTCTCCCCCACTGGGGGATATGGATCAAAATTCTTTTTCTGGTGCAGAAGATAGGAGTTATGGCTTCTGTAATTGCTTCTATACTTGACACAGGCATTGGCAGTTCAATACATACCCCCAGCCTGTTTCTATCTTTCCTTAGTGGGGTAGGGACCTGAAGAGGTGAGGTGAGGTACAATGAGGTACACATTGGTGAGGTCCTTTTCCCAAAGAATCAGGATGGAATCATAATAGTATCTGCAACTTGGTGTCTGAAAAGCCATAAGATATGAGGCAGGACAAGATGACTAATAAACAGGAACTAGAAAGCAAGTGAGAATAGGGATTTTAGGGTGTTAAGAAGCTAGGAAGTCTGTTTTAGGTATGTTCCTAGGGGCTCATGACTTTGGTAATTTTAGCTTGAGTTTGATAGTTAATATGGAGGTGGACTAAAAATATTATCTGACCTATAGGGGGTTGGATTGTTATGTGGGAAACTGAGAAATCTTATACATGTACAACTACTGTATTTTACTGTTGACTATAAACCATTGATCACCAATAAAGAAAAAAAATTGGGAAGATGTAGTCAGAACTCTCATATTTTTTATTAGATAGTATAGATGGAAATTGAGGGGGGAGGGGGAGATAAGGAGAGACAAAGAGAGACATTTGAAAAACTGATTTACTGTTCATGAAGATTCTCCCTTTCAGGTGGAAAGTGGAGCTTGAACCCGGCTCCTTGCACATGGTAACGTGTGTGGGCTCAGCCAGATGTATCACCACCCTGCCCTACTTTGTAATTTTTAAAAACCACTTGACTGAAGAAAGACTGATTTACCAGGCTTCTTGTCATGGGTACTTTTTTTTATAGCTCCCCACATACTCTCTTTTAATTTTTCCCCTTGTTTTGTGACACTGTTGCTTGCATACAGAAAGTTTGGAACTGGAACTGGGGAGGGGGAGGTATGCCAACATGCAGAGGATGGAATAGGAAGCATCTGGTCCATGGTGACATTGTTAGACAACTAGACCAGCACAGCCTCACCCTGACTCAGGCTCTTGGCTCCCTTAGTGAATTTATACCACTATCAGTGAATTACATTTGTTACTTGCAGCCAAAACCATCCTAATTAATAAACCTAAACCTCCAGGATGTTGTGTCATCACATTTATCCCCCAGTCTTATTAAAATCAGAAGAAAAAACAAAACACTCTGACTCTAGGTGATGAGTGTGAAGTTGAGAAACAAAAGGTCTGAAGTGTTCTAGCCATACTTTACCTGCTTGTCCAAAAGTAGGAATGGGAGATAAGAACCTTTTCCCATCAACTGAAAACACTAGAAGGAAAAGATTAAACTGAATTCTAAAAATAAAAAACTTTATAATTTTATTTCTTTGTTATGGAAATAATTGTTTACAAGGCAGTTGTTAAATTCAAAAATTAGGCTTGTAGTTTTCTGTGGTGAAGTGTGTGTGTGTAACTGAAAGGGAAAGAGAATGAGAAAGAGAAAAAAAGTGTTCTGACTGTGTTTCTAAAGCTTCATGCTTTCAGATCCTCCTGTTCAGGATTTTAGTGATCTTCTAGGCTGTTTAGAAAAGAGACCGTTAACAGTGTGAGGTCTCCTTGAAATATACATCTTGCTTTTTGAGTCCTGGATATGAACAATGTAAGAAGGGTGAATTTAAGGCTCTGTAATTCCATGATGTTTTTATCTTCACTTTTACCCCCAAGGAGAGAGGATTATTAAAACTATGCCATTCCCCATCAGGCTGTCAGAAAGCCCCAAATTAGTTTTCGCTATAGAGACAAAGAGCAGAAATGATTGAAGCAAAAAGCTAGTATCTAATCAAATCTGATTCGAGCATTAGTGCTAACCTTGGTGGCAATACGAAAGGAAGGATGGAAGGAAGGCAGGCAGACAGGCAGGCAGGCAGGAAGGAAGGAAGGAAGGAAGGGGGAAAAGAAGGAAAGATGGAAGGAAAGAAAGAAAGTCAACCAGGGAGTACAAGTCAGCATGAGACAAACATTTACACTAGACCCTTCCAGCTATAACAACCAATGAAGAAGTCAGAGGTGTCAATCAAAGAGCCTTCAAGGTTTTCTGTATTTTATTTGTTTCTATTTATTATTGGGTTTTGGAAAAGTCATGAAACATCTTCCAACAACCCAATATTTTATTTATTTTTTTAACTAGAGCACTGCTCAGCTTTGGTTTATGGTGAGTTGAACCTGGGACCTCTGGTGCCTCAGGTATGAAAGTCTGTTGTGCAACCAATGTTGTTGTATCCCCTGCCCTAAATGTTCTCAGTTAGGGAGTAGAGTCCCCAGGTGTTCTGGAGATAGAACTGACAGAATCCTGTATATGTGTGTTTTGTGGGTGCATGGCGGGGGGCATGATACATACTGATAGAACAAGGAGGTTCTTTGAATGAATCTCTCTGGCTTCCTTCTTTCCTTTTTTTTTTTTTTTTTAATTTCTTTATTGGGGGATTAATGGTTTACAGTTGACAGTAAAATACAATAGTTTGCACATGCATAACATTTCCCAGTTTTCCACATAATAATACAACCACCACTAGGTCCTCTGCCATCATGTTACAGGACCTGAATGCTTCTCCCCACCCCAGAGTACAATACTCTTTTTCCCTTCCCTTCCCTTCCCTTCCCTTCCCTTCCCTTCCCTTCCCTTCCCTTCCCTTCCCTTCCCTTCCCTTCCCTTCCCTTCCCTTCCCTTCCCTTCCCTTCCCTTCCCTTCCCTTCCCTTCCCTTCCCTTCCCCTCCCCTCCCCTCCCCTCCCCTCCCCTCCTCTCCCTTCCCCTCCCCTTCCCTTCCCTTCCTTCCCTTCCCTTCTTTCCTCTCCCTTTTCTTTCCCTCTCCTTCCTTCCCCTCCCCTCCTCTTCCCCTCCTCTTCCTTCCCTTCTCCTCCCCTCCCTTCTCCTTCCTTCCTTCCTTCCTTCCTTCCTTCCTTCCTTCCTTCCTTCCTTCTTCCTTCCTTCTTTCCTTCCTTCTTTCCTTCCTTCCTTCCTTCCTTCCTTCCTTCCTTCCTTCCTTCCTTCCTTCCTTCCTTCCTTCTTTCCTTCCTTCCTCCTCTTTCTCTTTCTTTCCCCCAGGGTTATTGTTGGATATCAGTGCTGGCACTATTGGTGGCCATTTTCTCCTTTTTATTTTATTTGATAGGACAGAGAGAAATTGAGAAGGGAGACAGAGGGAGAAGGAAAGATAGACACCTGCAGATCTGCTTCACTGCTCATGAAGTTTCCCCCCGCAGAGCATAGTAACATTTGTGCTCAACTGGGTATGCCACCATCCAGCCCTATTAGGGATTTCATTTAACGATAGAGAATGCTAGATCAAGAGAACAGAAAAAAGTCAGGAGTGAAAACTAGTGAACTTTGGGATATAATGAGTTTGGGGTGTTTCTGTGACTTTCAAATAAGGTGGTTATATAAATAGTGAGGAAACTGGCTCATAGTTGTTGATATGATATATATACTTTTTAAAGAACTATTTTTAGCTTTATGTTCTGGGCCAAGTCATCTCTCTCTTTACAACTTGTTAACTCAGAATTATGGGTTTCAGACTTTTACTTTATTCAGCTCTTAAGTCTCAAACTACATATTTAATCCTTAGCCAGGGTTTTGTAAGGGTGTGTTATTGGTTCTCAGAGACAGCCAGGACCACAGCCTCAGAGAGAAGTGCCTTTCTATATCCACACCCATGATGGTTTTAAGATCTTATATTGTTTTTTTCCTTTTCTTCAGCCTCTGCTTGTCAGCCTAGCCTTTAGGCTTTTGATTTTTTTTCCCCCAAGTCTATCATTTATTATGAGATTCTGTTATCCCCTTGATTATGTTAGTTTTTCCTTCTCTGGCTTCATCATTTACTGAATGTCAGGATCAAGAAGTTCCTTGTTGTAATTTGTTTCAATGCAGGCTCTTCAGTAACAGTAAGGCAAGAAGCAGTGATTCAGTCAGGCACTGACTGAGACTCTCAAATCAAATAATTAGGCTTAGTAGCTCAGAAATCAGGTTATGGATAAATAAGGATTTTGATAAAATCTAAGAAGACTATCTTTTGTAGGCAGCTTTCTGCTTTAAGTTTTGAGATTTCACATACATGGGGCAGGGTGGTAGCGCACATGGTACAATGTGCAAGGACCTGGGTTTGAGTCCCCAGTCCCTACCTGCAGTGAGAAAACTTTGCAAGTAATGAAGCAGGGCTCTAGGTATCTCTCTTTCTCTCTCCTTCTCTGTCTCCCCCACCCCTCTCGGTTTCTGGCTGTGTCTATCTAATAAAAAATAAATAAACTTCCTAAACAATTTTTCTTAAAAAAAGAGAGAGAGGAATTTTTGCACATGTCAGCTACGAGAGCTCAGCTGACAAAGGTGCAGAAATTTATATAAGATGGTCTCATGACTGTAGGTCAAGGTTTCTCACTAAGTACTTTTTTATTGCTGAGTAGTATTCCATGTCTGGTTATACCTGATTGACCATTCACCTGTTGAAGGACACACAGTTGTTTCCAGTTTGGGAATTAGAAAACTGCTATGAACATTGGTGTATAGGGAGCAGGTGGTGGCATACTCGGTAGAGCGTATAGGTTACTATGCTCAAGGACTTGGGTTAAGTCCCAAGTCTCCTGCTGTGGGAAAGCTTCATGTCTGGTGCAGTTGTGGTGCAGATGTCTCTCTATCTCTCCTCTTCTCCGCCCTCCTGAAAGTTTCTATTTTAATTAAAAAAAATGCTGCTAGAAGTAGTGAAGTCCTCATGCAGGTACTGAGCCCCAGTGATAACCCTGGTGGCAAAACAAACAAAACATTTGTGTATTGTTTTTTTAATATTTATTTATTTATTCATTCCCTTTTGTTGCCCTTGTTTTATTGTTGTTGTTATTGATGTCGTTGTTGTTGGATAGGACAGAGAGAAATGGAGAGAGGAGGGGAAGGCAGAGGGGGAGAGAAAGATAGACACCTGCAGACCTGCTTCACTACCTGTGAAGTGACTCCCCTGCAGGTGGGGAGCTGGGGTCTCGAACCGGGATCCTTCCTCCAGTCCTTGCGCTTTGTGCCACCTGTGCTTAACCTGCTTGCGCTACCGCCCGACTCCCTGTGTATTGGTTTTTATGTGAACATAAATTTCTATTTCTCTGAGTCACATGCTTGTTGATTTATTTGTCATTGTCACTTGACTATTGATTCTTTGAAGGCAGGTTCTTAATTCTAATCTTATTTGTATCTTTTGTCCTTAGTGTTTGTCTGACACCTGGTAACACCTAATAAAATTTGGAAGGATAGGATGAAGGAATAAAAGAAAACAGGAAAGAAATCTTTCATTCGCTTTTAGCTATTCCACCTCTCACATGCCAGCATTATCTTTCATTTTATTTTAGATGGACCCAGCGCCTCCATGCTTGACAGTGCCTGGTACAAGAGTTGCTTAATAAATTCATGCTATATTGTGTAATGAATAATCTGGAACATAGAGCAACTGTCTTCTTCACCCTTCCTCCTCTTACCCTGCTTCATCACTCAAGATGAAGCAGGCCTCACACAGATACACTCTGGAGCCATGATCCTAACAGTTTTTTTTTTTCTTTTGGGACAAAGCCAGTAGCTAACAAATGAGGTGCTGTTGCTTCAAAACTTAGCTAACAACACTTTGGCCTTGTCTATGTGACTTCCTAACAACACTTTGGCCTTGTCTATGTGACTGCCAGGGGAATTACAAATGAAGGGTTTGGGGACCCAGCAGCTTTGTGAACTCATTCCAATGAGAATACAGGATGCACTTGAAATAAAGAATGTTTCTTTGTGACTCATTAAGCTCCATTCTGTTCCTCTCTATTAGGCATGTGTCTGCCATGCCCTGTAAAGCTATGACATTCAAAAGTGAAAGAGTCAGGTGGAAATAAAAACATTCCACTTCATCACCTAAACCATGTGCCCCTTAATCTGAAATAAATCTGTGACAACTGACAGATACTTCTTTCAGACAGATGTGGAGAAAGACTTGACTTGTCCTAGTAAATCAGATACAGGCTTCATTATTTTTAGTCTTGTTAAAAAGAAGTTACCATAGCAACTGCACCATCATCTAGGGCAAATGTTATCTCTTTAAGTCAATAAAATGAGAAGCTGGGTGGGTGGGGAGAATACAGGTCCATGAAGGATGATAAATGACATAGTGGGGGTTGTATTGTTAAATGGGAAACTGGGGAATGTTATGCATGTACAAACTATTGTATTTACTGTTGAATGTAAAACATTAATTCCCCAATAAAGAAATAAATTTAAAAAAAAGAAAAAAAAAACAAAAAAAAAGAGAAGCTATCCCACACATACCAAGAGCTTCGAAAGGTAGAAATGATTTTTCAATAAAATTAAATTCTTACATGACTTCACTATTCATCTTCATTTACAGTAACAGTAAGATTTCCCCCTCTATAAGGCATAAGCAACACACAACTTTGTAAAATTCAAGGCTGGCCTTTCTTCTATATGTTGCTAGAATGCTGTTGTTTCTGTTACTTTCTTGAAATGCTTAGCCTCACTTAGGACTTTTTTTTATTCATGCCCCCCCACCCCCACAGGAGACATATGCTAATTTACCTGACCTTTAGAGCTCTGTGTATTCTAGGGGTTGGGGGAGTAGGGAAAAACACATGGGGCATGTACATCTTTTCTGAATTTCTAAGATCTTATTGTAAGTGGCTTATATGCTCTGGGCCCTCACTTAGCTCATTCTTTCTTTTTTATTTTTATTTTTTTATAAAAAGGAAACACTGACAAAATCATAGGATAAGAGGGGTACAACTCCACACAGTACCCACCATCAGAACTCCTTATCCCATCGCCTCCCCTGATAGCTTTCCTATTCTTTAACCCTCTGGGAGCATGGACCCAGTGTCATTATGGGGTGTAGAAGGTGGAAGGTCTGGCTTCCGTAATTGCTTCCCCGCTGAATATGGGCGTTGGCAAGTCAATCGATCCATACTCCCAGCCTGTCTCTCTCTTTCCCTAGTATGTCAGGGTTCTGGGAATCAGAGCTCCAGGGCATTGGTGGGGCTGTCTTTCCAGGGAAGTCTGGTTGGCATCACCATAGCATCTGGAACCTGGTGGCTGAAAGAGTTAGCATATATAGCCAAACAAATTGTTGACTATTTATGAACCTAAAGGCTGGAATAGTGCAGATGAAGAGTTGGAGGGGGGTCTCTGTTTTGTAGATAGCTAGTAAGCATATTTTAGTTATATTCCAAAGGTGAGCCCTCACTTAAAACTGAACGGCTGCTCAGTATGCACTGGTTAGCCCAGTTAGTTTGACTTTTTTCTTAACCAGTATTAAAATTGGGACTATTCATTATTATTTATCGGTATATTGAGTTGTGAAACTATAAAAGTTTATACCCCAAAGTATGATCTGGACCTAAAAAATTAAATCTAATAGTCAGACATTTATTTTTAATTAATTAATTAATTAATGTGTTTATTTATTTTTGCCTCCAGGGTTATTGCTGGGGCTTGGTGCCAGCCCTATGAATCTACTGCTCCTGGCAGACAATTTTCCATTTTTTTTTATTGGATAGGACGGAGAGAAGTTGAGAGAGGATGGGGAGATATAGGAGGGCAGAGAAAGATAGACACTTGCATACCTGCTTCACCACTCATGAAGTGCCCCCCCCCCCTGCACCTCACAGCTGGGGACCCTGGGGCTTGAACCTGGATCCTTGTGCAGATCTTTGCACTTTACTTTATGTGCGCTTGCTGGGTGCACCACTGCCCAGCCCCAGACATTTATTTTTTCAGGTAGAAAAAGAACTTGGACTGAGGGTGACAGCATAATGGTTATGCAAAAAGATTTTTTCATACCACAGGCTACAAGGTCTCAGGTTCAGTTCCTATCACCACCATAGGTCAGAGCTGAGCTGTACTCTTGTAAAAGAAAAAACTACAAACAAACAAACAAAAAACACCTTGATATTGTGTGAGATCAAAGCGCCACTGGCCAAGGAAAGCATGGTTGGTGTGTGTTTCTTACTGGTAAGGTGGTAAGGTTTTGTAGCTCCCTAAAGCTTTCCTCCTCTTCTTAGGATCACATTCCCCCCACCCCACACACACTTAATGTCTTTTTAGTTAAGAAATGTCCAGTAATTAATGGAATGCTATAATTTTTTTATTAACAACTTCTTATTTCCTGGGGTTACATACAATGGTGATACATAACCATAAAGTAGAGGGAAACAATAAACATGTATTGCCTTGCTTGTCATGTATTAGGCCCCCAAATAGGCAGTTGATAGAAATTATTATTACTATTATTATTATTTTGCCTCCAGGTTATCATTGGGGCTTACGTGCCTTCACTACAAATCCACAGCTCCTGGAGGCTTTTTTCCATTGTTATTGTTGTTGCTGTTGTTGTTGTTGGATAAGACAGAGAGAAATTGATAGAAGAGGGGAAGATAGGGGGAGAGAAAGATAGACAGGGGGAGAGAAAGATAAATACCTGGAGACCTGTTTCACCGCTTGTGAAGTGACCCTCCTGCAGGTGGGAAGCTGAGGGCTCGAAACAGGATCCTTGACCTGCTCCTTGTGGCTTTGTGCTATGTGCACTTAGCCCTGTGTAGTAACCCAGCCCAGAGAGAAATTATTTTGTAGAATCTGCACATGAATCCTATGAAAGGAGCATCTTTGGTTTTAACAGAAGCTGAGACGTGAGACTAGGCAATGTATCCATTATCACAGATAATGTAAATGTCAAGAGACAAGATTTGAGCACAAATCTGGTTGACTTTATTGTTATATGGCCATTTGGATGCTCCATCTGACTTGCCCTGCTTGTTCTGTTCTTAAAATAGTTGGCAAACCTTTAGATTCTGCAGCTAGAAATTGGGACCCACTCTCATTTTGTCACAGATGAGGAACTTGAGATTGCACAGAGTAACTTGCCCAAGGCAATCACAAAGGAAGTTGCACCTCTGAGAGCCAGCTAGGGGAGAGTGTTTTCAGGCTCTCGCAGTCTCCATTGTCTTCCTGCTTATTGTGTGCCATTCCATTTTATAAAAAATTTATTAGCCATTTAGTATTGATTTACAAAATTACAAGATAACACGGGAACATCTCTGCATCGTTTCCACCACCAGAGTTCTGTATCTGCAATCCTTCCATTGCTAAGCTACAACAGTTCTCCTAAGGTTGCAGATGGGGTTAACTATTATTTCTACAACTATCTGTCTATATTTGCCCATTTTTTCCCTATGGTTTCATCTTCTCTTCCTTTCCAAGCCACACATACATCTATTCCTAAATCCAAATGTCCCTCCCTTTTTCATCTTCTCGTTCGGGGTCCTGATGGAGTTGGAGTTCAGAGCCCTCTGGTCATCTTCCCCCTCTCCCTTCTCCCCTTCTGGGACTATGGATTAAAATTCTTTTTGGGATGTATAAAGTGAGAATTCTAGCTTTTTAAATTGCTTCTCTGCTGGACATGGGCATTGGGAGATGATCCATACCCCTAGCTTGTTTCTATCTTTCTCTAGTGGGGTAGGGCTCTGGAGTGTCCTCTTCATTTGTAGCTGCTCTTACTGGCTCAGCTCTTAGTTATTTAGTCACTCTTTCAAGACACTGACCCTTGAATCTTACCTTCTCTTGTTGTCATGTTCCTCAGCAAACAAGCCTTAACAGAGTGAACCTCATGGAGATAGAAGGAAGTTGCACAAACTATGGCGCAGAGATATTATGTAAGTATCAGGGAACCCAAGTTGTCTTTGAAATTATACAGTGACTTCTCAGTCTGCCTATAGAGAAGCAGGTATTGTGATAAAGCACAAGGATTGCAAGAAGTGGCATCTGTATGCCAAACCAATTTTTTTAATCCATTTTTTGACACCTGTGATGAAGCTGATGGACCATTGCATTCTTCACTGGGAATGGTTTCAAATGCCTTCTAAACATAATATTCCAGACAATCACTTTCAGTTTACTGTCCTCTGGTTATGGGGACAAAATCTACTTTGCATTGTTGCTGATTGGTTTGGAGCCACACAGTTACAAAATAACCATATCTTGGGGCTAGGCGGTGGCACACCAGGTTAAGCACATGTAGTACTAAGCACAAAGACCATCAAGAACCTGGGTTTGAGCCCCCAGCTCCCCGCCTGCATGGGGGATGCTTCACAAACTGCAAAACAGGTCTTCAGGTGTCCATCTTTCTCTCTCCCTTTCTATTCCCCCTCCTCTCTCAATTTTTTTCTGTTCTATCCAATAAAAAATAAAACAACAAAAGAGACAAAAAAACCACAGAAAAAATGACCACCAGGAACAGTGGATTCATAGTGCCAGCACTGAGCCCCAGCAATAACCCTGGAGGCAAAACCAAACCATGTCTCCATTCCTCTTAATGTGAAAAAGGAAAATACAATAATTTATTTATAGAACTGTAAGGTTCTGAGAAAACATATGTAAGTAGAACACAGCAGATATCATGGTCCCTGGCACTCAGTAGGTCCTTAATTATTATAAATGGTCTTTATGTTGATAGGTAGTTGGCATGATGCCACAGCTCTGCATTGTAAGGGAACTGGAGAGATAATGGAAAGAATCCTTTTAGCCTCCCTTTGTTGGCTTTTTCTCTTGCACTCTGAGGCCTCAAATATGCACATTTTTACTGCTCCTAGGATGACTATATTATTCTTTTCACTTTAAATATGCATATAGAAAGGCAGAGACACAGAGAGGGAGAGACTCTATAATATCAAAATGTCCCTTGGTGCCATGGTACTCCATATGGGTACTTGAACCTGGGCTGTGCACATGGCAACGTCTGTGCCCCACCAGGTGAATTCTCTCCTGGCCCTGATGACTTTTTTTGGCTTGTGATATTTCAGAGACAAGTATATATATTGCACACCAAATCTAAAAGGACTGATCAGAGCTGTTTTGAAACACAGGTTTGGGTGGCAACTCACCACTGATTGACTTGTTTTGGCAAATAAGGAACATCTTACCTGGTAAGCAGTTGACCCCATAATACTCTAGTTCTGTTTATGCTTTTTACAAACTCAAAAGCTAAAGAAAGTCCTTCGCTATAAACCTATTTCAATATTTTATACAAACATATAATAATGGTTCTAGAAATAGGTAACTGATAGACCAAGGGCTGTCATGGTTTGAGTAACCAAATCCTCAATCAGTGGCATACTGATTTAAAGAATACCTTTCTTTGTTAGAAAATGGCAATGTTTTAACTTCTTTACTTAGTATCATTTATTTAACGTCCATCTTAATGTCTCTTTCTATGCCATTATTTGTTATGATATGTAAATTCCTTAGGGCAAGAATGATGTTTGCTTCATTTATTTTGTAGAGCACCAAGAATATTGTTATGAATAATTAGGCTTATAACCCATTTGTATGCCACTGTTGTGGAGTTGACTATGAATTATGTTCCATACTCAGAAAGAATACACTTTCAATCTTGGTTTAGATTTTTAAGAACTAGAAATCCAATCACACATTTCCTTTAGAACAGCAATGATTACCCTTAAATGAAGCACAAATCTATATGTAAGAAATATGTGAAACATAGAATTTAAAGTATCAGTACTAGTTGGCTTTCTGTGTAAAGGCCTGCTTAGTGTGAAAAATGTGAAAACTGCCTAAAACAAAGTGCTGGGCAGTGGTGTACCTAGTTGAGCTCACATGTTACAACATGCAAGGGCCAGGGTTCAAGCTTCTTGGTACCTACTTGTAGGGAGGAAATAATTATAAGCAGTGAAACAGTGCTGCAGGTGTCTCTCTGTTTCTCTCTCTCTCTTTCTTACCCTTCCTTTCCCTTTCAATTTTTCTCTGTCTCTATCCAATAAATAATAAATAAAATATATAAAAAGGAAAACTCCTAAAACTATATAGAAGAGAAGCCACCTGTAATTAACCATGCTAGAAGGTAATTTATTTGAACATTATATTGTTGGTGTGTCAAAACCCCATTTTCAATGGGGGGTATGGGTGCTGAGCCTTAACCATACCAACAGACAGTTCTCAAGCACTGTCAGGATAATCCACGATTCAATTCCAGTACTGTCTAAGTGGAGGGCTTGGCTACTAAAGCCTACCCTTCACTTCAGGTCAGCTGTCCATGACCCCATCTTCAGACTGACTTGCCTGTCCCAAACCTAGATTATCTGTTTCTGATTGACTGGTTACCCATCAGAGGTTCCCAGAACTTAGTCCTCAGGTTTGATTCTTTTGCTAGAATGACACACACAGCTGTGGAAATCTATCTACTCATTTGGTCACCATTTACAACAGATACTGCAGGGTACATACAGATCAACAGCCAGGTGGGAGAAATGCATTAAGGATGGTATGGGGAAAGGTGAGACACTTCCATACCTCTCCAGTATGCTATACTCCCTCAGACCCCCATGTTCACCAACCAGGAAATTCTCTGAAGTTGCTTTATCATGAGGTTTTATGAAGGTTTCATTACATTGACATGATAGATTAAATAATTGGTACTTGAGCTCAATTACTAATTACCCAGAGGTGTATGTATGTGAGAGAGTATGGACTGGAAGTCCATACCCTCTCCCTATGGGTGTTTTCCCAGAGTTAACTTCATCAATATAATAAGAGATACTACCCTGACTCATTTTATCCACACTCTTTACCACTCTGGCTGACTTGACAAACTTCCAGATAGAGACAGAGCGAGAGCGAGAGCGAAGAGAACAAGAGAGAGAGACTACAAGGAGCTAGAAATAGACCAAAGCGCAGTTTTGATAGTAATGATGTTTCTGTCTTCCTTGTTTTTCTGTGATCCCAGGCATGGAGGTCTATGGCTGAATCATCTCTGTGGCCCTTCTAAAGGCTTTTGGAAGCTGTGAGTCAGGAACCATGGATGAAGACCAGTATATTGAGAAATTCATTGCCTATAAACCACAGTAGCACAAAAATCATAATTTTTTTTTTTCATTTTAAAGTGTTGCTGGTATTCCTGAGTTTGAGTCTCACATGTTTCTTCTCACTGTGATTTCCATCCTTTCAGTTGATGATCCCATGTTCTTTCCAAAAAGAATTACTGTTTTGTTATTTTTACAATGTATCAAGACATGTAAGAGAAAAAAGTGTGTCATCAGTGACTGACTCTTGTTCCAAAGGAACTTTGTGATTATCAAGAAGGAAAAATTAATCCACTTTACCCAGTGCATTTGTTCTTCTGAGAGCCAGGTGAACTACCTTTGACTGTTTCCCTAGGATTATGTCACCCACCAAGGTAACTTTCTGTTTCTGTAGTTGATGTTAAGAAACAAAACAACACCCTTTAAGTTAATCAGTTTTGGAAAATAGAGAGTGGCTTTATATCCCAGGGCTTTGATGTGTTTAGCAGTTCCTGTAAGGATCTGCCTCTCTTTTGTTTTGATTGACAAGACCTTTCTATATATTTGGGCAACCAAGCAGCCCAGTAATAGAAGGTAGAGATATTTACCCAGAGTAAGCTCTTACCTTTATTGTGACTTTCTGAAACCTTGGGTGCAAAATTTTCAGCTGTAAAAGAGTTAGCTCCAGCAAAACCAGGTAAGTGCTTATAACTTGATTCTTCCTGTGGGCAAGTCCAGAAGCCCAGCTGGGATGCCAGATCAGAAGCAGGAGCCGGGAGATTAGACTTGGAATAATTAACTTCTCAGCCTGGTTTAATAAACAGTGAATTGGGGGACATTCCATAGCTACCTTCCCTTCAGTTTTCTGGCTTGTTTAGTTTAGTGGACCAAACACAGAGGTAATGTTTTTGATTCCTGAAAAAGTACAGGAAATGACCAAGACTCAGAAAGGATAGACTTGATAGTAAGTCAAGGTCCTATTCTAAACACCTATGATTTCCATCATTTGTATTTAGTTGGAGTCTCAAAGAAATGTTGACAACAGTGGAGACATAGAACAGAGACAGTTTGTAGCAAATAGAATACATTGGTATGAATGGCCATCAGGTAGGGGCCAAGCATCATAATAACTCCTACATGTCCATATTTTGAGGTGGGTTGGGTTAGTAACAATACACTTGGGGCATACAGCTATTATTTACCCTCCTCCTCCATTACTACTCATTCATGACATTGAAAATATAACATTGAACTGAGTAGTAAAATGGCATACAAATACTCTGAATTTGAATAAAAATGACATATATTTATTTATTTTGATATGTGTTGCTTTTGGTATGATCTGCATTTTGTGTTCATTTTAAAGAAACCTTTGGGCAAACTTCTTTAATATACAGGTCAAGTCAAGCACTTAGATCACAATTTTCTTTAGAAAAGTCTAAGAAAGTCCTTGGGTATCTAGTGGGCACATGGAATTCATTTTGAAACCAGGCAGGGGAAACATTGGGTACCTGTGTGGGGTATGTAGACTTTTGCATTTCTTGAGTCATTTCTTTTGAAATGCTAAGAGCAAGTTCTCTTTGGGTGTGATCAACACATTTTTTTTCCTACTGCTCATGGGGAGTAGCTGGATTCTTTAGTAAATACTGTTTTCCCCCCCCTCCCCAAAGGAGCAACATGAAGCTGGTATACCTGTTCCTTGGCCCTATGGCCCTCCTGATCCTGGCTGGCTGTGGCTGTGTTCTCAGCAACGCCAGCAGGGATCTGCACACCTTTGTAGGTTGCGCTGTGAGGGAGTTTACTTTCTTGGCCAAGAAGCCAGGCTGCAGGGGCCTTCGGATCACCACAGATGCCTGCTGGGGCCGATGTGAAACCTGGGAGGTAAGTCTGAGGATGGGTCTAGGTGGGAATGCCTTCAGGGCCAGCTACTTGCCTGGCCTGAATTTTAAGTGTTCACTCTTGTCTCTTTTTGAGTGGAAAAATTCCCTTCCTTCCTTTCTTCCTTCCTTCCTTCCTTCCTTCCTTCCTTCCTTCCTTCCTTCCTTCCTTCCTTCCTTCCCCTCCCTCCCTCCCTTCCTCCCTCCCTCCCTTCCTTCTTTCCCCCCTCCCTTATTTCCTTCCTTCCTTCCCTCATTTCTGACAGAGAAAGAATTTGAGGCGGGTGGGGGGAGTAGGGGAGAGGGAGGGATATATATATATATATATGGAGGGGGGGGAGAGGGAGAGGGAGAGGGAGAGAGAGAGAGAGAGATTGACATTGGCAGCACTGTTTCACTTGTAAAACTTCCCCCATTTAGGTGGGAGCCTAGGACTTGAATCTGGGTCCTTGCACACTATAATGTGTGTGCTCAACCAGGTACACCACCATCTGGGCCAGAAGTGTTTACTCTTTGATGAAATGAGAGCTGGTCTACTCTTACTTGAGGGCTAGAAAACAGACAATTATTTAACTTGTTACAAAAGTAACCTGAAGGAGACATGATTTTGCCTCTCTAACAAAGTGTTGAAGAAATTGGTAATTTTATCTGTGGAATTTCATTTCATGGTGTCTGTTATTGGGGACTCTTTTCTGGAAGTCAAGATGTGGTATGATTCCAACCATTATACAGGTGACACATAAGAATACAAGGCATAAATGACTACAGAGTCACAAAAAGAGTCAGTGAAAAGTTTGGAATCAGTTCTTGGTTCAAGCTTGTAACCAAAATTCCTCCCTGTCTTTCACTTGTGATAAAGTTAATCAGTTATCAGCAGAGAGTTCATAAGCTACAAAAAAAAAAAAAAGGTAAATTCTGGTCCTTTATCTCTCCATATAACCTGCTACCACTCATCTCTGAAGTTTTGGGTTATCTGGGGTTATCACTGATGGAGTCATTGAGTATTTTTATTGAGAAACGTTGTATTTAAAATGGGTATAAAATGTCAAGCAATAAGGATTGGGTTATGACAAGGAGCTAAAGAGGAAGAGAACTACTCAGCACCTCATCAAATCACAATATATAGCAACTGTAGAATATTCCCTCTGAGACTTGAATTGGTTACTAATCAAGTATAAGATCTGATCTTGTCACCCTATTGACCTTTAGTGAACACCCCTTCTACAGGTAAAATAACCTACTTTCAGGTTCCTCAATAATGTAGTGTCTTCCTGTTTTTTTTTTTTTTTTACAATGACCAAAACAATAAAAAAACAAGGGCAACAAAAGGGAATAAATAAATAAATATTTAAAAAAAGAAAAAAAGAAATCTCACCTTTGTACTTTTTCACATGTTCCTCCTTATTTCCATCTGTTATTATTCAATTTATTTCTTGATGTCTTTTCTAGTGCTAACTCTCCCTCCAATCCTTTATGATCCCTTCCAAGCCCTTGATTTTAGTCTACTTTTTTTGGGGTGGTGGTGGTGGTCCTTACTTTTTCCCCCATCACATACACTAGTTTTTATTCTTTTTTTTTTTTTTTTGAGGACATAGGCTTATTCTTGTGCCTCTCACAGGTCTTGTCTTGTCAAAGAATAAGGCAGTTGATCAATATTTACTGATTTACATGGGCTTGATTGAAGCATTTTTATTACTGATTTACAAAATTAAAAGAAAATTAGGGTATAATTCCACACCATTCTCACTGCCAGATTTCTGTGTCCCCATCCCCCTCTAGCAGAAACTGCAATAGTTTTCCCAAGGTCATGAGAATTAACTATCTATCTATCTATCTATCTATCTACCTACCTACCTACCTATCTATCTATCTATTTATCTTTCTCGATTTTTTTTTCATTTTAATTTACTTCTGTGGTCCTACCTTCACTCTCTTTCTAAATCACAACTCTTTCAGATAAGTGAAACAGTATTTGAATTTCTCTGGTGTTTTTCAGGTTCTCTTCTATGGGACTGATTTCTACCTGAAGTTGCATATACTCTAGTCTAGTTAAGATCAACTTAGAAACCTACAAGTTTCATGCAAAGACATTGTCATTAGAAAAAAGAAGAAGTCCTGTTTCGATACTCAGAAAGTGACTTGCTATCACTTCAACAGAATTGTAGTCCCATGAATGGAATTGGATTATGGTAACAAAACTCCTAGATTAAATAAAGTACACAACAAAATTCACTTTTTTTATATCACTCAGGAATATGAAGCCTAATAGTCAGGTGGGAATTCAGTTTTGCTAATAGTACTTTGGTTATGCTTTGATATAAAATGTCCTCCAAGGCCATTGGTACAGTCTTTCATCAGGTCTTGACCTGGTGATGCTTCCCTAGGTGCACAACTTATATCTGTGCTATTTTGAAGCTCTATCTGGGTCAAAAATCACAAATTACTGCTTCCTCTCAATTTGACCCATTTTTACTTCTTATGAGGTGACCATCTTTAATTGATCATGATCACCCACAGCAGGTCAAGGGCTGGAGAAATTGAAGTGCCAGAGTCATTAAAGGACAAGAATCTCCTTAGTGTTAGCTAGCTTTCATTTACGTCTTTACTGTGTCTTAAAAAGGGAAATTACTTATAGAAGAGAAATAATAAAAGAACGTGCTTTATTTTCCCAGAAATCTGAAAGTTTCTGAAATATAAAAGCGCTTATTTTTGGTAACTAAACTGAGGCGCGTATCTGAAAATAAGGATGTTCCTGATGACAAAGTGACTGAGTTTACTTTGAAGGTGGGACTGTTCCTGAAAATAGTCTTTGCTCATGGTTTCAGTTTAGGATCACAAAGGCTTAAATTTAGATTTGTGCAATAAATAAGGCCAGACAAAACCAGAAGACTAGTTAAATTTGAAGCTCAGATAAATAATTTTTATAAGTCTGTTTCATGTAATATTAGGAACACACTTATACAAACAATATTTGCTGCTTAGTTGGAATTTAAGTTGTAGGGTGTGACCTGTATTTTATTTGACAAATTTTCTTAGGGTTCCTGATTACTGAAGCTAAGCAAACTGAAGAGATGTAAAATCCCACTTGAGTAGTAGAGCAAAGAAACTGATATTGAATCTAGTTTTTACATGGTCGTCATCAAAGGCAAATATATATATATATATTCATGCAAGTACATCATTATGGGCCTCCCCTAAAGATCTTAATTGCCTAAGGCAAGTAAAGCCATGTCCTTTGGACAACTTTTAAGTTGTCTTTTTTTTCTTTTTAGATTTTTTAAATATTTAATTTTGTTATGAAAGAAAGGAAGAGAGAAAGAAAGAAAGGTCGACAGATACTAGAGCATTGCTCAGCTCTGGCTTAGGTGGTGCTGAGGGTTGAACCTGGGACCTCAGAGCCTCAGGCATGAAAAGTATTTGCTTAACCATTTCTTTTCCTTTCTTTCTTTTTCTTTTCCTTTCCTTCCTTTTCCCTCCCCCTCCTCTTTTCCTCCTTCTCCCTTTCCTCCTCCCCCTTCTTCTTCAGCTACCAGGGTTATCACTGGGGCTTGATGCCCTAAGGACAAATCGAAATCTACTATTCCAAACAGCTATTTTTCCTTTTTTTTTTTTAATAAAGATTTTTAAAGTGAATTTCTCTTGTTTTTTTTTTTTTTTTTACTTTTCTTTTTTTCTCATCTTTTTGTTTATTTATTGTTAGATAGAGAGACAGAGAGAAATTGAGATGGGGGAGATAGAAAGGGAAAGAGACAGAGAGACACCTGTAGCCATACTTCACCACTCGTGAAGCTTTTCCCCTGCAGATGGGGACCAGAGGCTTGAACCTGGGTGCCGGTCCCTGTTCAGGTGACAGATGCCGGGCTAGCTTCTCGGGCGTGAGAGAGACGACCTTGGACTCATGGCTGAGTGGGACGCAGTTCAATCTTTATTGAGCGGGAATGCAGTTTGATCTAGCTATCTCTAATCACAATCTTGTCCTATATATCTCCTGAGGTGGAAGTGTCAGGTCAGAAGAGGATGTATGTAGGGGGTGGGAGAAGGAAAAAGCGCTTGAACCAGTGGGGATTAAACCGGTGCGGGCAAAACAATGATTATGTAAATAGACCACAGTGGCAAGCAATGCAACTGAAGGGGTCTTAGAAGCAGAATTTAGAAGCAGACCAACACCTGGGTCCTTGTGCACTGTAATGTTTGTGCTTAACCAGGTCCATCACCACCTGGTTCCCCTTCTTTCCCTAAAATAAGGGATATTTTCAAAATAGAAAAATTAATTTTATTATTATGATAGAGACAGAAAGAAATAGGGAGAGACAGGGAGATAGAGAGTGAATGAGAGAGAGAGAGAGAGAGAGAAAGACCTGAAGCACTGCTTCACTACTTGTGAAACTTCCCCTCTGAAGGTGGGGACCAGGGGCTTGAACCCAGGTTCTCATACATCATAACTTGCAAACTTTATCTGTTGTAGCACTGCTCAAACCCATAAATTGTTAATTTTATTATAATTTTCTTCTTATTACAATTGTTCTGGTAAAGGTAGTAGACTGCATTTATTGAACACTTAGGTGGTTTGAAGTATTGTGCATTACTTATATCATTTTAGTTTATCCTCATAACATGTGAGACATTTTGTTTTCCAGATGGAAAAACAGAGGTTTCAAGTTATTCAAACTCTCCAGCAAGTAGTAGATGAAAGGTTTTCAAGCTCTCCAGCAAGTAGTAGATGAAAGGTCCATGATCATAGGTTTGACTATAGGGTTTGTGATTTTCCCTATTCCTTTATGTTGGTATTCTGGTCAATGTGCTCTGTTTATCACAATTATTTTTGAATTCAAGATTTACAGAAGATTAAGGAAGGAAGTGAATCCTTTGACTACCAGCACAGCAAACACAGGGTACTGCCTTGCTATATTTTATTGATTGAACAAATAGTTATATTAAGAACTTCCTGGGTACCAATGACTGTTCTGGGAAGTAGAGGCATAGCAGTGAGTAAAAACAGGCAAAAATACCATCCTATTTATACTTACTTTGCTAGAGTGGAAGAAATACAGGACACACAAATATACAGTATCACAGTAGCAGTGCTTTGGAGAAAAACAAAGCAGGAAGAGCGATAAAAAGTTGCAGGGTATGGAGGTGAGAAGTTGCAACTTTAAATGGGATAGTCAAGACATGTTTTCTATAGAAGGTGACATGTGGACAGAAATGCAAGGTTGGTGAAGAAGTGACTAACAATGGATAAGAGCATTATAGGCAGTGGGGAATAGCTGGTGCACAGACCCTGGAGTGGGGCTTTTCCTGTTGGATTTGAGCATCACTGTGACTGGAGCAGAGAGAGGATGTCAGTAAGACCGTGTTGCTGGAGACCTCTGAGAAGGTGGAGGTGCAGGGAAGATAATGTTGGGTCTTGTGCATGATTGTGGGGCCTTTTTATTTATACCAACAGAGATGAGAAACCACTGGGCCTTCAAACAGAAGGAAAATATGACCTGAATTAGGGTTTAAACATATTACTTGGGACTGCCTTGCAGTGAGTAAATTGTAGGGGGTAATAGTCAAAAAGATGAGTCCATTTAAAAGGCTTTTGCAATGACCAAGATTATTCACTGGATAAATATTTATTGGCCACTTGCTGTGTACTGTTGACTCTCTGGGAGTTCAGGATGTGGCAGTGAACAAGATCAACTTCCTTTTCTTAGAAATTTGCTTTCTATTGGAAGGTGACAGAGAAACAAGTCAACCCTGGCATAACACACTACTTTCTGATCTTGATAAATAATGTCTAAAAAATGAAACAGGATGATATCTTCTAATGGGTTCCTTGTTTTCTACTTGTGGGGACAGAAGCCTATTCTGGAACCCCCCTACATTGAAGCCTACCATCGAGTCTGTACCTACAATGAGACCAAGCAGGTGACAGTCAAGCTGCCCAACTGTGCCCCAGGAGTGGATCCCTTCTACACCTACCCTGTGGCTGTCCGCTGTGACTGTGGGGCCTGCTCCACAGACACCACGGAGTGTGAGACCATTTGAAGCTGTTGTGATCTGCAGAACCTAGCTGGTGACCTTGAGCCTCACGGACCAACCTGTGCAAACTCACCCAACAACAACTCTATCTTCTGGATGCAAGGACTGATTAATTTTGATCACATTTGAAGAGAAGGTTACTTGTTTTTTTAGGTTTAGTTTTAGTACCAGGCCCAGAGGCAGCATCCTTGTACTAAAAATGCAAAATAACATTTGTACCTTCACTGAAATAATTTCTCTGGCTCACTCACCTATCAACTGATTTTTCTTTTTTCATGAATCTCAGAACAAAATTTGTATGTCACAATCCTCCCCCAATTTGGACTTAGGGTAGTAGTTTACGTGCATTGCGTGTAACTAGGAAATGGAATTAACAACTGGTCTTCATCTAAATGTATAATGTAAAGGGTGGAAGTTAATAAAATCAGAGAAAATTCCAACTGCAAGTGTTTTTTCTAAAAAGATACTTAATCTACTTTCTTTTTAACTGAGCAATTATCTTCAAAAGAATTAGAAACTGCTCAGATTAAAAGAGGAAGACCAGTAATATCTCAACTTAAAAGTTGTCTAGATTTGGGGATTCTTTTCCCAAATAAAATTTCCAAAGTTCTCTTAAATTCTAAAGCCCCTTTTTGATTAAAAAGATAGTCTCAGAAAACAATGTTACTCTACCCATAATTTAGCCTTTAAAACTTAAGAAAACTAAACTCATATTTTTAAACTCATGTGATGTTGTCTCTAAACTGTGCCCAAAATTATCAATATCATAAATATTCTTTTCCATTTAATTATTTTTAATTTGAACTAATTTATGCAATCAAAAATTTCACGTTTTGTTGGAGGATGAAACTGCACTGCTGGCTCAGAGGAAGAGGTCTTTGAATGTCTTTCTTTTATCCCCTAGATATCTTACAGTAGCTGATTTGCCGTGGTTTTTTAGTTAAAAAACTACAGTGTTGTACAGGTG
This sequence comes from Erinaceus europaeus, assembly GCF_950295315.1. NCBI lineage: Eukaryota > Metazoa > Chordata > Mammalia > Eulipotyphla > Erinaceidae > Erinaceus > Erinaceus europaeus. The sequence goes on from NC_080177.1 coordinate 29,922,477, forward strand.
TTTATAATTCAACCTTTTTTCCCCAAAATAAATACCAGAAAAATCCATATGAATGCCAGTAAAGGATACCGTCTCTTTGAATTCATAAAAACTTTCAAGAGATTTTTTTTAGTTTTTAATATACTTGGGGTAATAATACACAAAATGGACTATGAGGTTAGTTTTACTTACACATTAGTGTAGGATATCGTGCTTATTAAGAACCACACAGAGATGACTGGGTATCAGGAGTCCCACAGATGGCTCAAACTGCTTTCAAATTGCTGGTGTACCATAGTTGGGTGCCAGAAGTCCTCCTTTAGTGGAGAATGGATGAGTTCCCACAGAACAGTCAATCAGATGTTGGGATTGATGATTAGAGGATGGGTACACTGGGGTGGACATCTGGGAACACATGGCATCAGCAGAAGTCACACCAGCCATAGAGCAGATCTCTTGGTAGGCAAGAAAGTCCCTCTAATGTGAAAAATACAGTTGAGTTCCTGGTGGGTAATAGATAATTAGTGTTAATACTGGGTGGTAGCTCTCAAGTATTTTCAACCCAGCCCTATGAACTTCCTTCAGGATTTTCTGTGAGATAAAGCTTCTTGAAGAAACTTACAGTATCAGTAAGGGTGCTGGCAGATAAGCAAGAGATATACAGAAGGGGCATACTGAGGAGCATTTGATGAAGAGATGACAAGTATGTAGGCAGAACTAAGGACACCAAGAAGGAGGGTGAAACTCCCCTAAACACTGTTTAGTAAAAATGCAAGACCCCAGACTAAGGAACATGAAGAGGAAGTGATTTTTCAAACCTTAAAGGAGAGGATGCCTGACAGAGCCTTGATAGGTTGATGTAGCCATTACCAAGCTGAGGGCTAATGGGGAGGAGGGCAAAGCAGACACTTGAGCCACATTCTTCTCCCACACCCTGATGTCTTGAATCAAACCAGAAGGCAGAGAGTAAGACAGCCCACTGACTCAGTCCTTAAAAGTTGGCCTCCTGGGAAGTGGATTGAAGAGTGAAGAATGGATTTATCTAAGGGAACAAATAGACTAAATCCAGCATTGCTGTCTTTTGGGGAAGTTGACCAAAACACCATAAACAGTAATATTGGCTATGAGTACAAGAAGACATGCTGTAGCTTCACAATTACTTAGACTCCCTCATGGTGGTGCAACAGACTTTCATGCCCAAGGCACTAAACAACCCAAGTTTATTCCCTAGCACCACCATAAGTCAAAACTGAAGAGTACTCCAGTAATAATAAAACAAAATTAAATGACAAAAATGAAAATAGAAAAACTGTAAGCAAAACCAAACCAAACCAAAACAAAAATACTCCCCTGTGGTGGCTTGAGTTGAGATTCTTGTGGAAATATATGGACTGGCTAACATAATGTTAGTATGCTGGAGAGATGTGGAAACATCAGTAATTTTCAAGATTGTGGAGATAGTAAATTAAATACAATATAAGCACCTTGGGTGTGGTATGAAAGTTGCAGCTGGAGAGATTCTTCTTATTTTTGAGGACAGAATGCTGAAGATCATGTCTCAGGCAAAATTGGGCAAGTATTGAATTATTTAGTCTGAACCTGGACTGGAAGGAAGATAGCTCGCCTTATAGAGTGTGTCCCTTACCAGCCATGAGACCCTGGACTTAAGTCCTAGCACCACATGGGAGTGTCATAAAGACTGGAGCAGAGGGTTCTATGTCTGTCTTCTTTCTCTCTCTTTCTGCTTCTCTGAAACAAATAATGAAATTGGTATAGGAAAGCCCTTGCTAGGAGTATTGCCCATGGTCACAAGACACGGAGCTCATACTGCAGTACTGCACTAACCAAACAGAGAAACAAGCAATCTGAATCCATCACCATGACAGTGTCGCCTACTTTAGTCAAAGTCCTTAAGAGGGAAGGAATGAAACCTGGAAACCTGGAATGGGGACAACTGATGAATGAGCTGAAGGAGTCTGCTCCTCCTTGCTAGATGAGATCAGCCTCCCTTTGCTTGCAGACCAGGCTGAGGCCCCATCCAAATGATTTACAGATGATACTTACCTTTTTTAAACATTGCTCATAACCCCTTGTTTCTCTGTGTGTAATTGGTCAGGATGGCATGGTTGGGGAAGGACTAAACTTGTGTTAGAAGAAAAGAGATTATCTACTGCAGCTGTCTCAGGACTGATTGAAAACAAGGATCACTAGACTGTGCTTGAGAATGGAATTTGAGGCTTTGGATTGGAATTAGAGGGTGGCTGGTGGAATGTAAGACTGTATGGGGGCTTATATATATAACATTCCTCAATAACATAGTATTTAATACCCTTATACTACCTATATCTGGGTGGCCCTAATGTGTTAAAAACTTTTTTTTCTTCTGATATTTTAAAAATTGATTTAATAATTATCAATAAGAGGGGTACAGTTCCACACAATTCCCACCCCCAGAGTTTGGCATCCTACCTCCTCTGTTGGGAGCTTTTCTATTTTTTATCCCTCTGGGAGTATGGACCCAGGATCATTATGGGATGCAGAAGGTGGGAGGTCTGGCTTCTGTAATTGCTTCTCCGCTGTTAATGGACATTGGCAGGTTGATCCATACTCCCAGCTTGTCTTTCCCTAGTGGGGCAGGGATCTGGAGAAGTGGGGTTTCAGGACATTCTGGTGAGGCCGTCTGCCCAGGGAAATCAGGTTGGCATCATGGTAGCATCTGCAACTTTGTGTATATTATTTTTTTTGAAGTCATCCAATATGTCCCTGTTGTTGTTTTCAGTATCCGTTAGTCTCTTTTTGAGATCTCTTACTTCTTTTTTACTTGTCTCTAATTCATCCTCGATCTTGCTAATTCTGTCCTCAGCCTCATTGATTCTATTCTCTGCCCTCTACTGTTTTTTGGAGTTCATCTATTTTGTTACCTTGTTCTGATACTGTTTAAGCTTGTTCAGCTAGTTGTGTTCTTAACTCAGCTATTTCAGCTTTCAGCTCTCTAATGACCTTGAGATAATTAGTGTTTTCTTCCAGAGTCTCATTTGTTGTTTCTGCATTTCTGATGACAATTCTTTCAAACTCTTTACTCACTCCTGTGACTATTTCCTTAACTAGTGTTTGGATGTTGATTTCACTATTTGTGGTTCAACCTTTGGGAGGGCTTTAGCAGGACTCTTGTCCTGGTTCATTTCTCCAATATTTCTTCTTGTTGGTGTAACCATTTTATATAGTATGTTATCAGTATTTTTCAAATTACTAATCACTCTTGCCTGGATTGACTTGTGTCTAAGTAAGGTATTTAAAGAGTTCACAGTTGTGGAAATTAACAGTTGTTTCAATATTATTCCAATCCCTGAGTTGGAGCACAGTGGCTGTTAAAGCCTCTTTTATTCTTTTTCTTCCCTGTAGGATATAAGAGCCTGAGAGCTTTTATAACTATAAGTAGGCTTCTTAGCTTAATGACTCACTCCTGTCCAAGAGATAAAGTGGGGTAGGGTAGAGATAATACAGTTCTTATACAAAGAGACTCTCATACTCCAAGGAACCAAAGCTCCAGGCTCAATTCATCTTCTCTGCCAAGCTGGACAGCACTGCTGGGTCAGTCCTGTGAGTTTCTAAACAAGTCCCATTTATGGTCTGTAGTTTCTAAGGCAATTATTTACCCTGTTCTCATCAGGAGAACAATGTGGAAAGGCTCCCACTGTACAGCCCCACTGCTAGACCACCAAGGTGTAGATCTTCTCCTGAGTTTCCTAGTCAGTTCTCTGTTCCCAGATGTCAGCACATGGCCTCCCCCTGCTGCTCGAGCCTCTGAGGGCAGTAGCAATGGAGACTCACAGTTGCATTTGGTGAATCTTAGGGGAGTCCTCTCTTCCCTTCAGCAGTCTTTTTGTTGGTGAAACAGACTGGAGGTGATGCCTCAGCTGGTAAACTGCTGGACTGATACCAGCTGCTCAATCTCTCCTTAGGTTCCTCTCTGTCCATGAGCCATATATGTTTACACTCACCAGTGATTCGGTGGGTTTCTGAAGTTGTTCTAGATTGCTTTGTTGTGGTCCCAGGTGATCTCCTTTGGTATTTCATCTGCAACTTTGAAAAAAACATTAAGATATGAAGCAGAGAAAACTGTTAAATCATCAGGAACCTAAAGGTAAGAATAAAGCAGATGAGATTTGGGGTCTCCATTTTGGAAAAAACTTAGGAAGTCTATTTTAGGTGTATTTCAAGGGGCCCAGGACTTTACTAATTTTGCCTGAGCCCAACAACTAACATGCAGGTGGGCTGAAGGTATTGTCTGGGGAGATGGTGTCAGAGTTGGAAATAGAACTAGAAAGCTGGATCAGGGAAGAGAATAGCTGCCAAATACAGGAAAAGTATATAAAAAAACATTAACTATAACTCCCGATTTAATTTGGGGCCCATATTCAGCACAGGAGCCTGTATATCTTCTGTATACCTGTTGGTCTGCACTCATTACGGTCCTGATAGAGTGTTAGAGGACAAACGACTGAGAGAGCTGGTTGGCTATGTCCACCTGGCAATGAACAGTCCCTTCACTGAAGTCAGTAAGGAATGTACCATTGAGAGGTGCCTCAATTGTGGAAAAGCTCCATGGTGCTATCCTTGTAGACTGGAGTTGATGGGGGTGGGGTGGGGCAAATGGAGCCAGGCTTCTTCATGTCAGTGTAGGTGAGAGGGTCCTGAGATAGCAGAGAGCAGGTGGGGACATACAGTTTTAAGAAGCAAGATGAATATCACTGCTGTAAGAGGCAGAAAAAGCTGCAAAGACAGTGAGAGAACACTAGTCCATAGGGTCAACAATGTTGGCTAATAGTAAATGGAGTTTCTTTTTTTTTTAATATATATTTATTTATTTCCTTTTGTTGCCCTTGTTTGTTGTTGTTATTATTATTGTTGTTGATGTCATTGTTGGATAGGACAGAGAGAAATGGAGAGAGAAGGGGAAGACAGAGAGAGGGAGAGAAAGATACACACCTGCAGACCTGCTTCACCACCTGTGAAGTGACTCCCCTGCAGGTGGGGAGCCGGGGGATCAAACTGGGATCTTTATGCCAGTCCTTGCGCTTTATGCCATGTGTGCTTAACCCGCTGCGCTACTCAGTAAATGGAGTTTCTAGTTCCAACTATCCAAAACATTTCTACAGTATTTATTTTAGTAAAAAGGAATTATTTGTAAGTGCTAAACTAAAATCTTTTTCAAATCTCTTTCCCTCTTTTTTAAAAAAATAAATTATCTTATTTAGTGGGAGGGAAAGATACACAGAGAGAAAGTCCAGAGCACTACTCAGCTCTGGTTTATGGTGGTTCTGGGGATTGAGCCTGGAACCTGGGGGCCTCAGATGTGAGAATCTGTTTGCAGAACCATCATGCTATCTCCTCAGCCTCCCTTTTCTTTCTTCTCTCTCCCCTTCTCTCTTCTTCACTTCCACAAATATTTATTAACTTTATGTGCAAATGTACAGTTGGGAAATAAAGATAAACATTGTAATCACTTATGGATCTCTTACTATAAGTAGGACTCTGTACTAATTGTTCATAATTCTTGTGTTCTTGTGTCAGCCATGCTGGCAGGTGTTGTTACTGCCATTGAACCATTACCATTTATAGATGATGAAACTAAAGCTTAGAGTGGTCTGGTAACTTGCCCAAAATTAGATAACTGACAGGCAGCACGTGGCAGGTTTCTCTGACCCAGAACCTGACCCTTTCCACTGAAGCACAGTGCCTTCCAAGTCATTCTTGTTTTAGAGGTCCTTGCATTTAATGATGTCAGACTTTTCCTCACTGTTGATTAGCATGCTTGCACAGTCTTCAGAGGTGGCTCAGTTTAAGCCTGGGTTGCTTTAAGGAGAGTGTGATTTTTTCCTAATTTTCTACATTGCTTGAAGGAAGAAGACAATACTTTGCAATAGCTGAAATCAAAGTTTATAACAGGAGGGACTGGGGGAAAAAAGAAGAGCCTCACAGGGAAATTCAAATAGGCTCTTGCAGAGATGAAGGCTGAATCCTCTCAACCCACCTCCCAGGCATTGTAAACAATGGATCAGGAGAATGAAGAGCCCTTGCCTTTCAGGGACACTCTGAATAATCCCAACTCTCAACAACAGATTTATGTGTATATGCTTATTTCCTAATTAGCAAAAGCTAAGAAGAGGGGATTTTCAGGAGTTTTTTTTTTTTTCTTTCCCCCTGGAGGGGGCATTGTTAAATAAGGAATATAAATTCTCATAGCTCACTGATTAGTCCTACTGAGTTAAACGTCAGTCCATACTTCCTTTCTTCCATTTACTAGGCAATGAAGGAACTACCAGGAAATCACCAAATTCTGCCACAGTGATCAGATTAACTCTTCATAGACTAGGTTTGTAATATAATTAGAAAGCATTTCTGTGATAATAAACAAGCTGTATTTCTAATAAAAAATAATGTAGCATTGATAACCTATATTTTATCATGTTTTCTAAGAGGACTGCTTGTCTTTTTTATTCTGAAGGTGTTTCCTTGAAAACAATAGGCATTTTATCCTTTTTGTTTTTCTTTTTTCAAAATTTTAAAGCAAAATATTAAGAAGTCACTTTAAAACCATTTCCTAGTAAATTTTACTTTCCATTGAATATTTCTGCTAATGAAATAGTTTACTGGATTAGAAGGATTTTGGTCCTTATTTGCAAAGTGAATCTTGTGACATTTCTTTTACAATGTTTCTTCTTTGTTTTAATGAATGGGGTTGTTGGGGATTGTGTATGGGATCTAGAAGGCTCAGTTACTGGTGACTGTGATCCTGGAGTATCTGCAGGGGGTGCTGGAGACCTTTGAGGAGGTAATGTCTAATAACAGGAACAATGGTTAGGAGAAGGATAGAAGAAGAGGAGCAGGTGCATGGCACAGTAATTGGTAGTGTGAGGCATAGACTTCTTTCCAGTGTTAGGGTATTTAGGGGGATTATTCTGTTCTCTGCTCCAGATCCTCATTATTGGGAATAAAGTAAGCATTTCCTAAGCTCTTTGGCTTTATGTTTGACTCCAAATTCCTCTGGCTGTTCAAATTTCTTCAGCATACTGAATAACTGAGTTTTAAAAAGGTATCTTTGATACACAGGATAGATGACATGCCTTCCTTTTAACTGTGAGCTATTGGGGTTTCTGGAAAGTGATGCAAGCTCCATAATACAAGAAGTCCCCCAAAATAAATATACAAGGAAGCAAAAAACCAAGTGACTAGCGTTCTCTGAAAGAAAAAAAGCAGTTTGGTTTAACAAAGAATAACACTACTACCAAATGAGAACAGAAATGTTCTTTTCTTTTGGTGATGTTAAAGATAGGTTTACAAGCAAGAAATAAATAGAATGATTATTGCTGAGTCTCAGATAATATTATGCAAGTTAAAGCCATGGAAGAATTGCATTCTTTTAAACTATATGTACACAGTAAAGAATATTGATTAAATACTATTAGTCATTATTTCAAGAAAGTACACATGTAGAATTCTACACTTAAGGTAGGAAGTTTATTCTGTTTTTGGCTTTTCTACAGGAAATATATGACCTAATCACTTTCCTTGCCATCTCTGCGCTGTTCATGTAGAAATGCCCAAGGTCTCTGGCACATGGAGAGGTGCATCATCAGAGGAAGGGTAAGCTAAGCTTCTCAACTGTTTGAACCTCCATCTGCCACTTCCCTCTTGTAATCTACATATCTTAAAATAGTGTAGGGGCTCAGTTTTGCTGAGTGAAATGAAGACATCCAGCACCTCAAAATATGTTGGAGATGCTTTCACAGGGATGATTTTGCTCATCTTTTGGCTTTTGCTTGAGCAAGCTCAGAAAGCTAATGCTGATACTCTTCCCCAATGAAACATAAACACCAGTTAATGAGAAACAAAGTCCAATTGAAATTGGCTGCACATTTTGTTTGAGTCAACTTCAAGACAAGGCCAAAAGGAACTAAGTTCACTCATGCCCAACTCTGTGCTATAAACTGCAGACAAGTGGAAACGTAGAAGCAAGTGGATTCTGGTTAGGAACTCTCTTCTTCAGCAATTGGTTATTTCAATGTGCTTGACGAAGTAGAATTGTTTTTATTCAAATAGTGGGAGGCTTTCAGATAGCTAGGGCTGAAATTTTATTTTACTGTTGCAGTAAAGAGACTAGGAATCAAACATTTAAAAATAGGGCTGGGTGGTGTCATACCTGGTTGAGCACACATGTTACAATGCACAAAGACCCAGGTTCAAGCCCCCACTCCCCACCTGCAGGGAGAAAGCTTCACAAGTGGTGAAGCAGTGCTGCAGCTGTCTCTCTACCTCTTTCCCTCTCTCCTCCCTCCATCCCTCTCTATTTCTGGCTGTCTCTATGCAATAAACAGAAAATATAATAAAAAATTAATTAATTTAAAATATGCACTATAAATGGATTCATAAAGAGGGACTTTAAAATATTATTTTATTTTAATGACAGAGAGGAATATAATGACACACACAGACCAGAGCACTGCTCAATTCTGTCTTATGATAGAATTATTATAATTAGAGATTGAACCTGGGATCTTTGAGACTTAAGTGTGAAAGCTTTTTGAGTAAACATTATGCTCTCTGCTCAACCTAAGAAAGATTGCTGATCCTATTTTTGTCCTTTATTCTGATTATTTAAAAAAAAATTATTTATTTATTAATAAGAAAGGAGGAGAGAGAGAAAGAACCAGATATAACTCTGGTACACGTGCTGCTGGGGATTGAACTTGGGACCTTATGCTTAAGAGCACAATGCTTTTTTTAAAAAAATTTTTTTATTTATAAAAGGAAACATTGACAAAACTATAGGATAAGAGAGGTACAACTTCACACAATTCCCACCACCAGACCTCCGTATACCAACCCCTCCACTGACAGCTTTCCTACTCTTTAACCCTCTGGGAGTATGGACCCAAGATCCTTGTGGGATGCAGAAGGCTGAAGGTCTGGCTTCTGTAATTGCTTCCCCACTGAGCATGGACATCGGCAAGTCGATCCATACTCCCAGCCTGCCTCTCTCTTTCCCTAGTGGAGAAGAAGAGCCCAATGCTTTATCCACCTGATGATTATTATTATAATAATAATAATATTGACCTGACCACCTGACCAGACCACCTGATGATTATTATTATTATTTTCTTTCTTTTTTTAAATTTAATTTTTTATTTATAAAAAGGAAACATTGACTAAACCATAGGACAAGAGGGGTACAATGCCACACAATTCTCAGCACCAGAACTCTGTATCCTATCCCTTTCCTAGTCTTAGCTTTCCTATTCTTTAACCCTCTGGGAGTATGGACGTAAGGTCATTGTGGGATGCATAAGGTGGAAAGTCTGGCTTCTGTAATTGCTTCCCTGCTAAACATGGACGTTGACAGGTCGACCCATACTCCCTACCTGCCTCTCTCGTTCTGTAGTGGGGAAGGGCTCTGGGGAAGTGAAGCTCCAGGACATATTGGTGGGGTTGTCTGTCTAGGGAGGTCTGGTTGGCATCCTGCTAGCATCTGGAACCTGGTGGCTGAAAAGAGAGTTAACATACAAAGCCAAACAAATTGTTGACCAATCATGGACCTAAAGGCTGGAATAGTGCAGATGAAGAGTTGGGGGTCCTCCATTTTGTTGATAGCTATTAGGCATATTTTAGTTATATTCCAAAGGGCTTGTGGCTATACTAATTTTTTTTTCTTTTTTTCCCCTGAGCCTGAAATCTGATATGCAGGTGGATCAAAGTTATTGTCTGGGGAGATGATGTCATGGCTGGAAAAAGATCAGAAAGCTGGATCAGGGAAGAGAGTAGTTTCTAGTATGGGAAGGCATCATAGGTTCTAGGTTCAATCCCCAACACTATAAGAAGCCAGAGTTTAGCAGTGCTGCGGTAAAAAACAAATAAAAAATTGTCTTGGTTAAAAACATGCATAAAATCTGTGATGATTCTTGAATTCTTTCTTGAATTGTTTCCAAGTGCATGTGATTTGATTTTAGAATGTCTGTATAACAATGGAATTTGAATAAGATGATAGATTCTCTCTCTCTCTTTCTATCTTTCTCTCTTTTTTAATTAATTAATTAATTAATTTTCCCTTTTGTTGCCCTCCTTGTGTTTTATTGTTGTTGTAGTTATTGTTTTTGTTGTTAATGATGTCATTGTTAGACAGGACAGAGAGAAATGGAGAGAGGAGAGGAAGACAGAGGGGGAGAGAAAGACAGACACCTGCAGACCTGCTTCACTACCTGTGAAGCGATTCCCCTGCAGGTGGGGAGCCGAGGGCTCCAACCCGGATCCTTAGGCCGGTCCTTGTGCTTTGCGCCACATTCGCTTAACCTGCTGCACTACCGCCCGATTCCCTTCTCTTTCTCTCTCTTTCGCTGTGGCTTAACAGAGAACAAAGCAGCTTTTCAGTGATGTAAAAACTCATTGAATATTGAATACAGTCTGGTTTGTATACAGGGCAGTGAAGATGCAAACCAGTTTCAAGTCTGGATGATGGTGCACTTGATTGAGTATACATGCTACCATTTGTGAGAACCCAGGTTCAAGCCTCTGGTCTCCATCTGCAGGGAAAAGCTTCAGAAGCAGTGAGGTAGGTTACAAGTGTCTCTCTCTACCTTCTTGACTTCCCTCTGTTTCTATTAAATATATATATATATATATATATATATATATATATATATATATATATATTTTTTTTTTTTTTTTTTTTCCTCCAGGGTTATTGCTGGGCCTTGGTGCCTGCACTGCTCCTGTGGCCAGTTTTATTTTGGATAGGACAGAGAGAAACTAAGAGGGGAGGGGAAGACAAGAGGAAGAGAGAAAAACAATTGTATCCCTGCTTTACTTGCGAAGCGACCCCCCCTGCAGGTGGGAGTGGGGGGGCTCGAACCAAGATTCTAGTGTGGGTTTTTACGTTTAGTATTATGTGTGCTTAACTGAGTGCACCACTGTGGTTCCTCCAATAATTTTTTTTTGAAGGACCAGTTTGTCGTCACTTTTTTTTTTTTTTTTTGCCTTCAGGGTTATTACTGGGGCTCAGTGCTGGCATTATGAACCCATCGCTCTGGGCAACTAGTATTTCCCTTTTTAAATATTATTTTTGTTATTTTTTAATTTTTTCAACAGAACAGAAAGAATTTGAGAGGGGAGGGAAAGATAAAGAGGTAGAGAGAAAGATAGACACTCATAGACCTGCTTTACTGCTTGTGAAATGTCCCGTATGCAGGTGGGGATGGAACTACTCTTCATGCTGGCATTTGGAATACTTGTCTCAAGCAATATTGACAGAAGCTTCACTAAAAGTCCTATGCCTCAGAAATGTGTTTTGCCTTTATTTACACGTCTATAATATCATGTGATATGAATATTCCATATTCATCTGTGGAAAATAATCTTGGAGGACATTTCTTTTTTCTCTTATATATACCAAAAAGATTTTCAGAGTACTCTACTTCAATTTTGAGTAGATATTTCAAACCAGATGCTTCTCTGAAGCTTTTAACTCCCAAAATATATTTATTCCTTTACTGCAGCTGGGCAGCAGATGACAAGAAAAGGAAAGGACTTTGAAAGTCTTTTTATCTATCAAGTAGGTGTGAATGACTCAAATACTAACCTAGAGAATATCCAAAAGTTTTCATGACAGGAGACCTGATGGTTTCTTTATCAGACATCCACATCTTTGTGTAGAGTGACTGATCTTAAACTTGGTTGTCTCATATCTTTCTTTTCTTAAGTTCTATTTATAAAATTAATTTAATTTTATTGATTTACTTAGGAAAATTGAGAAGGGCGGAGATAGAGAGGGAGAAAGAATGAGAAACACCTTGATCACTATTTCACCACTAGTGAAGCTTCTTCCCTGCAGGTGGAGTCTGGGGCCTTGAACTGGGATCCTTCTGCACTGAAGTTATGTATGCCTAACCGAGTGCTTGGCCACCCAGGTCCACCTCATATGTTTCTAGTTCTTAAATTTTAATGTGCACACAAATCATCTGTGATTATTATTAAAAAACAGATTTAGGGAGTCAGACGGTAGTGCAGTGGGTTAAGCGCATGTAGCGCGAAGTGCAAGGACCAGCATAAGGATCCCGGTTTGAGCCCATGGCTCCCCACCTGCAGGGGAGTCGCCTCACAGGTGGTGAAGCAGGTCTGTAGGTGTCTGTCTTTCTCTTCCCCTCTTTCTTCCCGTCCTCTCTCCACTTCTCACTGTCCTATCCCACAACAACGACATCTATAACAACAATAAAACAAGGGCAACAAAAGTGAATAAGTAAATAAGTATTTGTTTTTTAAAAAAACACCACAGATTTGGATTCAGTAGGTATGAATTGGGTTTGAGATCCACTAACACTAAACAGCCTCAGGTAACGCCAATAGTGTTGATCCTCAAGTAACATCTTGAATAGCAAAAGGCTAGACAAATTTCCACTACAACAGTGGCTGAAGGAAGCAGCTTTATTCTTTCTGAGGCTGCTAGAGACATCCTCAGATGACCCAGTAATAAAAGTGTATGGGGGGGGGGGGGAGACTAATAACTTCAATGTCAAAACATGGCCCACAATAAACTTCAAAGAGTACATGAAATAATATTCTGTGACTGATGAAAAGAGTATATAGGATGGCATTATATAAGAAACATTGTAAGGAAGCCAACCTGTGAGTAGGTCACCATATTTTCTTTGCCCATGATATTCTCTTTAGAGATTACAAGGGAAAGAACATGGACTGTCTCAGTGGAAATGAAATGGTAGATGTATTCAAACAGTGAATTTCTATTTACTCAGAGCAAAACACAGTTAAAGCCAGGTGATGAGAAGGATGTAGAATTCATTAACCTCCTGTCTGTCCACAGGGCTACAAAATTGCTTAAAGGAATTGATTTTTTAAAATTGCAGCTGGTGGTAATTTTAGGTGTGTATTTACAAAGATACTTCAAATATGTCACCCCACTGTGAAAGTGTTGCTATTTTTCCTCCAAAAGAATTAACATAAACTCAAAACTAACCTGTGTGGTATCACTGGTGTGCTGCTATGTCCATGTTTGCTCTTGGGGCTTCTGGATCTTACTCAGTTAATGGACCTTAGGAGTCCTGGGACCCTCTGGATTTCCCCTGACATCCTTTCCCCAGCACAGGTTAGATTCTGCTTATCAAAGATAATGACAAACTGGGAGTCTCGGAGGATATGCCAAAAAATATAGCAAAATCTCTCTAGATATAGAATTATGAAGTTTCTTGACTTCTACAGAATGCCAAAACCAAAGTGAAATGATCAAGGTAGAGCATGTTTAAAACATGTACCTTGTATTGTGGCTTTGGACCTAGTATTTCCTTAAAAAAAAAAGGTTGTGACTAAGATTAATCATAGAACTTTTACTCTAATTTCCTGTCGAGGAAGTCAAAAGCCAAAAAACGCTGCTGAACTTGCATCCTAGGACTCCCCAGATGAGCCAAATCCTCCTTGACTCACTCCTACCCCTACCCAAAGTGGTCTCAAAGGAACATGTCTGAGCTGCTAATGTCTGCATGCCTCTATGTAAAGCTTGACTCTTTAATTTCCTTTCTTGTCTTTGTTAATTATGGAAACAACACAAATTGTTGTTTTATCCTGTGGATTTTTCCTTTCCATATGGCTCTTGTGCTTTTTAAATGTAATCTTTCCATGTAGAGATATTCCACTGAAGATGACTATGTATCATTCCTATGAGTAACTATGGTTGTAGATATACCAAGGTCATCCCTTTCAAGTCTTAAGTCATGTTCCTGCTTAAGGAAAGTCTCAAAATAACTTAGATAATCACTCATATTTCTTGGCATTTCCTTTGTCTGCCTATTCTTTGTTAGCAGAGAAGGTATAATGAATCACATTGTATTAAAGACTGAAAGGACATTGTATAGCATTGCACCTATTTTTAATGAATGGTAAGGTAGAATTATTGTATTATTAATCCTGTAGACTGACTTTACTCAGATGCCCAGAAATATGGAATACTTTTTATATTTACAATCCTCTCTCTAGACATGGTAGAAGTCAGCCATGCTTTGGGAGAAACTAGGTATGTGTTTTTGCCTTGTGTTTGTTTTTTTGTTTCCCTTTATTACCTAAATGTTTCCTTTTTCAACGTGCCTAGCTTTCTTTGTAAGAAACTTTCTTCCCCTGTTGTGTCCTTCCTTTCTGCTTCTAATGGTCCTTGAAATGAAAATATTTTGCTGAGTTTCCTAATTTGTACTCGGGTAGCCTATTCAGTGACTCTTAGAATAGCTGATGACCTGTGGTTCTCTCTTTTGAGAGAGAGTCTACCTTAAACATAGTGGTGGATTTAAAAATAAAGACATAAATGGTTAGATAATAAAGTATGGTATCAAATATTCCCCTTAAAGCTGAAATATTTTATATATTGGACATAAACAGACATCAAAAGGGAAGGGTGAGATAGAAAGAGAGACACCTGCAGCACTGTTTCATTGTTCATGAAGGTTTTCCCCATGCAGGTGGGGACTGGGGACTTGAACCTGATCCTTGCACACTGTAACATGTGCACTTAACCAGGTGTGCCACCACCTGGCCCACAGCCTCAGTTTCTAGTCTTTTACCACTTTGGTCTCATGGAGAAGTTTGTTTTTCTGAATGCAAAGAGAATGGGAAAGGAAGAGGATGAGGGGGGTGGTGCAAAGGGGAGTGTTTTGACTGCGCAGCGGTGGGGTGGGGTGGCGCGGGGAGCAATGCTCACCTGGCACAAACTCTCTGTCCCTGCCTGGTCTCCAGCTCAGGGCTTGCACCACCTTTGGCCTGCAGGAGAGATGGAAACCCTGACTGGGGTGGGGGTGCTCTGCCTTAGACACTGGACAGCTGTTGGGGGCTGGGGGAATGGCAGGGGGCAAAGCCAGAGCCCAGCTCCCCCCCCCTGTGAACTCCCAGGGGTGGGGTGAGGGTTAGAACAAAGTACTGCTGCAAACTTGCTCTTGGACAAAGACTGGGAGCCCATGGTTGGGTATTTGGGGAGCTCAGTGGGTGGGGAGGTGCCCCAAAGCAGCCACCCCAAAAGGAAACTGTAGGTGAGGGAGGACTCCAGAATCCCGCTGCAGGCCATAGTACCTTTGTGGTCTGTTGGTCTCTGGAATTGCTCAGAAGCGGCAGCCACCCCTCCACCCCCAGTCTCCAAGGCTGCTTTTGCTTCACAGAGAAGCAGAGACAACCTTCTCCCCCAATGCATGGATCCCTCAAATACCCCTCTGTCACTTGCGGTGGTGGGGCAGAAAAAGGAGGTTTGGAGCGGAAAGGGAACTCAATCTTTTATTTGTGCTGGTACCTCAGGGTTGGGTGAGAGAGAAGCAGCTTGGGCCACATGGAGGTAGCAAAAATGGCCACCTTGAGCAGCAACCTTCCCTGCGTCTAATCATCCAAGTGAAAGGTGGGCAAGAGAGTGAGGTGCAGAAGAAGGACTTTTATGGGAGTAGCTCTCTTGAGAAGGGGGAGGAGTAACCATAGCACTCCAGGGTAGGATAATAACTCTCTCGGGAATGGGAAGGGGGAGGAGTAACCAAAGCACTCCAACTATAGCTGGGAATTGACAATGCCCTGAGGGCACAACATGGTGGAACAGGCTCCAACATGGTGGAACAGGCTCTCCGAGAATGTCCCAACTCTCCTGGGAACTAGCAATAGCCTGAGGGGGCAACATGGCAGATGTGAATGCATCTGCACAATTTCCCAGCACCCCTCTCCCCTGCCCCCACCTCCCAGGCTGTTCAAGGTAGACCTTGGGGAAGGAAATTCCATTTCTGTTTAATCACACACTCCCAATAGCTTGTTTTATTTATTTTGTCTACAACGTGAAGCCTCAGATTTCTCTCCCAAAATCAATTAATTGTTATTAATTTATTCCATTTTTATTTGTAACAGTGGGTCACAAACTTTTAAGATTACAGTGTCTAGTTCCACACCACATTCACTACCAAAGTTCAATATTTTCAGCCTCCCAGAGATAACCATCATAGTCCTAACAAGTCTTAGAAACAGCTTGCTTCTGGTTTATTTATTATTATAATTTTTTGTTTTACAAGTTCCTATGTATCAGCTGCTTAGATGTCACACAAGAATAAAACCATCTGGTAACTTTCTTTTATCTTCTGTACTTATTTTGCTAAGCATAATCACCTCCAGTTTCATCCATTTTGTTTCAAAGGACACCATGTCATCTTTTTTTTGATAGCAGAGTAGTATTCCATGGAGTGTACATTCTATAATTTATTTATTCACTCATCTGTTGATGAGTATTTAAAGTGAAGCCTCAGATTTCCTAGCCCAAAAGTAATGCCTTATGCTTTGGGATCAAAAACATTGATTTTCATGCCACCTGTGGACACATCCATTTTGCACTCTTAAAAAAATCGTTTTAAATGTATTTATTTATTTATTTTGGAGGGAGAAATTGAGAGGGAAGGAGGAGGTAGAGAGACACACACCTACCACTTGTGATGGTTCCTCCCTATAGGTGGGAGCATGGTAATGTCCCTTAGCATGGTAATGTGTACACCCAATCAGGTGCACAACCATCTAGCCTCACTGTTTTGGGCTCTTAAAGAAAGATTCTTTGAGCATCTGTGCAAACCCTCTGCTGGATACACCCCCCTCCACACCCCCACTTCCTGTTTCTAGTCCCAGCAGGTTCTTGCTCTCTGAGGTGTCACACCTGCTGATGAAGTATCATCAAGTGTCACACCCTTGAAATGAAGTATCTCCTAATTGTTCATGTTGGGGGATCCTGAATGGAAACAGTGAAATCCCCAGGTGATTCAGGGAGAAGAAGCCACAGAGCCTCTCAGGGGAGAAAGCCAGTGCCATTGTGACGTGATGGGTGGAGTCACTGGCTGAGCCAGTGCTTTACCCCGTGGGGATTTTCAGCCATCAGATAAAAGCAGAGTCAGTGCAATGAAGGGCTGGAGTCTAAAGCCACAGATGGAGCGGGAGTTCCTGTATACAGGGGCACTCTCAGTAAGAGAGTCGGGCGGTAGCGCAGCAGGTTAAGCGCACGTAGTGCAAAGCACAAGGACCAGGATAAGGTTGGAGCCCCTGGCTCCCCACCTGCAGGGCAGGTCACTTCACAAGCAGTGAAGCAGGTCTGCAGGTGTCTTTCTCTTCCCCTCCTCTCTCCATTTCTCTCTGTCCTATCCAACAATGACATCAATAACAACAACAATAATAACCATAACAATAAAACAACAAGGGCAACAAAAGGGAATAAATAAATTTTTTTTGGGCTTATTATCCACATGGTTGTATAAAATACACACTGTACATTATATAATTTAAAAAAATATATTTATTTTATTTATTTATTCCCTTTTGTTGTCCTTGTTGTTATATTGTTGTAGTTATTATTGTTGTTGTCGTTGTTGGATAGAACAGAGAGAAATGGAGAGAGGAGGGGAAAACAGAGAGGAGGAGAGAAAGATAGACACCTGCAGACCTGCTTCACCGCCTGTGAAGCTACTCCCTGCAGGTGGGGAGCCGGGGTTCGAACCAGGATCCTTATGCCAGTCCTTGTGCTTTGCGCCACCTGCGCTTAACCCACTGCACTACAGCCCGACTCCCATAAATAAATTTTTTTAAAAAGAGACATTCATCAGAGCATAAACCTCCTGTATTATTATTATTAATTTTGAATGCCACCAGGGTTTATCTGGTGCTCAGTGCCTGCACAATGAGTCCACCACATCTGGTGGCCTTTTTTTTCTTTCTTTTATTTATATAAAAGTATTGTCAGAAATTGAGAGAGGAAAGGGAGGGAGAGATGGAGAGAAAGAGAGACACCTGCAGCACTGCTTTATGAGTGGTAGAATTTCCTCTGTGCAGGTAGGTGGGTGGGGGACTTGAACCCAGGTCCTTGCTCATGGTAACATGTGCTCAACTGGGTGAACCACTCACCTGGCACCTATAAAAAACCTGTTATCATTCACAGTGAGCTGATTTTTATGGACACCTCTCCATACTCTGTGTGTCTGTCCATCTGGGCCTTTATACAATGTACCAACTTCATTCAGCCACAGGCACCCACAGCGGTAAATTTATTTTCGAATTAGAGAAATCTCATGGTTTTGCTTGCTTTGGGGATAATAGTGCAGCCTGTCATTTCCAGCTACAGTATCTGTGAGAAAGCCCAATGTTTCTTTGTGCTTTGTAGCGTCCTGTGGTACAACAGGGGGTGAAATGTCCCATAGAAATGACATTTCTGGGGTCAGACGGTGGCGCACTGGCTAAGTGCACACATTACAGTGGGCAAGGATCTGGGTTCAAGTCCCTGGTTCCCACCTGCAGGGGGAAAGCTTCAGGAGTCATGAAGCAGGTATGCAGGTTTCTCTCTGTCTCTCTTCTCATCTGTTTCCACCTCCCCTCATAATTTCTCTCTTTCTATTCAAAATAAATAAATTAAAAAAAAAGAAAAGAAACATCCAGATGTTGATGGGGTTTCTGGTAGACTATGAAATGCCTATTTACCATCTTGGTCATCTTATGTGGGGTGTTGCTGTTTTCCTTTGTTTCCTTGAAATCCTTGTTCATCAAAGATATCTATAATAACCTTTCTGTAAGAAAAATGGGAGGAAGCCCTGCTTTTATGAATATAATTAATCTACTACTATTTGTCTGCATTCAGAAATCCTTTCTCATGTCTTGTTTGTCAGGATTAGAGTCTCAAGTTGGGCCATATTATCTGAGGGCTTCTAGTAGGGCTTTTCCTCCTGGAGTGAATGCTGGGAATGTGTTTAAATCCTTTCTATTAAAAAAAAGTTCTATTTGGGAGTCAGGCGGCAGCACAGAGTGTCAAGCGCACATGGTGTGAAGTGCAAGGACTGGCCTAAGGATCCCAGTTCGAGTTCCTGGCTCCCCATCTGCAGGGGAGTCGCATCACAGGCAGTGAAGCAGGTCTGCAGGTGTCTATCTTTCTCTTTCCCTCTCTGTTTTCCCCTCCTCTCTCCATTTCTCTCTGTCCTATCCAACAATGACAATATCAATAACAACAATAATAACTACAACAAAAAT
Source organism: Erinaceus europaeus (assembly GCF_950295315.1). Taxonomy (NCBI): domain Eukaryota; kingdom Metazoa; phylum Chordata; class Mammalia; order Eulipotyphla; family Erinaceidae; genus Erinaceus; species Erinaceus europaeus. The sequence goes on from NC_080177.1 coordinate 29,941,515, forward strand.
AAAAAACAAGGTCAACAAAAGGGAAAATAAATAAATAAGTAAATAAATATAATTTTTTTTTAAAAAAAGTCCTATTTACAAGCCCTTTCGGGAGTCAGAAGGTAGCGCAGTGGGTTAAGTGCACGTAGCACAAAGCACAAGGACCGGCATAAGGGTCTGGGTTCGAGCCCCTGCAGGGGAGTCACTTCACAAGTGGTGAAGCAGGTCTTCAGGTGTCTTCTCCTCGTCTCTTCATTTCTCTCTGTCCTATCCAACAATGACGACATCAACAACAACAATAATAACTACAACAATAAAAGAACAAAGGCAACAAAAGGGAGTAAATATTTTAAAAAGTCCTTTCTATTTGATATTATTATTATTATTATTTTACCAGAGCACTGTTCAGCTCTGGCTTATGGTGGTGCAGGGTATTGAACCTGGGGCTTTGAATCCTCAGGTATGAGAGTCTCTTTGCATAAACATTATTCTATCTACCCCTGCTCTATTTGATATTACTAAGTTGAAAACATTTACTTGCTATGCTAGTTACTGATATGTTTGGAGGAGCTGGGTGGTAGTGAGGGGAATGAGAGGGGAAGGGGACAATCTTGGTTTTATTAACATCAGAATCATATTTCTTTCATCTTGGATTTTTTTTTTTTTTTGTCATCGGGTTATTTGGGTTATTTCTGGAGCTTGGTGCCTGCAAGATGAATCTACCACTCCTCGTAGTCATTTTTCTTTTCTTTTTAGTTGATAGGACGGAGGGAAACTGAGAGGGGAGAAAAAAATAAAAAAGGAGAGAGAAAGAGAGACGCTTGCTGTACTGTTTCACTGTTTGTGAAGCTTCCCCACTGAAAGTGGGGACCTGGGGCTTGAACCTGGGTCCTTGTGCTTCGTAACATGGTGCTCAACTAGGTGCACCACTGCATGGCTCATCATCTTGGAATTTTTTTTTTTTTTGAGGCGGGTGGCTGAAATGCTATATTGGATATCCTCATAGTATCTGAAGGCTTGGGCAGGTTGTTATTAGGATGGTTTCTGTGGAATGTTATGACAGGTAGGGTAAAGACATCACCACAGGTAAGGTATTTTGCTCTGTTCTTTGACCATAGAGGATGTAGTTAGCAGCCCAGTGTCTTCAAAAAGGATTCCTTCAACTCCTTGAGATTTAATTCTATCCACCCAGTTAAAAGACTATTGCGTCTCTACTATGTGCTATCCAGCTAGCCAAAAGAGGCTCTTTAATATGCTTACGGATCCTATTCCTTTTTTTTTTTAATTAAAAAAATTTTTTTTGGTTGGGAGCCGAGGGCTCCAACCCAGATTCTTATGCCGGTCCTTGGATTTGCGCCATGTGCGCTTAACCCGCTGCGCTACACCCCGACCCCCACTCCTTTTTGTTGTTGCTGTTGTTGGTTTTATCCTCGAATTAAATAGAAGCATTTTGGGGCCAGGTGGTGGCATACCTGGTTAAGCACTCTCAATGCAGTGCTCAAGGTCCCAGGTTCAAACTCCCCTCCCCCCATTTTTTTGTCTTCTAAATCCTTTTAGTTTTCCTACCATTTATGAGATAAAAGCCAGGCTAAAGACCTCACAAGAGGTTCCAAGAATTGAACCTAGGACCTCACACATGCTCTCTTGCTGAACTGCATACTTGACCTCTAAATAATTTCTCAACAAATAATGAAAATAGTACTTTGAGCTTGTCGAGCAATTCATGGTGATATTTTATTAAGATTCTACTTTTATTTTTATTTATTTATTTATTTATTTATTTATTTATTTATTTATTTACTTTTGCCTCCAGGGTTATTGCTGGGGTTCAGTGCCTGCACTATTAGTCCACTGCTCCTGGAGGCTGTTTTTTCCCGTTCATTCCTCTTGTTGTTTATTGCTGTTGTTGTTATTGATGCCATTGTTGTTGGATAGGACAAAGAAAAATGGAGAGAGGAGGGGAAGACAGAGAGGGGGAGAGGAAGATAGACACCTGCAAACCTGGTTCAACGCCTGTGAAGCGACTCCCCTGCAGGTGGGGAGCTGGGGGCTTGAACCCAGATCCTTAGGCCAGTGCTTGTGCTTCATGCCACGTGCGCTTAACACTGCACTACAGCCTGACCCTCAAGACTCTACTTTTAAAGGAGCATAACTGTCTGGCTCTTTCGCTGTCCTTCTATTGCCTCCTCTAAGGACAGTCCAGCTTCATTTCCTATCTACAGACACACGTCTTTCCAAGACTCTACCAACCTGTCTTTGAAACAGTATTAAGCCTTTGATTTCACAAAACCAAACCTAGTAGGTGCTAACAAAGATGCCCCCCTCAACCTTCCTCTATCCCTCCATCTATCCCTCCCTCCCTTTCTTCCTTCCTCCCTCCTTTCCTCCCTTCCAGCAATTCACAAATACATACAAACCCACATATACTTAGAGCTCCTTCTCCTTATGAAACCAAACCAGACTTATGAGTGAAATATAAAGAAATCTAGACACTGCCAGGTGTGTGTGTGTGTGTGTGTGTGTGTGTGTGTGTGTGTGTGTGTGTGTTTTACTAGCAGGTTGCAAACTGGAGAGGTTGCCCCAAGTCATTGGGGTTGGTGCCTCAATGTTGATGATTCCACAGCTCCTGGTGGATTTTTCTTTTTCTTTTCTTTTCTTTTCTTTTCTTTCTTTCTTTCTTTCTTTCTTTCTTTCTTTCTTTCTTTCTTTCTTTTTTTTATAACAACAGAGAAATAGGGAGGGAAAGAGTTAGAGAGAAAGAGAGACACCTGTAGCACTGCTTCAGTGAAGTTTGACCCCTCAGGACAAGAGGACCAGGGACTTGAACCCAGGCCTTTATGAGTGATAATGTGTGCAGTCTGGGGTGTGCCACCAGCTGGCTGTGGAATTTCCAGTCTTGGAGAAACAGTACTCTGAGCCTGGTTCTTCTGATATGATCCTGCTCAGTTCATGCTAAGCAGTTTGCTGTGATTACATTCTCCTCTCCTGGGTTTCTCTATTTGAAAAAAAAAAAGAAAGCTTGTGTTCTGAAAATACACGTTAGCATTATCTTATTTTCTCCATGGCAAAAATAAGTCTCTCAAGTTTGTAACCTTTTTCTGGATAGTTCTCTCTTATTAGCCCCAAGAACTAATTCAGGGCAAGAATGGATTCCATTTCAAGAGCACAACTAAACACGGACATTCGAATTCTGTGGAAGTACCTGAATTTTATTAATTTTTATTATCATTATTTATTTGAGACAGCCAGAAATTGAGAGGAAGGGGGAGGTAGAGACAGAGAGACATCTGTAGTTCCGCTTCACCACTCACAAAGCTTTTCCCCTGCAGGTGGGGACCAGGTGGAGCTTGAACCTGGGTCCTTGCGAGCTCAACCAAGTAAACCATTACCTGACCCCTGGGGCCTCATTTTTAAATGATTAAGGATATGTTTTAAATTGTGATTATTACTATTAGTTGCTGATAACTCCAGGGCCCCAAGACCGTATGCTTAGAAACATCTTCCTTGGATAAGCTATTTGTTTCTTCAAGTTACATTTCAAAGTTTGGATAAAGTTGAAGAATTTGGGGGATGGGGAGAAATGATGATGATGAGATCTGGAAATTTATCATTTTGTGATTTTTATAAATGAATTCAAAACAGTGATGATGATGATGATGATTATTATTATTACCAGGGTTTCACTTCAGTAAGGGCTGGGTTTTTCAGATATACAGAAAGAAAGAGAGAGAGAGAATAGTTTCAAATCTTCTATTAATGTTCTAATGGGGTGGGTACCACATAGTACTCATGGCAAAGCAGGCCCGCTATCCAGGTGAGCTATTATGCCAAACCATTCAATATTTTTAAAACTCTGCCTTAAGTATTAGATAAAATACTTTTAGTTAGGGCCTGTGTTCTGCTTTGCCAGATGCACAACAGAGGGGCTACCACCCCCCACTGCCCCACCCCTCACAGGCACTTGTCTGTGAGAGGCTGTGTGTGCTCCCAGCTAACTTTACATTGTGTCAGACACCAGGACTCCTCCATGTTTCACTCCTTTTGAAGATGATTCCTTGGCTCCTTCTCTGGGTGGCTCACACAACTATTCCCCAAGGGCCACTAAGTCAACCTTAAGTCCTCCTGCATTTTCCTTGTTTAGCGATTATAATAGAGGCTGCCATAGGAACAATAGCTGTCTTTTAGTTGAGACCGCTCTCTCTCCATATGTATATGTATATGTATATGTATATGTATATGTATATGTATATGTATATGTATATGTATATGTATATGTATATGTATATGTATATGTATATGTATATGTATATGTATATGTATATGTATATGTATATGTATATGTATATGTATATGTATATGTATATGTATGTGCATGCATGCATGCTTCTGCCAGTATCACCTGGCCATTTGTATGGAGCATTTCTTCTCAAGATTGTGAGGGGGTGCCATTAATGTTGTTGGTGTCAGAAGAGACTAGGGTTCTCTCTTCCTTTCTTCTGTTTAGTTGATTAAGATGTGTGTATGTGATGTGTGTGTGTAGACAGGAGAGAGGAAAAGTAGAAGGGGAATTGCTGTGTTATGTCCTTCGTGGTAGAAAGGGATGTTGAGGATTGGTGCTGGAAGAAGACTGTGGAGTTAGGTTGGTGTCAAGGTGTGGAGTTTGTGCATCTGGAGGTGCAGGGAGAGCGTAGGGAAAGATTAGGGGCTTCGTAGGTGAAGGGGATGGGGGATTTCTACCTATCTTGTTCTAGTCTGTGGGCACAAAGGTCAAGTGAAAGTGGGGTATGTAGATATGGTTTGGTCCTTGTGGAGATAAGTTATAGAAAGGGAGGATAGAGGGTAAGAGTGAGATGGCTAAGCACAAAGACGTGAAAGGTATACGGGAGCCAGGAAGTGGGTGGTTGCAGGCTTTCTTTATTATCAATAGGAGCTAAGGTTACTAGGAACCTTGCCACAGCATGGCTGAACGGCCTGGGTAAGTGGTTGAGTCACTGGATGTGAAGCCAGAGGTCCGTGTTTGAATCTTGTAAGTGGGGTGCCATTATGTTCTAGTATCTAAACCCTTCACTCCAACTCCAGAGTCTTTTACTTTGGTGCAATACATCAAATCCAAGTTTTTCTTTGTGTTTTCTTATTTTCCAATATTTTTTTCAATATTTCTCTTTCTGACATCTACATATGAAGAAGTTGGTGTGGAGTGATAAAATTGTGCTTGCATAAGGCCCTGATAATGCCAAAAATGAATGTTTTAGAAAACATTCCACTTTGTTTTAAACATGAATATTTGGCACCCACTGTCAGGGATTCCTTCATTGTTGACTTGACCAAGGCAGTCTATAAAAAAATCCTTTTGCCTATAGAAATAATGAAAATCTCGTATAACAAATCATCAAGGACTTTTTCCAGTTAACTTTGAAATTTTTGCGTTGGGTCTCTATTTTAGGTGTGACGGGGGATTTATAGAAGTATTTCAGTAAACCAAGGAGCCTAGGATAAATATGCTCCAATACTACCCAGTTCTTCCAACTCCCTACCAGTCCTCTCCTTAGATCTTAAAGTCTCTGATCCTTGTCACTTCTCAGCAGCAGTCTGCAATCTATAAAATCAGTAGAATCCCTATTGAATTTCCAATGACATAATTTGAGGAAATTGTACAGCTTATTTAAGAATTTACGCAGAACTTTAAAAAAGCAAAATTAGCAAAAGTATTACTAAGGAAAAAGAGGAAAACGATGGGGTACGTAGGGATGGTTTGAAAAAGTGGGGTACGTAGGGATGGTTTGGTCTTTGTTGAGATATGGTGTGGAAAGGGAAGAAAGAGGGCGAGAGTGAGATGGAGAAGGGAAAACATCTGAAAGGTATGACTGGAAGCAGGAAGTGGGTCTTTGCAGGTTTTCATGATTATGGATAGAAGCTAAGATTACTAGAAACCTTCCCCCTGGATGGCTGAAGGCTGTGGTTGAGTGGTTAAGTTGCTGGATGTGAAACTAGAGGCCCATGATTGAATCCCTTGAGTCAGATGTCTCTACAAAGGTAAGGTGAGTTGGGAAAAGGAGGGGATGGGCCCTTTGCTCTATGATGACACCATTCTCTCAGACAGTATTCTTTTTTGATTATTCCTGGGCTGTCAGTTTGCCTACAATACACAACAGCAAGAAGACACTGTGCATAGTGTTCAGCACTTGTGGGCTTATCTAGAAATATTATCTTTGTTGGGCTGATAGGGACCACACATTCTCAACTCACCAGTACAGCGGCAACTCAGCAGAATAGCCAGAAGGCCAGCACAATTAGGGAGGCAAAGTTGGACTCTACTATGTGTGTATCTGTACAAACACATCTAGAAAAAAAAAGTCAGTGAGTAGCATCCAAGTTCAATAAAAGTAATTAAAAGTACAAGTCACTTCCCTAGCATCTCATAGGTGGTAGCAGATTGGCAGATTTTCAGCTCATTGGGAAGAATACCACCTGTGCTCTTTACATCTGGTTTTTTTTTTTTTTTCTTTTTCTTCTTTCTCTTTCTTGAACTTCCCTGTGGCAACTTTGCTGTGCATGCCTTTTAAACTTTAGCAATGGTGGTAAGAGGAAAAGGCAACAATAAAACTTATACCAGCACTACAGTCCAGGCCTTTCACACCATTTCTCCCATTCTAGAAAGTTAATATGAATGGATCAAACCACTAGTATTGCTCCTGGTGATTCTTTTATTTGGAAGCTATTCATCATGTGCCTATTAACCTCAAGTTTAAAAACTTTTTTTTTCTTGAAGACTTTCTAAACTGCAAGGTTATTGTTCATTGGAACTTGCATTCTGAATAATCATATTTTTGTTGACTGAACAAGAAGTCCATTACTTTTACCAGAAAACCAGCGAGCTGATAGAAAAATATACCTTTTTTAAAAATATATTTATTTTATTTATTTATTCCCTTTTGTTGCCCTTGTTGTTATATTGTTGTAGTTATTATTGTTGTTGTCGTTGTTGGATAGGACAGAGAGAAATGGAGAGAGGAGGGGAAGACAGAGAGGAGGAGAGAAAGATAGACACCTGCAGACCTGCTTCACCGTCTGTGAAGCTACTCCCCTGCAGGTGGGGACCGGGATTCTTATGCCGGTCCTTGTGCTTTGCGCCACCTGCGCTTAACCCGCTGCGCTACAGCCCGACTCCCTGAAAAATATACCTGTTCAACTAGCTACCTGATTGAGTCATTTAGGTTCGGGTACACTGCTGTACACTGCACAATTAGTTTTGGATTATATAACACTATACACTAAGGATTCCAGGTCTATTAGTTTTTAAATTTTTTTTTTTATTAAAAAGAAAAACCAGAATTGCAGCATGCATGTTATCTTGTCTTTCTATTTTTTATTTTATTTTTATTTATTATCACGATTTTTTTTCTTTTTTTTTTATTTAAGAAAGGATTAATTAACAAAACCATAGGGTAGGAGGGGTACAACTCCACACAATTCCCACCACCCAATCTCCATATCACACCCCCTCCCCTGATAGCTTTCCCATTCTCTATCCCTCTGGGATCATGGACTCAGGGTCACTGAGGGTTGCAGAAGGTAGAAGGTCTGGCTTCTGTAATTGCTTCCCCGCTGAACATGGGCGTTGACTGGTCGGTCCATACTCCCAGTCTGCCTCTCTCTTTCCCTAGTAGGGTGGGTCTCTGGGGAAGCTGAGCTCCAGGACATATTGGTGGGGTCTTCAATCCAGGGAAGTCTGGCCAGCATCCTGATGACACCTGGAACCTGGTGACTGAAAAGAGAGTTAACATACAAAGCCAAACAAATTGTTGAGCAATCATGGAGTTTTTAAATTAAAATATTGTCTATGTTATGACCGTTCTGATAAATTATCTTATTTATAGTGGTCTAAGTCATGTATTTAAAATATGGTTAGAATCTATACACTACAAAGATACACTAGTGATAAATCTACACAATTCCAATTCAATATGTATGATAATGAACAGACTATACTATGGAGTTCTGTACTGGATGGGAAGTGGAAAAGCAGAGCTTCAGCTCAAGTATGTCACATCACATCTCTTTAATCCATTTGGACTTGAACTTTCTAATGTATAATGAAGAGATTGAATCATAATTTCGGAGACCACCTCTAGCTTTGACATACTTTACGCTCAATATGAGATCAGCTGGTTGCAAATTCTTGACTTTGGAAGATGGTGAAGAGCATTAATGCTCCTTTTTATTCTTTTCTTTTTTTTTTGGTTTCAGGACATAGTTTCATTTATAAAAAACTTTTAGTAAAATAAACTACATCTCGTCATGAAATATGGAATGCATTATTAAGTTGGTGAAATGATATTAAATCACTGAAGTTTCTCTCTTTGTTATTTTATTCACTCCTTTAACCTCTGAGAGTTTGTGGTCCACTAACAGACTCTCTCCAGACTCTTGTTCCATGTAGGAGAGTAAACTTCCTACAACGAATGGGTTAATCCCTGTGGCCCTTGATGGAGGTGATGGCTTGGGGAAGCAGTTGCCTATTGAGTGAGTGCAGACATCTGGAAAATTCTTCTTGGCAAACCAAACATGCTGTTCATAGTTTTTCATCCGCATCAATGAGAAGTGAGGAGTGGCCCTTTAGCAAGACATAGCTGTGCAATAATGTAACAAAACTGGCTAACAGCACTCCATTTATTACGGGGCTAAATGCTTATTATTGTTTGCAAAGGATGAATTCATAACCTCTGCAGAGCTATAGTTGATACACAAATGATTTCCATTTACAAAGGCAGAAAGTCCTTGTTTTCTCTAAATGTCAAGCTTTGAATTACAAAACTCCAGTTTTTCTTTTAGATTTTGTGTGTGTGCGCATATGGATGTAAGAAAATAAGTAGTAACTAAATGTTGGGGGGGGGCAAAGAAAATAGAACTTGAAATGTGGAACAGGGGAAAACATTCAAGAATATTTAAACAAACAAAACCCCCAAATCTGCAGGTTTGGCATGAAAGGTCTTACAAAAAAGACCCATGCCATAAGCTCCTTTAAAAACGAGTTTCCTCTAGGAGCCAAAGAGAATGGAAAGACCGAATTCTTCCAACAGAAGGGGTGTGAATCTGGAAGATTGTAAACTAGAAGTGCTGCAATGAGGCTTTTCCTTATACAACTGGAATAAAAAATATAAGTGCCTACCTGGGTATTTATTTCTAGGATAATTTTAAGCAACTATGACTAATTAGAAGTTTTCATAGCTTCTAATTAAAAGCTAGGATGTAACTCACTCTGATACAGGAATCCCCAGCTGTTTGGAAGTTATGAAGAAAGGGGTACACACTCCTTACTGAGAGATTTTACTTCTCTAGGATCAAAGTTCTGTTGTGCAGCTGTATTCCTCGGGTAGGCAGAGACCCACAGATACCCACAGATCTAGCTCCTAAATACACCCTTAGGACAATGGGCATGAAAAATAGGGAGAGGCAGTATTTTAGTACCAGATGTAGTTGGAAAAATGTCATTTAAATAGAATGGGAAACACTTTGAGTTTAAGCAGTGGAAACATTGAGGCACTTCAGCTGTTAGGGACTTTTAAACATTTACTGTTTGCATACTCTGTGGCCAGATCCTTGTCTTAGGTCAGGTTATTATTGGAAGAGGAGGGGAGCAAAGGGAGCTGTGTTTGCCAAAAGGTGTGAGATCAAAGGAGAAAAAGAGCACACAAGGAAGGTAAGGAGCAGGAAAGCTCATTTTGCTAAATAAAGAATATTTTAAAAGTGGGCTGCGGGGGGGTGTGGGGTGTGGGGGGGGTGGGGGGCGGGTAGATAACATAATGGTTATGCAAATATGCAAAGAGACTCTCATGCCTGAGGCTCCTAAGAACTCCCAGTCCCCCCCTGCACCACCATAAACCAGAGCTGAGCAGTGATCTGGTAAACAAAATGAAACACCCAATTTAGTCACTACCATATTGTGTGTGTCCTCCCCACCCCACCCCCACCATCAGTTTGATTGAAAATCAGAAATGCTACTCTCTTAAATACTGAAAATGTCCTTAAAAGTCTGTTTGTAATTTGCTATGACAAGATTACATGAAAGTGTAAGGCTACCCATTGATGTAAGCATTTCCAGGGTGAATCTTTGGCAACAATTCCGAGAATACTTTTTTACCCCCAACTTGGTCTAAAGTCATGGTTCTGGTATTTCTCAAAGTTTTCATGTTTTTCCTTTATCTTGCAATTAGGCATTCAGAGGTACATGTTCTGATCACTTTGATAGCAAAATGCTGAAAATCGAAAGGAATATAAAACACCCTGTCTTCTGGCTGATTTGGTATGGATTTGTAAGGCCTGAGTCAACCGGTGAATTTGTACATTTCTTAAAATAATACAAGTAAATATAAGACACATGGGTAAATCAGCAGATTCTGGGGAAAACAAAGAAAGGGCTGGTATTGTAGCTCTGTATTCTGTCAAAGGTAAGATGTAAGGCCACCAACACAGGAACCAAGTCCTCTCTTATTTTCCTGTGATGATTTTACGTTCCTGGGAGGGTGAGGTTTAAAATGCAAGATGCCTTTGATTCTGTTTCCAACATGGTAGGCAGCAACACGGCCTGCCACCAGGGTTCAGCATCTTACAGAGTGTGCGATGTGGATGCTTCTGGCTGGTGGGGAGGCGGTGGCAGTTGGCTGGTTTATATGCTGTGCTTGGGAGACTCAAAGGGCAGAGGAGCAAGCCTCTGTGTGAAGGGACTTACTCCCTGGCCATGCCCTACTGGTTTGCTTGAGTGTGGTGACAGAAACTGGCTGCCCTGAGGTGGGGTGGAGGCCTGTCTCAAGCCACCTCAGCTAACTGAACAGCAGCTGACACACCGAGAGCAGCATTTCTTCTTTTTCTTGGGGTGGAAAATGGTGAGGATGGCTTCATCAAAAACGGCTTTGAGGCCCTTCTGAGTCAGGGCGGAGCATTCCAAGTAGCACTGCGCTCCAATCTGAAAACACAAAAGAGAGAGAAAGACATAAGAGGGGAAAAGAAAAAAAGGCACAGTGGGGTCTTCCTGGCTGGGTATTTACAGCTGCTGGTTCAAAACTGCCTGAGGATTAGTTGGAATATGCTTTTTTTTTTTCTTTTGCATTTCAGTTTGTATCTGCTACCCTGACATTTTGTAGCTTTATATTCATATGCTTTCTAATATTGCTTTCAGAATTTATCTGGAAAGTGATCCACATCACTTATCCCTAACATGAGAATATAAAAATAAAGAGGGGATCTAAAACCAGTGGTAGGGTTTAAGTGTACTTTATGAACAACAAGGCCACAAGATGTTGTCTTTTGCATTTTCATTTGTAAGCAGACTGAATTCAGAAGGAATGAAATGTAGCTCTGTGTGTAGTAAGACAGAGAGTCAAACTGACTGATAAAGCTTAATAGAGTGAGAGATAAATGTTTGATCAGTCACTCTTGATTAAGTGAACTTCTGATAAGGCGCCTCTCAGCAAGGTAATATTGGACTAGGATTATCATTTGGTTTTAGCACAGTATATTTTATTTTATTATTATTTTTTTTAACGAGAACACTCTTCAGCTCTGGTTTATGGTGGTTCTGGGGATTGAACCTAAGACTTTTGGTGCTCAGGCATGAACATGTTTTTGCTGAGCTGGTGGTAGTGCACCTGGCTAAGCACATATGTTATGATGCTCAGGGGCTGGGGTCCAGTCCCTACCAGCAGGGGGGAAGCTTCACAAATTGTGAAGCAGTTCTGCAGGTCTCTCTCTCTCTATCCCTTCTTCTCTCCCTTTCCCTTTCCTCCTAATTTCTATCTGTCTCAACTCAATAAGTAAAAAAATTTTAAAAAAGGAAGTCTTTTTGCATGACCAGTATGCTATCTCCCTACCCCTGGTTTTAGCATACTGTAAAAAGAATGTTTTAAAGCAGTCAAAATAACAAAAACTGAACCCAGAAAGTGTAAAGGTAAAAAAATTGCAAAATTCATTTACTGGTAAAGATTCTTTCTTTGTCTATGCATATTTAAATGATGAGCTATTTTGTGCTTGCTTAGGACTTTGTTCAAAGTTGATGATTTTGTACTATGGTATCTTTAGTGATCACAAAACCCTTATGAGAAATATAGAAATTTAGGCCAGAACAATAGATTCTCATTAGGAAAAATATTGTAGGGCAGAACTGAGCATGTTTGGCAGTCAACTTCACAGAATAATTCATGTGAGAGAGAACTAGGGTTTTAATTACTCACAAGCTCAGTAAGAGCCAGGAGTATGATGTGGGCCCTTTTATATTGGGGACATCTGGAGAAATGCTTATATTATATGTTTCACATTATCAGAATAACTTTGAAAAATTGCAACAGATTCAGAAGGAGGTTGACTGGATACTCTTGGAAACCATCACAGTTAAATGGATAACATAGATTATAAAACTATATGCTTATGGAGAACAGGAGTTTATGTTACTAAGTAAGGCAGGGCTGGTGCAAGACCTTAGGGAAAGGATGAAGATCGTGGGGGAGTGTAAAGTGCATCTCCACTCTCCAGTTGGGAGTCTTACTCAGTTTTGACGATTGTTGCCATGCTGCAATACTACTCTATAGTATTGGGCATTTGGGTTTTTATTTTACATCTACCAACTTAAAAATGGTTGCATTCATATTTTTTCCAAATTTATTTATTTTTATTTTTTAAGAGAGAAAGCAAAAGTGAAAGAGACCAGACCATTGCCTTGTCATTTTACATACCATGTTGGAGATTGAACACAGAGCCTCATACATGCAAGATATGTGCTTTACCACTGAGCTGCCTTCCTAGCCCAACACTTATCAACTCTCACAACACTCTACAGGTCAAGAAAGATGCTGATATGGAATGTCATGAGCAGCAGCCTGCTAGTTTGGAATGTGTGGGTAATGGATACTTGTGGCTTAGCTGAGAATAAAGAGGAAACAGACTCAGAAAGTAAAACCAACTGTTTAAAGGCATCCAACTGGAAGGTGAAAGAATCTGGACCTACAATATGAGTCTTTTTTTCTTTTCCTGTGACAGTAATTGTGAGCCCTCTCATTCAACTCTGCAAGAAGCTGGTCAACTTGATAATTAGTGAAATGAAGCTGCCTACTCATTTGAAAGCCAACAGGTGTGAAAACTATCAGGTAAAATTGTTCTGGTTGGTCCAACCATTATGCTTTAACACTCCTTACCCTCTGTAGAGATTAGTTACTGTATGAACCAAAGATGGTGAATCTTGAAAAATCTATTTTATGGCTTCATTTTGACCATGATTTTTGACCTTTGGATTAGAGAAACCTTTAAGTGATAAAAAATAGTTGGATGTAGGAAAGAATCAAAAGGTAGAGAACAAATTTTCTCATGAATTTCATCTGATGAATTTTAGGATTGCGTCCAAAATGCTTGAGTTGAACACATTTGAAAACCACATTGATCTTACGAGCGTGTCCACTGGAATGATTGTTTGTAATGTGCTGGCTCTTGTCATTATTCATCCTGAAAATGTACCCAGAAAGTACTGTGGGGCTAATCTATCAGAAGTGTCTCCCCACTAATAATTACAAGCCTCTGCTAAGTCTGGAAGTTATAAGAGAGCTGGTCTGAACTAAGCTCATATTTGGGGTTCTGAGTCTTCTGGTCCTAGAAGATGCATAAGTGTAGTTTCTCCTCCCTAGTCTTCACCCCCTCCCCCAGTTCTGTTCAAGGCACGACAGTTGGCACCCAGAGGTGCTGTAGAAGCCCAGACTAGTCACTCTCAAATCATACAATCCTGAAGATAATTAAATAGTAGAACAAGGTACTATTTTTTTCAGCCACCAAGTTGCAGATGCTACCATGACACCAAACCGACTTCCCTGAGCAGACCTCACCAATATGTCCTGGAACCTCACCTCCCCAGAGCCCTACCCAACTAGGGAAAAATATAAACAGGATGGGGGTATGGGTCAACCTGTCAATGTCCATGTCCAGTGGAGAAGCAATTACAGAAACCAGACCTTCCACCTTCTGCTTTCCATAAAGATCTTTGGTTGCTATTCCAAGATGGATAAAGAATAGGGAAACTTACAATGGAGGGGAGGGGATATAGACCTCTGGTAGTGGGAATTGTATAGAATTGTACCCCTCTTATCCTACAGTCTTCTTAATCATTATTAAATCACTGATAAAAATTTAAAAGTAGAACAAGGTACTATAATATAAATCACTCGATATCACATTATTATCATTATTATTATTATTACTAATATTTCCAGGAAAAGTAGCAAACAGACTTTAGATGTGATCTAGGATATACATGTGAGAAACAGAATCCAGTTATGAAGGGAGCATTGTTAACTTCTATCAAGTGCTTTGTTTTTTTTAATATTTTATTTTATTTTATTTATTTATTCCCTTTTGTTGCCCTTGTTGTTTTATTGTTGTCATTGTTGTTGGATAGGACAGAGAGAAATGGAGAGAGGAGGGGAAGACAGAGAGGGGGAGAGAAAGACAGACACCTGTAGACCTGCTTCACCGCCTGTGAAGGGACCTGCCTGTAGGTGGGGAGCCGGGGGCTTGAACTGGGATCCTGACGCTAGTCCTTGAGCTTAGCGCCACCTGCGCTTAACCCGTTGTGCTACAGCCCGACTCCCCTATCAAGTGCTTTGAAGGTCAGAGAGAAGAAGTCACCTTGATGGGGAGGGAAGGCACAGCCATACAATAGAGATTTCTAGAAAGACATTTGTGCCCTTCCTCAAAGATAGAAGATAGAAATCTGTCTCAAGAAAATAAGACTTTTCTTTTAGCAGCAATTTCCTCTGCCTCTTATAGCAAAGTGACCTACACAGCCAAATATTTAATAACCAATCTGTATGATCTGAGGATTCATGGGCCCTAGTTTAAATACACATGTTAGCAGTCTGGAACAGACCTTACCAAAGCAATTTATTTCCAGGAAATAACAAACTAGATTGAGGAATGTAAACAGAGTACATTTTCTCTGATAACTTTATGATAGCTAAAATATATTGTTTCAAAAGCTGAGAAATTCATCAAAAGTATGTAGGACACATCTGAGTCAGACAAGAAATTACACAGCAAGCTCACAATGACTAACCAAATGGAGGGGAGTTTTGTTCTTCCAGGCCCATTCTTGTGGATGTGGGGCATGTGATACGGCAGAGCTTTGAATTTGTGTACTTTTGGAGTAAGTCTTGGAAAAGAAATCCTTCTCAGAGAGAGAGAAGAGAGGAAACCTGGGTATCATTCTAGTTATGTAGATGTGTAGAGTTTGCGATCTAACTCAGGACCTCACTTATGTAAGCTTTGCACTCTACCACTGCACGAACTACCAGGTCTTCTAGTCTTATTAAATGCTCTTAACCCAGTGTGTCACCGCCTGGTCCCCTATCAGGTCTTATAACATTAACTGCCCTGTTGGCCTGTCTTGAGCAAATGTGAAGAGTATAGCTGAGAGGCCAAATATAGGGTTATTGAAAAAGTCATGGTATTTCTTCTTTCCTTCCTTCCTTCCTTCCTTCCTTCCTTCCTTCCTTCCTTCCTTCTTTTTTTTTTTGTCCCTCCAGGTTATTGCTGGTGCTTGGTTCCTGGTGTCCATTTTTTTCCATTTTATTGGATAGGACAGAGAGAAATTGAAAGAGGAAGGGGAGATAAAGAGAGAGGGAGAGGGAAAGATAGACACCAGAAAATCTGCTTCACTGCTTGTGAAGTGTTCCCCCCCACAGTTGAGGATCTTTGCGTGGGTCCTTGTGCTTTTTACTATGTGCCCTTAACCTGTGTGCTGCTGCTCAGTTCCATGATATATATTTGCTCCAGGGTTATTGCTGGGGCTCAGTGCCTGCACTATGAATCCACTGCTCCTGGAGGCTATTTTTCCCCCCTTTTGTTGCCCTTGTTGTTTTATCGTTGCTGTGGTTATTATTATTGTTGTTATTGATGTTGTTGTTGTTGGATAGGACACAGAGAAATCGAGAGAGGAGGGAAAGACAGAGAGGGGGAGAGAAAGATAGACACCTGCAGACCTACTTCACCGCCTGTGAAGCGACTCCCCTGCAGGTGGGGAGCCGGGGGCTTGAATCGGGATCCTTACTCTGGTCCTTGCACTTTGTGCCATGTGTGCTTAACCCTGTGTGCTACTGCCTGATCCCCTTAAATATATTTTTTATTAGTGATTTAATGTTGATTTACAAAATTATAAGACAACAGGTGTATAACTCTACACCATTCCCACCACCAGAGTTCTGAACCCCCAATCCCTCCATTATGAGCTTCAGCGGTTTTCCTAAGGTTGCAGACATGGGTTAACTATTATTTCTACAACTATCTGTCTGTATTTGTATATAATTTCCCATTTTTAAGGTCTTATCTTCTTTTCCATTCTAAGTCACACATAAACCTATTACTATGTACGGAGAGGGAGGGAGAAGGAGGAATGAAGAGAGGGAGGGAGGGAGGGAGAGAGACAGAGAGAGAGAGAGAGATGGGGTGAAAAGACACCACAGCATGAGAACTGTAGCTTCCAGTGGAAGGAATGGGGACACAGAACTCTGGTGGTGGGAATGGTGTGGAATCATACTCCTATTATCTTATAATTTTGTAAATCAATGTTAAGTCATTAATAAAATAAAAAAAAAGAAAAAGAGAAGATAGCGAGGTGGATAGATATGCCAGAGCATTGTTCAGCTCTGGTTTATGGTTCTGAGGAGTGAACCTGGAACCTTGGAATCTTAGACATGAAAGTCTTGTATGAGCATTATAATGTCTTCCCTATCCTTAGAAATTGGTTATGAAAAATTTAAATTATGAAATGATTAAGCCAAGGGGAGAGCATGCAGATTGAAATACAGTTCTTTGGCTTATATAAAAAAACAGAGCTCGATGTTGTAAGGGTTTCTTGTCAAATTAGAGGTGGATGGTAGGTGCTCACAGTGACTCCAGCTCTACCACTTGCAAGCCTTAGCCTCTTTGAGCCTCAGTTTCTCTAGGAGAGTGGAGATAATGATATAAACACCTCAAGGGGCTGCTCTGAGGATTAATTAAGCCAAAGCGTGTAAGGTGCTTGGCATGAAGCCTAGCACCCTGCAAACACTCCATAAATGCTAGCTGTTATTATAAACTACTTGAAAGCAAAGTCAGGGAGCAGAGAAACTTATAGCATCACTATAATTACACACATTGTGATGAAACCAGTTAAACTCTTGCTTGGTTTTCTCCTAAATTGGATTTTGTAAGCTAAACATGATTCTCTCCATATCTGAAAGCAGTTGCCAGGGGAAACTGGCAAAAGACAATAAAGTGGTGAACTCAGGCATTGTTCCTAAAATAAGTATGAAATGAGATGGGAGCTTTGGAACGACTTTTTTTCAGAGGGGGAAAAAAAGGCTACCTTCCAAAAAAAAAAAAGGCTAGGCTAGGATGCTGACAGGGTGGTGGTGGGAGATAGGCCAAGAGAAAAGGGCTCAGAAACCAAGAACCTGAAACAAAAATAAGCTGAGCTGACAGGTAGTTGCACATTGTGAAAAACATACAGCTGGGGAGAAACAATTACAGAAGACAGAATTCCCACCTTCTGTATCCCAAAAAGAAATTTGGCCCATACTCCCAGAGAGGTAAAGGATAGGAGAAGACCAAAGAGCTCTGCATTCCAACTCCATAGGACTCAAAGCATCTGTCACGGGGAATCTTGTTTTTGTACTATCATTGAAAGGGAAGCACATCTGGGAAACATCAGAGGAAGACAGGCACTGTTTTCCTTATCAGAGAGAAGAGGAAAAAAGGAAGGACACTCAGAAGTAGTAATAGGTGTAGGTGTGACATAGAAAGGAAGTGAAGGCAGGAACACAGAAAAAAAAATGGGCAAAAAATATATATAGTTATAAAGTCAACTCATATCTGTGATTATGGGAGAACAATTGTAGTTTCCAGTGGAGGGGGATGGGGACACTTTGGTGGTGGGAATGGTGTGGAATTACACCTCTGTTATAATTTTGTAAATCAATAATAAAAAGAATAAAATGAAACAAACAGAAACCACATACCTGGGAATCTCATATGCTGACTAATGGTTCTTTATATTTATCTACCATAGTGAAAAGTATGAACTAAATTGGGGGAAGGTAGAAAGACCAATAGACAGGAACCCATTTTACTGATGGAAAAATATACAGTTGGAGGAGACAGTAACATGATGGTGGCTGCATGTGGTGATATCCACAGAAGAATTAGAACTGTTTAACTTCATTATTATCAGTTGCTAGGATCAAACATGTTAATCTCCTGAAGAATCTTCTTTCTCATTAGTAAAGTGAGACAAGTGTTTTCTGTTTTAGAGGGTTATCATGAGAGGAGAGAGGGTCTGTAAAATACTTAGTATCCAGGGCCAGGTGGTGGCGCATCTGGCTGAGCGTACACACTGTAGTGTGCAAGGATCCGGGTTCAAGTCCTTGGTCCCCACCTGCAGGGGGAAAGCTTTGCAAGTGATGAAGTAGTGTTTCAGGTGTCTCTGCCTTTCTCCCTCTCTATCACCCCCTTCCCTCTTGGTTTCTGGCTTTTTCTATCAAACAAAATAAAGATAATAATAAAAAAACATACTTAGTATTCTAGTAACTCCAAGAACGTCTTCTACTGCTCTTACATTACTATTCTCAGAAGTAGGAAACATTCAGTCTCTCAAGTATTTTTGACAGGTTCTTATGCATTGAAGTCATAGAATTATAATTTTCCAGTAAGACAGTATAATGGTTATGCAAAATGACATTCATGCCTGAGGCACCTAGGTTCCAGGTTCAAACTCCATATTACCTACCAAAAGCCAAAGCTGTGCAGTGCTCTGGTTGAAAATAAAAATAAATAAATATTAAGAAAAGCTATAAATTGATACATTTTAGTGTATTTAAAAAATATTTATTTATTCCCCTTTGTTGCCCTTGTTGTTTTATTGTTGTAGTTGTTGATGATGTCGTCATTGGATAGGACAGAGAGAAATGGAGAGAGGAGGGGAAGAAAGAAAGGGGGAGAGAAAGAGAGACACCTGCAGATCTGCTTCACTGCTTGTGAATTGACTCCCCTGCAGGTGGGGAGCGGGGGGCTCTTTAATCTATTTTTTATTTCCCCCAAGTGTGACAGAGGATCTTGTAATTGTTCATGTTCAATCAGTTGTGCTTCATGTCTTCAAGTTACAAGCTTACGTGTTATGCCATCCTGAAAAGTGAGTAGTGGAACTCTATATAATCATGTTTTTTGTTTTTTTTTTGCAGTAAAAGCTCAACAATCTGAAATAAATGGATATATATATTTTTAAAAATCTTTTCCTTATTGGGCAGAGGCAGGCAGAGAGAAAGCAATAGAAGAGGGGGAGAGAGAGAGAAACACTGCCAGTACTGCTTCACTACTTGTGAAGCTTTCACTCTGCAGAGGTGGACTAGGGCCTGAACCTGGGTCCCTGTAACTTCCAACACTGTCGTATGCTTTACATTGGTTTGTTCTAGCCCTCCCCCGCCAAGAGAATTGGATCAGTCCAGTTAATTTCGCGGGCCCGCTTGGCCCCGCCCCAAGGAACCCCGAGAGAGGGTTCCTGAGTTCGAGAGTGCCAGAGTTTCAGAGGGTTCCTGAGTCCGAGAGTTCGAGAGTTCCTGAGTTCGAGAGTAAGGGAGAGGGTTCCTGAGTTCCAGAGAAAAAGAAAGAGTGCTTGTGCCGCGGCAAAGAGACAGTGGAGTTCTGTTTGGTGATTAGTTTGTCTTAGTTTGTGAATCGTTGTTCCTGAATAAAGAAATACAGCTTCCCTGCCCAGCCGTTGTCTCCGCGTCTCTGTTCACCACCGTGAAGCAAGCCAGCCCGGCCAGAGCCTCCGAAATATTAACAACAAATGGCGCCCACGTGGACCTGACCTGCGCATCTCTCAGATAAGTAAAGACAATTTGGCTACCTATGCACGATGGCCTTCTCTTCTGCTTGTGAAGAGATCTCCAAAGGCCTCTGCTCTTTCTTCACGAGACTGTTTTGCTGTTTCTGGAACATTTATCTCTGGACCACTCTGTGGTTTCCACTCGCTCGGGCGAACTCAGAACAGCCAGCGGGAAGAGCCAGCGGGCGGGAGGCGAGGCGCGGAGCTGCCGTTTCCACCTGGTTAAACAGCCAGCCAGCCGGCTGCGCCCAGACAACCCCGTGCACTGCGCCTGCAGCCCCGCAGCCCACAGGAGGCCGAAGCCAGCACACAAGAGCCCCTGGAGCCCGAAGCCAACACACAAGAGCCCGAGGCCAACACGCAAGAGCCCGAGGCCAGCCCACAGGAGCCGGCTCTCCACCGCGTGGCGCAGGGCACTGGACGCGTGATCCCTCCATGCTGCTCGGCCACTGCGAGCAGGGCAGCAGACATGGCAGGGCCATGGGGCAGGGCCCGGCGTCCTATCATGGCCGCCACCCCTGGGCACCTAGGCCCACGCCTTCTACAAAGATGGCCTGCCTGCCCTCTTTCTATAAATTCTGGAACCATCCTGGGCCTCCCGGACCCCCGGGCTCCCTGTCAAAACTGGGCACACGAGATCTCCAGCCACTGGTCCGGTCTGAAGGCAGACAAGCTGGAGTACGCAGAGAATTGTGCAGAGATCGCAACCTGCAATTCCTAAAAATGGAGCTGCGCGGGAAGCCACCTCCAGATGGTGAACCCCCCCCCAACAACTAAGACAGTACAGATTTAAATTCGTGTTTAAAATGACATGTCTTCGTAACAAAGGTTTCTCTCCTTGTGTATTAATGACCATGTTTATGTGTATGTTTAAAGTTTGGTAAACAGTAGCTTTAAGGCTAAATTCTTACTAGTCAAAGTTAAATGAAAAAGGGTTTCAATGTAATTCTCATAAAGATAAAATTAACTTACATTTAAAGTCTAAGGTAAAAATTAGTTAACAATCAATATATTTTAACTAAGTTAGTCTAAACAAAAGGTTAAATAGACTTGTTGATGTGTAAAACTCTCCATTACCTTCTCTATTAGAAATGGTAGATCGCACAATGGCTATGCTAATTATTCTCATGCCTGAGGTTTCCTCTCCGGCCCACACCTAGGGTGTGTCTCCATCTTGAATGGGTGTAACAAAAGGTTAAAAGACGTTGTTGATATGTAAAAGTCTCAAATTCCTTCTCTATTAGAAACGTTGGATCGTGCAGTAGATATGCTAATAACAAGTTTTGTTTCATAGTAAGTAAGTTGCAGCCAGCTGCCTGTGGGACTCTAGGCCGTTCCCCGCCCCCATGCAAATGCCCGTTGAGGCAAGTAGCCCCCCAGAGGCAAGAAATGTTTTTTTTTTTCAGATATGGCCCCCTCAGGCCTTCCCTTGGCAACATGCTGGTTTTTGTTATATATGTTTCTGTTCACCCCACACCCTTGATACTATAGTCATTTAGTTAAAAAGAAAAGGGAGAATTGTCGTATGCTTTACATTGGTTTTTTCTAGCCCTCCCCCGCCAAGAGAATTGGATCAGTCCAGTTAATTTCGTGGGCCGCTTGGCCCCGCCCCAAGGAACCCCGAGAGAGGGTTCCTGAGTTTGAGAGTGCCAGAGTTTCAGAGGGTTCCTGAGTCCGAGAGTTCGAGAGTTCCTGAGTTCGAGAGTAAGGGAGAGGGTTCCTGAGTTCCAGAGAAAAAGAAAGAGTGCTTGCGCCGCCGAAAAGAGACAGCCGAGTTCTGTTTGGTGATTAGTTTGTCTTAGTTTGTGAATCGTTGTTCCTGAATAAAGAAATACAGCTTCCCTGCCCAGCCGTTGTCTCCGCGTCTCTGTTCACCACTGCGAAGCTAACTCGGCCGGCAAGAGCCTCTGAAATATTAACAACACCTGCCTGATTGCTATGGCAAGAACTTCCAACACTATGTTGAATAGTAATGGTGATAGTGGGCAGCCCTGTCTAGTACCTGATCTGAGTGGAAATGCTTCCAGTTTTTCAACATTGAGTATGATGTTGGCTGTAGGTTTGCTATATATAGACTCCACTATCTTCAGAAATTTTCCATCTATTCCCATTTTTTGTAGTATTTTGATCATAAAGGGATGTTGTATTTTGTCAAAGGCTTTCTCTGCATCTATTGATATGACCATGCGGTTTTTGGTCTTGCTTTTGTTGATGTGGTGGATCACATTGATTGATTTACGTATATTAAACCAACCTTGCATGCCTAGGATAAACCCCACTTGGTCATGATGAACAATCTTTTTGATATACTGCTGTATCCGGTTGGCTAGAATTTTGTTCAATATTTTCGCATCTATGTTCATCAGAGATATTGGTCTGTAGTTTTCTTTTTTGGTTGTGTCCCTGTCTGCTTTTGGTATCAGGGTGATGTTGGCTTCATAGAAGCTGGCAGGGAGTATTCCAGTGTCTTCAATCTTCTGGAAGACTTTTAAAAGTAGAGGTATTAGTTCTTCTTTGAAGGTTTTGTAGAATTCATTTGTAAAACCATCTGGTCCAGGACTTTTATTTTTGGGGAGATTTTTGATAACTGTTTCAATTTCATTAGCTGTGATGGGCCTGTTCGTGTTATCCACTTCCTCTTTACTTAGTTTTGGAAGTTGGTAGGTATCTAGGAAATCGTCCATTTCTTCCAGGTTCTCTAGCTTGGTGGCATATAGTTGTTCACAGAAGCATTGCATGATGTGTTGAATTTTTGAGGTGTCTGTTGTGATATCTTCTCTTTCATTTACTATCTGATTTATTTGGGTCTTCTCCCTTTTTTGTTTTGTGAGTCTGGCTAAAGGTTTGTCGATTTTGTTTACTCTTTCGAAGAACCAACATTTACTTTCGTTGATCTTTTGTATGGTTTTCCTATTCTCAATGTTATTTATTTCTGCCCTAACTTTAGTGATTTCTGTCCTTCTGGTTTCTTTAGGGTT
Source organism: Erinaceus europaeus (assembly GCF_950295315.1). Lineage (NCBI taxonomy): Eukaryota > Metazoa > Chordata > Mammalia > Eulipotyphla > Erinaceidae > Erinaceus > Erinaceus europaeus. Next base: position 29,964,366 of record NC_080177.1, read on the forward strand.
CCTTTGTTGTTCTTCTTCTAGGTCTTTAAGATGTGCAACCAGGCTGTTTATTTGTGCTTTTTCTTGTTTCCTAATGTGTGCTTGTATAGCTATGAACTTCCCTCTTAGGACTGCTTTAGTTGTGTCCCAGATATTTTGATAGCTTGTGTCTTCATTTTCATTGAACTCTCGAAACATTTTGATTTCTTCCTTGATTTCCTCTTTGACCCAGAAGTTGTTAAGAAGTGTACTGTTGGGAGTCGGGCTGTAGCGCAGCGGGTTAAGCGCAGGTGGCGCAAAGCACAAGGACCGGCATAAGGATCCCGGTTCGAACCCCGGCTCCCCACCTGCAGGGGAGTCGCTTCACAGGCGGTGAAGCAGGTCTGCAGGTGTCTATCTTTCTCTCCCCCTCTCTGTCTTACCCTCCTCTCTCCGTTTCTCTCTTTCCTATCCAACAACGACGACAACAAGAATAATAACTACAACAATAAAACAACAAGGGCAACAAAAGGGAATAAATAAATAAAATAAAATATTTAAAAAAAAAAGAAGTGTACTGTTGAGCTTCCACATTTTGGGATTGTTACTAATCTTTTGTTGATTGTTAAGTGTTAGTTTAATTCCACTGTGGTCTGAGAAGATGCTTGGGATGATTTCAATGCTCTTGAATTGGCTGATGCTGTCTTTGTGGCCTAACATATGGTCTATCCTTGAGAATGACCCATGTGGATTTGAGTAAAATGTGTATTCCAGTTTCTTGGGATGAATGACTCTGAAAATGTCTAATAGTTCTAGTTTATCTATCTCTTCATTTAGCTCCCTTATGTCTTTATTGATTTTCTGCCTGGATGATCTGTCAAGTTGAGAGAGTGGGGTGTTGAAGTCCCCTACTATGATTCTGTTACTGTTAATATATTGCTGTAGCTCTTTCAGTAGAAGTTTGATGTATTTAGATGGCTTTTTGTTGGGTGCATAGATGTTAATAATTGTTAAGTCCTCTTGATTGACTGATCCTCTGAGCTTTAAGTAGTGTCCATTCCTATCTTTTTAAATCTTATCTATTTTAAAATCTGTCATGTCAGATATGAGAATAGCTGTTCCTGCCCTTTTTTGTGGGCCATTGGCTTGTATGATAGTTTTCCATCCTTTCACTTTAAGTCTGTGTTTGCCTTGTTGAGTTAGGTGGGTTTCCTGAAGACAGCAGATTGTTGGGTTGTGTTTTCTGATCCACCTTCCTACTCTGTGTCTTTTAATAGGTGAATTCAGGCCACTGACATTTATTGATATCAAAGATTGAAGACATTTTAATGCCATTCTTGTAGAGTTTTAGAGTGTTTTGATATATGTTCTATTTGTGGTGGTCTGGTTGTTTATAGGAGACCTTTCAGAACTTCTTTCAGGGCAGGCTTGGTGATGGTTGATTCCTTCAACTGTTGCTTGTCTGAGAAGGTTTTGATGCCTCCATCTAGTCTGAATGACAGTCTAGCAGGATATAGTATTCTTGGCTGAAAGCCTTTCTCATTGAGCACTCAATAGATATCTTGCCATTCTCTTCTGGCGTGTAGCATTTGTATGGAGAAGTCTGCTGCTAATCTTATGGCTTTTCCTTTGTAGGTGACTCTTTGTTTTTCTCTTGCAGCCTTCAGGATCCTTTCTTTATCCTTTTTTTTTTTTTTTTCCTCCTCCATGGTTATTGCTGGGCTCGGTGCCTGCACCATGAATCCACCGCTCCTGGAGGCCATTTTTTCCCCCCTTTTGTTGCCCTTGTTGTAGCTTCCTTGTGGTTATTATTACTGCCCTTGTTGACGCAATTTGTTGTTGGATAGGACAGAGAGAAATGGAGAGAGGAGAGGAAGACAGAGAAGGGGAGAGAAAGATAGACACCTGCAGACCTGCTTCACCGCCTGTGAGGCGACTCCCCTGCAGGTGGGGAGCTGCGGGCTCGAACCGGGATCCTTACGCCGGTTCCTGCACTTTGCGCCACATGTGCTTAACCCACTGTGCCACCGCCCGCCCCCCCCCTTTCTTTATCCTTATTCCTTTCCATTCTAAGTATGATATGTCTTGGTGTCTTTAGGCCTGGGTTAATTCTGTTTGGGACCGTCTGTGCTTCTTGAATTTTTATGTCTTTGATGTTGTCTAGACTAGAGAACTGTTCAGCTACTATGTCCTGGAAAATGCTTTCTTCCTCTCCTTCTCTTTCTTACTCTGGTATGCCAATAATGCACATATCATTTCTTTTGAAGTCATCCCATAGGACTCTGTTGTTGTTTTCAGCATCTCTTAATCTCTTTTTGAGATCTTTTACTTCTTTTTTATATCTTTTCTTTTTACTTCTCTAATTCATCCTCAATCTTGCTAATTCTGTCTTAAGCCTCATAGATTCTATTCTCTCTGCCCTCTACTGTTTTCTGGAGTTCATCTATTTTGTTGCCCTGCTCTGATACTGTTTTAGCTTGTTCAGCTAGTTGCCTTCTTAGCTCAGCGATTTCAGCTTTCAGCTCTCTGATAACCATGAGATAATTAGTATTTTCGTCCATATTCTCATTTGTTGTTCCTGCATTTCTGATTACAATTTTTTCAAAGTCTTTACTCACTCCTGTTATTATTTCCTTAGCTAATGTTTGGATGTTGAACTCTTTATTTTGTGCTTCACCCTCTGGAGGACTTTTAGCTGGACTCTTGTCCTGGTTCGATTCTCCAATATTTTTTCTTGTTGTTTTAACCATTTTATATATTATGTTATGAGTTCCCTTTATCAGTACTTTTCAAATTATTGATCACTATTGCCTGGATTGACTTGTGTCTAAGTAAGTTAATTAAAGGGTTCACAGTGGTGGAATTTAACAGTTATTTCAATCCCTGAGTTGGAGCTCAGTGGTTTAAAAGCCTCTTTCTTCTTTTTTTTTTTTTTCCTTCCCTGTAGGCTATGGGAGCCTGAGGGCTTTTAAACTATCAATAGGCTTCTTAGCTTAATCACTGTCTCCTGACCAAGAGATAAAGCAGGGTGTGGCAGAGATTATCCAGTGGTTATGCAAAGAGACTTTCACAGCCCCTCAGCTATGCCACTGAGGTATAGGTCTTCTGAGTTTCCTGGTTAGATCTCTGTCCCCTGGTGTCCCTTCTTGTTGCTGCTCCAGATTCTGAGGGTAGTAGCAATGGAGACTCAGAGTTGCACTTGGTGAGTCTCTGGGGAGTCCTCTCCTCCCTTAAGCTGTCCCCTTGTTGGTGGAGCAGACTGGAGGTGGTGTCTCAACTGATAAACTGCTGAACTGTTAGCAGTCACTTAATCTCTCCTTAGGCCCCTCTCTCCTCTCTGTCACCAGCCACACGTGTTTGTACTCACCAGTGATTTACTGGGTTCCTGTGGTCATTCTAGTCCTGTCTTGTTTCAGTCCCAGGTGGTCTCCTTTGGTATTCCAAGTTGATCCGGGAGAGGAGAGGAGAGAAAGCGATCTGCTCCTAGTAGCTCTGCCTCTGGAAGTCGAATCCCCAAGTGGGAATATTTATATAGCTCAGACTTACTGCCATATAAGGACTGTGTGCTAGCCGATTTCACAACTGGAGCTCCGGTATATAGCAAACATATAATCATTCCTTTGCTTTCAACCTTGATTTAAAACACAGTTTTATTTGATTTCTATTCAAGTATATCACTTAATTCTGGTGTCTGTAAGAACATTTTTCTAAGAAAAATGCACACATTTTAAGTTATGAAGGTACTATTATTTTGTATCTTTGTTTTCCCTCTAAATTACTTTACTAGAGAGAGGTTAATAGTTTAAACACAGTACAGTTGTTGATAGATGGGTACAATTTCTCATCTCTCTGTATATGTGTCTACAAAAGGGTTACTTAATTGTTTTCTAACCTGAGACATTTATTTGCAAGCTTTGTTACCTTGGGAAGCAATAGAGAGATTTTTGAAACCTCTGGCCTGGCTCAGTAGCTTTGTGACTAAATCAGTGAATCTAATCACATGGTGGATTCAGGTTATGGAAATATGATTGGCAAACCACCTCTTCACAAAATGCCTCCATGGCCCTGTGCCCACTTTAGAGTCTGCTTTTGCACAGATGTTGATAGTTAAGAAGAGGTAGAGGTTTGGTGCCTGGTAAATACTTTCTAAAATATCTCTCCAACAAAACGTCCTATGCACTCAAGACTGAAGATAAACCTGTGAAACAATTCCAGCCATGAGCAGGGTGCTGGAAGATACAGAGTAGCCACTTGGGTGTTTCTGCCTGTTAGGCCATGCTCCTCTTCTCGATGCTGTTTGCGATCTAATCCAGCTCTCAAAAAGGCTATTCATTACGGGGTGAAGCATACTGAACACATTTAACCCTGCCAGATGCAATTCTTAGTTTCTTCCAGGAAAAGCACAGCATACTTTCAATGGGCTCATTTAAATGAGTTACACTTATAGTAGTCAGTGAAATATACGAACGTGTATCTACTGACTCCCTTTATTCATGCTAAATATGGCAAATCGATTGTTCTAGAGGTTGTTCAATCAACAAGTACTCCAGCTGTTTAAATTCACTGCCTCTTTCTTAATGAAAAACAGGCAATGGTGGTTGACAAGAAAACTAACCCAGTGGTCTCTTCCAGAGTGACTTGAACAGTGGGAAGAGTACAAGGCCAGAGAGAATTATGAGCACATTACAAGTTGCAACAAAAGCCTGTGATGCTAACCCACCCTCCAAAAAACATTTGCTCAGTTTTCCTCTCAGCATAAATTTAAAATTAAAACGAACTTTGTGTTTCCCCTCTCTGTTCTTGTTTTTCAACTTCTGGGTTTATTGTATTACACCAAAGAAACTTTCAGATTCTGGTTCAAGATGTTGGAGGGGGACCTAGGCTGGGGTTGAGAGTGTTTTGCAGACGCCTTTCATGGTGACATGGGAAATTTTACCCATGTCTCAACAACTGTACTTACTGTAAATATTAATCTCCCCAATAAAAAGAAAAAAACCCCTAAAATCAAATTGGACTGTACCGTTTTTGCGAGCTTCACACCGTGCTCATAAGTGAGGGGTTTCTCTTTCATATACAGCAACCGAGCCAAGGTTTTTGGGTCATCACGGAGATCAATCTGGCAACAAACAAACAAACAAAAACATGTTATAAGCTCATTAATTTTTTTCAGACCTTACTGAATATTTAAGAATATGATGCAATAGGTTTTCATCTCTTAATGTCTGTGGAATTGCTGAATTTTTAAGAAGGCACATCTTCTTATGGTATGACTAACATGTCATGTGAGTTCTTTCTAAATATATAATGTCAAACTTTATGTGGACTTTTTGTTTCAAGCAATTTGCCTGGGAGCTGAGGACTTACTCCAGTGATTCTTTAACCATGTTTTTTTGTCTTTGCCTCCAGGGTTATCACTGGGGCTTGGTGCCTGTACTACAAATCCACTGCTCCTGTCAGCCATCTTTTGTCCATTGTTGTTGTTATTGTTTGTTGTTGCTGCTATTGTTGTTGTTGGATAGGACAGAGAGAAACTGAGAGAGGAAGGGAAGACAGAGAGGAGAGAAAGATAGACACCTGCAGACCTGCTTTACGATTTGTGAAGCCACAGGCCTGCAGGTAGGGAACCAGTGGCTAGAAACAGGATTCTTGCACTGGTCCTTTTGCTTTGTGGTAGGTGGGCTTAACCTGGTGTGCCACTGCTCAGCCCCCCCGACTGTGGTTTTTTAATCATCTTTTTTTTTCTAGATTCCACTTAGAGGACACAGGACACTGTTTTGTTGTGTAACCTTACAGTGATGCCTCATCTTAACTCTAATTTTTTGATTGCTATTTATGGTTTATTTCCTAACTCTAAATATATTTTGAGAGGTTTTCCAAACCAAATCTTCACTTTCAAAGAGGTGAGGGCATGCCACCTGTGAGGGTATGTGAAGGAGTATGCTGCAGGTTTGACAGGTAATCCAGAACTAAAGAGGAATATCCCAAGGGTTTGCGCAAGTAACAAGCACTAGTCTTTTTTAAAATTAAGAACTTTTTAAAAGATTTATTTATGAATGAGAGAGAGAACCAGAACTCAAGACCTCATTAAGCACTAGTCATTTCAAAGGCAGCAATACTTCAAAAATAGCTTGTGCATTAGGAGTAGACGTGTTAAGTGACTCAAAACCATTTTAGTTGCTTTAAATTCTCCTGGTGTATATGAACCCATGCACAGTGAATGAGTGTGAGTGGACACATAAGATTTGTGTCTTAAAAAAAAAAATCAGCCTATTCATACGTTAAGGTCTCATTTATATGCACATTGCTCTGCTTTACTAATTTGTGCAGCTTTTCTTTTTTTCGGGGCAGGGGGAGCTGTAATTGTTCAACTTAGTGCCCATATATTCTAACATAGGTTCAGGCTATGCAAAGATGTTTGCAAGTCTTGTCACAGATTTGATGCAGTGCTCTGGAGCACCAATATGGTCAGCCTTTGATGATCTGGAGCTCAGGCAAAATATTTCATTTAAACAAATAAGTAATTATCTTTCAGAATAGAAACATTCACTGTATTCTGATAAATGATGTGTTAATTATATATCTATCCATAGCTCCCTAGGATATATTCTATTCTTTTACATCTTAAAAAAAAATCCTCTGTCAGGCAGAGTACAATGAGAATTAGAAAGCAGCAGAATACAAAAGAGATGACAATTAAGCCCTTCAATATTATTGCATCTCTATGCCTTTGGATAGCAATTTATTTTTCTTAACATTGCAATGGAAGAGAATTCATTTTAAAACTATAAAAAGCTGGAGCATTCTTTACTACATTTGTGTAATTGACTGTTGGAAACTCAGAGTGTGGAAGTTTGCTTTCAAAACACACTAAGGGCTTTTTATAAATGCAGGGTTGCTTATCATTTGTGATGTCTGCTTTCACTCCCCTCCCCCCTCCAGGTTTCAGAAGAGCAAGGGGCTTAGAAGCATTAGGAACCCTGGATGAAGTTTTCCTTCTCCAGGAGTGTTACTAAGGTCTCTCTGTCATAATGTGCTCATTTTGATTGCTGGGGTCATTCTGACATCCCATATCTATTTTGTGATTTTCAGGCAATTGTGGATTTTAGTATATTGGGTGACATATGCAGTTGATATCTTATGTTACTTTTCTGGCTCAGGGATGAAGGAGTGTGTATTTTCAAAAAACTATTTTGTAACTTAGAAATAAAAGGCTGAGAAACTGATTTTTAAAACAGGAGTTCTTTTTAAAAAATATTTATTTATTCTCTTTTGTTGCCCTTGTTTTATTGTTGTAGTTATTATTGTTGTCATCATTGTTGGACAGGACAGAGAGAAATGGAGAGAGGAGGGGAAGAGACAGAGGTGGAGAGAAAGGCTCCTGCAGACCTGCTTCAGTTATTATTGTTGTCATCATTGTTGGACAGGACAGAGAGAAATGGAGAGAGGAGGGGAAGAGACAGAGAGGTGGAGAGAAAGGCTCCTGCAGACCTGCTTCACCGCTTGTGAAGAGACTCCCCTGCAGGTGGGGAGCCAGAGGCTCCAACCGGGATCCTTACGCAGGTCCTTGTGCTTAACCCGCTGGGCTACCGCCCTACTCCCGAGAAACTGATTTTTAAAGGCCATATAATTTTTTTTATATATTGAATACCTATGGTATTTTCAACTATAGGCTGAATAATTGTGCGTCTCTTAAGAAGTACTGATTCTCAGATTGCTATATTTGGGACCTTCTCTGTTTTTTTGTTTTTGTTTTTGCCTCCAGGGTTATGGCTAGGGCTCGTGCTGGCACTATGACTCCCCTGCTCCTGGCGCTATTTCTCCCCCATTGTTGTTGCTACTGTTGTTGTTGCTACTATTGTTGTTGTTGTTGGATAGGACAGAGAAATTGAGAGAGGAGGAGAAGACAGAGAGGGGGGAGAAAGACAACTGCAGACCTACTTCACTGCTTCCTTCTCTTCCCTCCCCCCAGCCAGAGGTCCCAGGGGCTTTAACCGGGATCCTTGAGCTTCACACTATGTGCGCTTAATCCGGTGCACTACCACTCAGTGCCCTGGGGCCCTCTTTTCTAGTGTTTGGTAGAACAGAATGTTCTGGAGGTACCTAAAAGGCTTTTCCTTTTTCATTGCCTTCCCGCCCTGCTGGCACCACCCTCCACCACCAGCCTTTTAACCTGGGTCCCTATTAGGACGTAAGGCACATGAGGCATGCAGTCCTTCAGCTCCGGGACCCATTCCTCCTGGACATTGTGGTAAGAGGCAGGATTTACAACAGAGAAGCAGATCAAAAACACATCAGTGTTGGAGTAGGAGAGCGGCCTCAGCTGATTGTAGTCCTCCTGTGGGAAGAACAGAATACAAAACCTGGGTAAGCGGGGGTGGGGGGGTGGTGGGATGGGGTGGTGGTGGGGGTTGTGGGGGGTGGGATGGTGTGTGTGTGTGTGTGTGTGTGTGAGAGTGTGTGTGTTTTCATGGCCTGCGTCTGCTAAATTGAACACCAGGTGGCAGCAGACACTGCCGATTTAAAACAGACCAGAAAAACAACCAGAAGAACCATCACAGCCTGCTAGCGTAGGAACAAATAGCTGGTCGTCCAAAAAGACCATCTTTATTTGATTCTTTGTTCAGGAGCTATCTAAGAAATTGTGCTGACATTACAGGAAAGTTGGGAAAATCACAGGGCTCCTGGACTGGAGCAGGTGGGCAGGGGAGGGAGGTTTGGTTAATTATTTACCCTGCAAGTAGGGTGGCCATGGCCTGCTAGCTGAGTGGCTGCTGACAGTGTCCTTCACTGGACATCATCCTGCTCTGTATTCTAAATCTCTCTTCTGTAGAAACTGCTGTGTAATTCCATTTAAGAAGCCAATCATTGCTTGCTGAACATCTAGCCCTGCTAAGGGTGCTGAATGAAGGAGAGAAGGTGGAAACATTGACAGTCCAGTTGGGGAAAGAAAATGAAAATGCAAAAACCAATTTGGCTTGGAAGTAAGATGGGTGAACTTTCTCCTGCTCTATGTTAGCTAATATGATAGTAGAATAACATAGAATTTTTATCTGTCTGGTAGAAATGCAATCTTAAGGCTGTTGAGACTTTCAAGAGCAGTTAGTACACCAGCTCCTCAAGTGTGGTCCCTGCCTAGCATCGGCATCACCCGGGAGCTGGTTAGGAATGCACATTCCCAGGCCCTGAACAGCTTGCCTGAATCTGAAGCTTTGTAGAGAGGTTGCATCACCTGTAGACTAGCCATTTCTCCAGGGACATTGTTGTAGCTCAAGTTTCAGAATCCCAGGCTCCCCCCACCCCCAGCAGTTTTATAGTTTCAAAAACTAATATCTAGGCAGATGGTGTGATTTAATGGAGACCGCAGAGCAAACATACCTTTAAAAATGGCTCACACCTGGGCTGGCTAGGGTTCATTTCGGTTCCTGTTTGCCTATGACTGCAGCTATGGAACACCGTGGGGCTCGCAATGCTTAAAAGAAAGCATTTCAAAAAAAGAAAGCATTCCCTTGCGTCTGGGCAGTGGGAGTTGGGGGAAGTTTGAATATGTGGCAGCTGAAAATTTTGATTTTTTTTTTTTTTTTTTTTTTGCAGTGGAGCATGTTTGGAACCTAGGTTGGATGATCACATATTGAAATGATGGAAAGGAGCTCTTAGGAGTGGAGAAAGGGTCTAGCTGGCATCTGAGGCCCTTTCCAACAAAAACTGAGAACATAGACACGGGGCTCCTGAAAAGACAGTGTGGGCATCTAATAGAATGGTTAGAAAGAAGTGTGGAGGGTTTAGGCAGTCACAGTCTGTTGTTAGGGTGGGAATGGACGCACAGGAGGTGTTTGGGTGAGGTATTTATTTATTTATTTACTGCCAGAGCACTGCTCAGTTCTGGCTTATGGTGGTTCTGAGGAATAGCACCCAGGTACTCAGAGCCTCAGGTATGAAAGTCCTCTGCATAACCCTTGTGCTGCCTCCCCAACCCTGAGGTGATCTTTAAAAACAGTTTCCCTCCCTCCCTCCCTTCCTTCCTTCCTTCCTTCCTTCCTTCCTTCCTTCCTTCCTTCCTTTTTTTTCTTCCTTCCTTCTCTTTTTTAGTGCTTTATACTCAGCTTCACTCCAAAGACAGGAGGGTGTTTAGTTTTTGACAAATTTTGTACCCTGGGTGATTATTAAAAAATAAAGTTTGGGGACAGGCTCAGCATTCAAAGGGCCAATAACCTGGGTTTTATTTATTTACTTTTCTGCCTTTGAAACCATTGACTCAGTCCTTCTCAGACTTTGTGTGTATTTAGAATCATCTGGGGATCTTGTTAAAGATCTTAGCCAGCAGCAGGTCTGGGATGGAGGGAGTCCCGTGCAGTCCTAACAAGTTTCCAGGTGTTGCTGGTTTGGACACAGTTCCTTGAGTAGCACGGGCACGCCCTCTTGCCTCCCCACTCCCATGCTTACGTTAATTCAGAAATCAAATTCTGCCCCCCAAGTCCTCTTAGATTGAGTGATATTCATGCCAGGTTTTCAGCACAGATGTCTTTTTTTCATTGACACCCCACTTCCCCCATGCAACACATACTTTTACCTGAGATTTGGAAAGCATGGGTAACACACAGAAGGCTTGAATATAACATAATGCTTAAGAGCATGGGATAGGGGAGGCAGTTTTCCTTGATTAGGGGGTGGGGGTGAGTGGGGTAGGAAAGCCTGGCTGGGTGAGAGTGGGGCAGACAAGTTCGCAGGTTTGAAGCAGACATAGTCTCTGGGCTGGCGTAGACATATTCTCTTGGTGGAGGGAGATGTGTTCTCTGGGCTGAGGACAGACACATTCTCCAAGCTCAAATTGCAAATTTTAGCCCTGCCTGTACTACTGGGAGATCTCAGGTAGGTTTTCCCTCTTTCTTTCTTTCTTTCTTTCTTTCTTTCTTTCTTTCTTTCTTTCTTTTTCTTTCTTTCTTCTTTCTTTCGTCCTCAGGGTTATTGCTGGGGCTCAGTGCCTTCACTACGAATCCACTGATCCTGAAGGCTATTTCCCCCCCTTTGTTGTCCTTTTTGTTACTCTTATTATTGTCATTATTATTGTTATTGCTATTGTTGTTGTTGGATAGGACAGAGAAAAATAGAGAGAGGAGGGGAGACAGAGAGAGGGAGAGAAAGACACTCGCAGACCTGCTTCACCACTCATGAAGCGACCCCCCTACAGGTGGGGAGCTGGTGGCTCAAACTGGAATCCTTACACCGGTCCTTGAGCTTCATGGCATGTGCGCTTAACCTGCTGTGCTACCACCTGGCCCCCTCTGTCTCTGCTTCTTTATGTGTAAATGATGTTGCTAACAGTGCTTTTTTCAGAGTGTATATGTGTATAAGAAAAGCATATTTGGACTGGACGGTAGTGCACCCAATTGAGAACACATATTACTCTGCCCAAGGACTGGGATTCAAATGCCCCCACCACCCCCACTTCAATGGATAAAGCTTCACAAGCAGTGAAACAGTGCTTCAGATATGTCTTTTGCCCCCCCAATACCTACCCCTTCTATCAATAGTTCAGGGAAATGAGTAAGTACATAAAGTATAAAAATTAAGAAAAAGGAAAAAATGGCTGGTGGGAGTGGTGGATTGGTTATGTAGTCACCAAGGCCCAGCAATAACCCTCGTGGCAATACAAAGGAAAAGAAAAAAAAAGTGTTAATATTTGTAGACCTCAAATCTTGAACACAGTGAGTTCTTTGATGGTTAAAAGTTCACCCTCCATTGCTGTCTGCAGTTGCTGCAGGCTCTGGTGAGGAATTCTGCCTTCCTGGGAGGGCTGGGCCGAATCTCACACTGTCTTTAAACTGAGTCCTAATGAAAACACAAATGTTTTTCAGCTTATTCCACCTGAGTCCACAGCCATCCAGCTCAGTATTTTTTTATAATTTAGAGGAGAAGGTCATGTCCTAAGGTTGCTTTCACTAACAACTTGTCTTGTGAGCAAACTTTTCCCTGATCCACCAAATTGCACACTTCTCAGACCACATTAAGATGTCTGTGAGCCAGAAAGGTTGCGTTACTCATTGAGGAAAAGCACTGATTTTTGAAGTTTAAGGCAAACTTTCCAAAGAGGTGTCATGCCAGATTCTGTGTTCCAGATAGCCCCGTTGAAAAGCCACTTGCAAAGGGCAAGGCTTGTGTCCAAGTGGACTCTGGGTTGCTATAAGTGAACCAGAGCACCAGCCTACTTGCCTGATAGCATGCCTTTTCAATCTTTCTGGGAGAAGGAGGTTTCAGGATGGGTGAAAATGTGCAGCTGTGCCTGAACAAAGGGCTTTCCTGCCCTCAAGGTTGTTGGGAGGGGTTCCCCAGGGACAGGTTCCATTCTGCACTTTTCTCAGAGGTAGATAGCCCCTGAAGTTGTGGGACCCTTTTGTAGAGAATTTGGAGGTGGGGTGGGTGTGGGGGTAGCTACCCCACTGAGAAACCTGTGTCTTAACACAAAGAGAGCCTTACTCCTCCCTGGCAGAGCTTCCATCTGCCACTTCTGACAGTCCTGCCAAAGAGAGCTAGCTGCCTATGCTGGAATTTGCCCGAGAGCTCTCCTCTGAGCAGGACTTTGCAGTTTGCTGCTGTAGGAGAGGAACCCTATGTGCTGGTTTCATGCTAGGCTGGTTGGCTGGCAGTGGGGTGGAAGGACACCTGGCTTTGAGACACAACATGGGAAAGTGTCTTCTCCCACTAGGTGCCCCTCAGCTGGCGAACACCCAGGCCTGGCTGCAGCTCTTTTTTCTCTCCTCTCCTCTCCTCTCCTCTCCTCTCCTCTCCTCTCCTCTCCTCTCCTCTCCTCTCCTCTCCTCTTCTTCCTTTCTTTCTTTCTTTTTTTGTTTTTTGCCTCCAGGGTTATTGCTGGGGCTCAGTGCCTGCACTATGAATCCACTGCTCCTGAAGGTTATTTTTTTTCTATTATTAAAAAAATTTTTTAATATGTATTTATTTTCCCTTTTGTTGCCTTTGTTGTTTATCATTGTTGTTATTGCTGTTGTTGTTGTTGGGTAGGACAGAGAGAAATGGAGAAAGGAGGGGAGGACAGAGAGGGGGAGAGAAAGAATAGACACCTGTAGACCTGCTTCACCACCTGTGTAGTGACTCCCCTGCAGGTGGGGAGCCGGGGGCTCGAACTGGGATCCTTATGCCAGTCTTTGCGCTTTGCACCTCATGTGCTTAACCCGCTGCGCTATCGCCTGACTCCTGAGGCTATTTTTTTCCCCTCTTGTTGCCCTTGTTGTTTATCCTTGTTGTAGTTATTATTGTTGTTATTGCTGTCATTGTTGTTGGATAGGACAGAGAGATATTGAGAGAGGAGGGGAAGACAGAGAGCGGGAGAGAAGGATAGACAGCTGCAGATCTGCTTCACCTCCTGTGAAGCAACCCTCCCCCTGCAGGAGGGGAGACGGGGTTCAAACTGGGATTTTTATGCTTCATGCCATGTGTGCTTAATCCTGTGCCCTACTGCCTGGCCCCCCTCACTGCAGCTCTTGCCCTGCATCCTGCTCTCCGCTTAGTTCCTTGTGAAGCCCTGAACAAACTAGTCTGCTGGTATGTCATAGAAAAGTCAGCTCTGGGATGCTTTGTGGCTGAGCCAAAGATTGGAGCACTGGAAAGCCCTCTCAGAAAGACTTTCAGTAACACACACCAAGGGGCCTGTGTAGTGTGGCATTAGCTGGCATGGCTTGAATAGACTTGGCTCCCAGGCCTGGTCTTGTAGCTTCCCCAGTGGGAGCTGCAGGGTCATGCGGAGTTCTCCTGCCAACAACCCCTCAATCCACGACCTATTCTAATGTTTGGGCTCCTACTACTGCACAGACCAGCCATCTTCAAAGAGACTCTACCCAAAGCCTTAATCTTAATTTGTTACAAGGTTTGGGGAAGGAGCTAATGTTTTTAAGGGCAGCTGCTGTGTGCTGGCAATGCATGCACTTGGCTTCATTATAAACTGTCTTCAGCATATGCCTGACTGATTTGAGGGCACCCAGCCCAAAACAGGGGCAGTGGGACTGCAGTGGTGTCTGAGGCTTAGTAGGTGGAGGGAACCAGATCATGTCAGTTTGTCTGGGACCAACTTTAAGAGTGGAATAATTTTGCTGATGGGTGCAGTCAGTTCTACATATGCATAAGTACACACACACACACACACACACACACACACACACACACACACACGTGAAACTATAGTAGTGCTTCTCATATTTTCATATGCCTGCAAATCCTTTTGGGGAATCTTTTTGAAATGATTTTTCTTTTTGTTTAGGATTCTATAGATGGGACCTGGAAATTCTTATTTCTGACAAGCTCTCTGCTGATGTTGTTGGTGCCAGGTAGTGATCACAGTTTTAGGGTGAGTTCTAGAATAGTGGTTCTCCAACTATGATGTACAGACCAGCAGCACCAGGAAACCCGTTACAAATGCCAACCTGGGACTGCATCCTAGATCTGTAGAATGGGAAGCTCTGGGGTTTCTTTTTCTTTCCTTCTCTCTCTCTCTCTCTCTCTCTCTCTTTTTCATCTGAGGTTTGGGTGATTTTGTTTTCTTCAACTTGGAGCTTGTTGTCTTGGGTCTGCTATGAGAGGTCACCTCCCTGCCCCAATTTCTGAGAGTAACTGACCAAAATGGTCATCTGTCAAAGAAGGGAAACCGGATGGTCTTAGGGCCTTGAGTTGTGCTGACTTTTCCAGGATATCCTACCACCAGACCTGCACATCCTATCTTCGATGGCCCATTGATGTTTATACAGTGGTCCATGCAAATGCAACCAGAAACCCCAAAGAGATTCCTACGTATCATCATCATTTTTTTTTCAGCATAGAGCTTTCACGTGGAGCAAAGTGACATATCCCCCGATAATTATGTAGGGGAAAAGACCTTGACTAATACATAAGTACTAATAAGAATTAGCAGGAAACTCACAGTGGGAATGAGCATTTACTCCAAAGGACTTAAGATGTATGATTCTGGAAAGATTGAACAACCCACTGATTTTGACCTAAATAAATCACCCAGGACATATGGTAATAAAATCTCTATCCAAGAAATTGGGCCACAGCCATCCATTACTTAACCATTTCCCCTCCGTGAATATGTAACATGAAATACTTTTCAGAGTGTAGCATGGAATGTGAGGAAAGAAAGATTAGCTGTTGTTTTCACTCAAGTGTGGCATGTGTGAACAGATTAAGCACTGAGGATTCTAGTCCATTGCCTTACATTATGAATTCTTTTAAGTTATTCAACTTGAAGAAACATTTCTGACAGGGTGAGAATATTTCAAGAATCTCACTGACTTTCAAGCTAATCCAGTTACCTAGGGATTGACTCTCGATTCTGGAAAATCTCCAGGCTCTTGCCTTTTCTTTCTTCCAACACTTCATCCATCTCTCTCCATCCCCCATGAGCCACCCTATCTCTCTCTCTTTTATTTTTTTTTAACTTTCTACAGCACCTTCAACAATTCACATTAAAGGGTGGATAAAAAAATATAACAAGAAATAATAATGTAGATGAAACTAAAGTTAATGAAATTGGCTCAGAAATCCTGATCCTGATACTAGAAAGGGTAGGTAGAAATTATATGAAGCCCTTGGCCAAATATGGTGTTTTGGTTATTGCTAGTCATCAGGCAATGCGTGAATCATTATTTGTCTATCAACACCTTGAGTAATAATTCAGTTTTTTAAATTACAAGTCTCTCTCTCTTTTTAAAGATATTAAAAATGAACTTGCAGTTTTTTTTTCTTTGAGGTAGACTATAAACTTATCCCAAATGATCAGAAGAGCAGATAGCTGTACTATTCATCTCCAGGTATTTAGCCAGATGAATCACTCTCCCCTCCCAATCCATTAATGAATCAAGAGAATAAAAATATACCTGTCCTGCAGTGTCATACAGTCCGAGCAAGTGTTGCTGGCCTCCCACTGTCACAGTAACTAGAGGAGAAGAGGAGAGTGCATTAATGCAAGCTTCAGAAAAGAGGCTTCACATTTCCCCATGCCAGCCTCTCCCCTGGCAGCAAGAATAAGCATATGCCTTGCCTATGTATTTGCTAAATCAAGTTGACAGCATAGTCTCCAAATGCAAGGCAATCTTGGGCAGCAGTGAGAGCAGATGGGCTTAGCCACGTCCAAACTTCCCAACGAAGATGAATATCATTGAGGCCACTTGGGCACTCTGAAGGCTGTTCACTGATCTTTAAGAGACCCAGACTATCAGGCTTCTGGAGAAAAAGAATGATGGGATTCTTCTTCTCCTTCTTTTTCTTTTCTTTTTGATGATTTTGTTGAAGGTTTAATGGTTTGTAGTAGAGTTGTTGACACTTGGGGAAAATTTCTCATCTCACCATGATAGGTGTCTGCAAAGTGCTCTCACCCCAACTTGGGTCCTTTTCCACCATCATGCACCAGGACTCCAAAGCCCCCCAGCCCTCCCTGCTCTCCTTTCCCAGCATCCTTTCCTTTGGTGCAATACACCCAGCACACCTTCTTGGTTAGGTTGTTTTCTTCTTTTGTTTGGTCTGAGACACATTTCAGAATATAGATTTGTGGGCCTGGGAATACAACATAATGTTTGTTCAAAAGACTTTCACACCAGAGGCTCTGAGGTCTCAGGTGCAATCCTCAGCAACACCATAAGTCAGAGATGAGTGCTGCTCTAGTCTTTCTCCCTGTATCTCTGTCATTAAAAAAAACTCAATAAAAATTTCCAGGTGTGTGTATGCAACTTCTGTTACCATTCTCTGTTCATATTATAGCTGTCTTTACAATGTAAACTTCCCACCCCCTAGAACACTAGCCCTCCTGTATATTCGATAGTCTATAAGGCAAAGTCAGTAATCAAGTGGGGGGGGGGCTTAATATTTGTTTTTCAAAAGTAAATATTTCTGTTGTGTTTTAGCTCAGCGTATTCATCACAATCCTGAACATTAGCTGTGGAAGGAGATGCTGTATGGATTTTGATTTCACCTATCTAAAGGGTGTAGAGAGGGTGAAAAGTAGAGAGTTTGATGTACCCAGCAGGCTTACTGCTTTGCCAAGCAATTGGATACAAAAGTGAGAAGCAATAAAGGGATACCAACCACTCCTTACATGTCTAGAAATGAAATTATGTCTTAACTTGAAACTAAACTGAGATTGAACAGATCAAGAGCAAGGGCACTACCATTCTCTGGGCAAATGGAAAGAGCAAATTTAAATTTAAAAGAGTGAACTTAGAAAAAGGAGTAAAATGGGAAGGAGAGTGATTGATTAAAGATCGTGCAAATGCAATGCACATGTGATTTTCAATTCCTCCTACTGTGCAGGAAGTGGAAGGCAAAAACTGAGGGACAAAATTTCGGTCACATTTTTGATAGCTGCCAGCCAAAATCTCTAGTCAATTGCTCTTCATTGCTGGCACCTTCCTGATTTTACTTTTATTTGTTTTCAATTTCATGTGCAATATTATTGTAGTACTTTAAAATAAAATAATTTATTCTTTGAAAAGCACTCGTTCAAAAGCATTGCGTTTTCAGACACTGGGGTCATTTTTTTCTAATCTCTTCAGATCAACATGTGTTCAGTTTGATAACATAGTTATAACCATTCAATAGAAGCTTATTTTAAATGTGTGTTTCTAACTGGTGCCAACCCTACCTAGCTCTGGTGACAGTGCTGACAGAAGAGAAACATGTAAACATTTTTATTTCTACACACAAGTCAGGCTGGTCATGGGGAATGAAGGTAACACAGTGTGGCCCAGAGCTCTTTGTCCTGTGATATTTTCCTTTGCTTGCTTGCTCTGAGCTGAGTCAGATGTTCCTGAAATCTGCCTAAATGGTTTCTTTAATGACTAATTCACAACCTAGTCATGGGTCAGGAATGAAGGGAAGAAATCCAGCAATTACAACATGGAATTTCCTGTCTCTCTGAGCCCAGAACATGTGGGTCAGGGGCAGCTGTTCCTAAGACACTCCCCTCCCCCCACCAACCTCTGTCAAATTCACCCAACCACCTACACACTCAGGGCCAACTAGCCAGGAGCCAGCACTAGAAGCAGAATTCTTCTAGTTAGCATGCCACCTTGGGCACTGCAACTATTACTAAGCAATGTCTTTGCTTTTGTCACTGGAGTTCTCTAGCTTCTGATTATTCTCAGAACAATAATTCTTCCAGACTGTTTTTCTTTGGACTTCTCTCTTGGGAGATCTGATTTCAGACTTACCAGGTCTGAGACAAATGCCAGACCAGGAAGCTTGGGCAGTGGGCTGATGGTCTGGGCATAGACTTCTTTTCTCTCAGTTTTCCCCTTCCTCAAGGATTTATTGATTCCTTGACTTACTTTTCTTCTTCTAGCGTTTGCCCTTCCGTAGCCAGTCAACAGCGTCAGGTTGAGCCTGATGTAAAGTTTCGAGACCTCCTTTGAATCTGGAGAGGAGGCAGTCGTTGACTATGTGGGTCATAGTCTGTCTGGAGCCGCAGGGGCAGTTTGGGTCGTCTCTGGCTCCCCAGCGATGGAACATAGCGGCGCACCGGCCATGGCCTGTTCCCTAGCGATTGAGGAGGGCCCAATCATAACGTGCTAGGTCAAAGCCGGGTTGACGCTTGCAGGGGTCTGTGATGAGGTGTTTGTTCTTTACCTCAGCTGACTGCCAGCTCTGTTTCCAAGAGACTGGAACAGAGAAGTTCAGTGTAGGCGTAGGGGACCAGACTGGGTGATGAGACGTCAAGCGTTGAACAGGGTGGGCGAAGATATCCGCGTATATTGGCAGGTCCGGTCGAGCGTAGACGTGGGAAATGTACTTAGATGATGCCGCATCCCGACGAGTATCTGGCGGGGCGATGTTGCTAAGAACTGGCAGCCATGGAATCGGGGTGGAACGGATGGTTCCAGAAATTATCCTCATGGAGGAATATAATTTGGAATCGACCAAATGGACATGGGGGCTATGGAACCATACTGGGGCACAGTATTCTGCAGTGGAATAGCATAATGCCAGAGATGATGATCGAAGTGTGGAAGCGCTCGCGCCCCATGAGGAGCTGGCCAGTCTTGCAATGATGTTATTCCTTGTGTCCACCTTTGCTGCAGTTTTTATGAGATGTTCGTGAAATGACAGAGTGTGATCGAGAGTAACGCCAAGATAGACTGGCTGGGCTTCATGCCGGATTCTCGTATCGCCAAGCTGCACATTAAGCTCATACGAGGCCGAGGCATGGTGTAGATGGAAAACAGATGATACCGTTTTTGCAGTGCTAGGGATTAGTCGCCGTTTTTTACAGTAATCAGATATCAGAGACATGTCTTTCGTGAGTGTTTCCTCGAGGATGTCGAACTTGGATGCCTGAGTTGCACAGCAGATGTCATCGGCGTAGATGAACTTCCTTGAAGAAGTTTCTGGAAGGTCGTTGATGTAAATATTAAATAGCGTAGGAGCCAGAACAGAGCCCTGGGGGAGGCCACTTGAGACAA
This sequence comes from Erinaceus europaeus, assembly GCF_950295315.1. NCBI lineage: Eukaryota > Metazoa > Chordata > Mammalia > Eulipotyphla > Erinaceidae > Erinaceus > Erinaceus europaeus. The sequence goes on from NC_080177.1 coordinate 29,983,781, forward strand.
GTCTCCATCTGCTAGACTTGTCACCCAGATGCACCTGGAATCTTCTGTTTTGGAGAAGAAACGATATAGTGTTGGCCACCCATGGAGGCAGGCATCTTGAGATCTTGACTAGGAGACCATGGTGCCAGACCATGTCATAGGCTGCTGTGAGATCAACAAAGACAGCACCCGTCTTTAAATTCTTCTGGAATCCATTTTCAATGTAAGTTGAGAGGGCCAGGGCTTGTTCGCAGGTAGATCTTCCTGGGCGGAAACCAGCTTGGGCGGGTGATAGGAATTTCTCTGTAAGATGAGAAATACGTGACAGAAGCAGCCTCTCAAGGAGTTTGTAACACATGGAAAGGAGAGAAATTGGTTTATAGCTGGCGGCCAGTGTTGGGTCTTTCTTTGGTTTCAAAACCGCTATTATCTTCCACGACGCCAAACTTTGGGCATAGACTCAGATTCCAAGATGTGGGACAGGAATGAAGCGAGCCACTTCTTTGCCACGGGACCCAGGTTAAGAATGAGTTCTGGGGTGATGTTATCATAGCCAGCAGCTCTTCCCGGTTTAACCCTCTTCAAAGCGTCTTCCAGTTCAGACAGTGTAAAGGGAGAGAGTTTTGGAGACGGACAAGATAACCGGAAGTGGGATGACCACTCATGGGAAATTTCTCTTTTTCCAGACTGGGTCGATCTTAGCACGTCCAACTTGAGTTAGGTGACTGGCCACTGAGTTTGGAGATACAGGAGGATGGGAGACGGTAGGGGGTTGGCTACTGGCACCCAGTCTGTGAAGAAGCTTCCAGGCCTTCCTACTTGAGTGGGTGAAGTTCAGACTTTCCGTGAGTTGTTGCCAGCAGGCTTGGCGTGCTGCATCCAGGGAGGCAATGAGATGGTCAGCCACATCTGGGTCGCCCGACTCATCATACTGCTTTAGTAGTTGCTCGCATTCAGCATCAAGATAAGGCGTATAGTTAGCACGTCTCCCACGAGGAATGGCTTGGGAAGCTGCTTTGAAGATGGCTTGGTGGAAGCGCCTGTAGGAATCTTCAGAGGGGATAGAGTTAATTGGAATTGCAGGAATAGATTTGTTGGTAGGATCACTGAACAGACGCCAGTTTGCTTTCCGAAAGTTCCATCTTAGTTTCTTCGAGCACAGAATCAGTGGGAGCTGGAGACCAATGTGGATGATAGCTGGCGGTGATGACTGTGTGGGAAGATCTTGAGAACTTGTCTCGTAGCGGGAAAGGCTTGGCCGTTGACTGTGCTAATCCAGCACAGGTCGGGTGACGAGTCTTTATTCCATCTAGCACTGTGAAAAGAGCCTGGCTGTTTGGGATCGTATAATAGGGAGAGGTCATTCGCTGAAGCCCAGTCGGCTAAGATAGAGCCGTCAGCATGAGTGGAGGACTATTAAAGTCTCCAACGTAAACGGCTGGGTGATTCGGGCTAGGCAGGACCTCATTATCCCATGAGGCACTGGGGGGCTTATATACATTGACGAGCTGAATAGTTCCAATAGTAATGGAGTCGTAGAAGGTCGAAGAGGCCGTATGGTAAACGTCCACAAGACACGATTTGGCGTAGATGGCTCGGCCGTGTTTAGGATGGAGATTATAGCATATTAAATCGAATCCACTGATGGTGAATCGAGCAGCTTCATCGACTGCTATATGTGTTTCTTGTAGGCAGATAACATCTGCCTGATGCTGTATCGCCAACTGACCAATAAGAACGCGTTTGGCAAAGGACAACCCCTCAACATTAAGTTGGAGGACTCGAAGAGCAGGACCAACAGCTTGAAAGGCTGTGTCCATATGTTAAAGACTACTATAAACCATTAACCCCTCAAGAAAAAAAGGAATCCTCCCTAAGAAAAGAGCAGGATCTTTTAAATTCTTCAAATCATTTCTTTGCTATTTATAATCCTCTCTGAGTAACCTTAGGATTTGCCATTTCTAATTTCCCTCTTGTTGGAAATAGAAATAATATCACCTACCAAAGAAGAGTATGCATGAGTAGGAAATTAAATGAGAAAATGCCTGCTCCATAGGAGGTGCTGAGCAGTTACTACTTTCTCTTCCTTAAACTTTTTTGCTAGTGATTTAACAATGGTTTATAGGATTACAACATTACAGAGTTATAATTCCACACTGCACCTACCGCTAAAGTTCTGTGCCCGCTGCCCTTCAGAATAACCACCGCGATTCTCACAAAGTCTTAGAGATAGATTTGTTCCTTTTAATTATGCAAGTTCATGTGTTGCAATTCTCTATATTCCACACATGGTTGAAACCATCCAGTAGTTGTGTTTCAGCTCTTCCCTTACTAAGCACAATCACTTCCTATTTAATTAATTTTGTCTCAAAGGATACCATATTATCTTTTCTAGGTAAAGGATTACTTTCTCTTGATTGAATCTCTTCTAAGGACATGTCCAGTCTGTCTTGCTGAATACATAATGTCCATTAGCTGGAATGTATTAGAGTCTGAATGTGGATTACTTGTCACTTTCTACTCCCAAATGAAGGAGACTCAGTCTATTCTTATTTTTCCTATTGGACAGAAAGACCTTTGAGGACAGAATCTGCAAACACCATCTCTCTCAGAGTAAGCAGAACAATTTCTGGCATGCACAGTAAGTGCTGAACACACACTATAGAAAAAAAGCACTAGGAGCAACTCAGGCAGAAGGAAGTCTTTCAAAATGTGCAGAGCTGCAGCTTCAGGCTCCCTGGCAAGACCCTGAATGCTGGGAAGTGCCTGCAGCCAGCAAATCTGCCTGGCAGACAGTGGTCAGGCTGAAATCCCAGATCACCCTCTATTCTTAGAGCTATTAGTGTTGTTTTCTGAGCTTAGAAAGAATGGGTCAAATGACCTGCTAATGGCTCAGATGGTTCTCTCAATAAAGTGTGAAAAGTTGTCAGTGACCTGTTAAGTATGTAAAATGAAAGCCTTTCCCAAGTCCATTGAACTCCTCTGCTTCCTTGTGTTTCTTTGTACAATTGAAGTGGTGAGGTTTCAGGGAGGGGTGTCTCTGTGTGTGTGTGTGTGTGTGTGTGTGTGTGTGTGTGTGTATCTTTATGATAGCAAGGCTCAGCTGTGGCTTATGGTAGTGATGAGGATTATTTTTGACTTTTGGCACTTCTGGTGTATTTTTTTTTTTTGGTGTAAAAACCATGCTGTCTTTTTGTATAGCCATGCTCGCTTCCCAGTCCTGGAAGTGTTAATGAAATCTAAATCATGGGTTTGCTCCCTTGAGGATCAGTTAGTTTTCACCCAGAAGGAAAATATTCCAGGCAGGGTCTGAGCCTACTTCTGTGAGCATGTCAATCACCTCACCACACAGCTGTGTTGTCATTTGCAGATCAGGCTGAGGAAGTGTTGATTATTCCTTGTGAGACTGCTCAGACCATCAGTCCAACCTATTAACAGCATGAGTGGAGCCTCCTTCAAAGCCTGCAAAATAGCTCACTTGGATAGAGTGGCCACTTTTCATGTATGTAACCAGGTTTGCATGCTGTGGTATCTCTCCTTCCCCCCATAAAAATGGTCTTGAGTGGTAAAGCCCTTATGATAACAGCAACAACAAAACCATTGCCAGTGGTCGAGAGCAGTCTTGAGGAGTCACTGTGATGAATATGTGATAAGTCCCAAGAACACAAGAGATAGAAAGGCCAGGTTAGATACCCTTCCATGCTTGGTCCTTAGCCAGTTGGTAAAACAGGTGGTATATGGGAGACTTCGCTAAGTGTGTGGATGCAGTACCACAATGGAATTATTTTGGAGAAAGAAACACTAAATCCTAGAGGTAGCAAGAAACAGAATTCAAAGGAAGTTAAAAACATGGCTGCCAAGATAGGTTGAGGACATGTCACAGATTTATTAGCTTGTTACTAAGCAAACCATACATGATGAATCTTGTTCAATGAGCATTTTGAAGCACTGGGTATTTATAGGCAATGAAAAAGCCAAAATATTAGAATTAAATGGCTTGGTTCAACAGGACATTAGTCATTGCTCTATGGGAAAGAAACTATGGTGTTCTCTTCTCTGCCAAACAAGAATTATTTGCATGTCTACCCAACAAGATTTACAAGTCAATGTGCAACTTCAAAAAGTCTGTGTTTTTGGTTAGTATCAGAAGTGAACAAAGACGTATTTCCTAAATTGCTAACTTGTATGTGTGTGTGTTTGTGTGTGTGTGTGTGTGTGTGTGTGTGTGTGTGTGTGTAGGGGATGCTGGTATTAAACACTACACCAGCAAGGCATTGGAAGAACATGATGTATATTTGTTGTATGCTTTACATTGGGTTCTAGCCCTCCCCCGCCAAGAGAATTGGATCAGTCCAGTTAATTTCGCGGGCCCGCTTGGCCCCGCCCCAAGGAACCCCGAAAGAGGGTTCCTGAGTTCGAGAGTGCCAGAGTTTCAGAGGGTTCCCCAGTAAGAGAGTTCCAGAGTTCCAGAGTTGGAGAGTTCCTGAGTTCGAGAGTAAGAGGGAGTGCTTGTGCCGCCGCAAAGAGACAGCAGAGTTCTGTTTGGTGATTAGTTTGTCTTAGTTTATGAATCGTTGTTCCTGAATAAAGAAATACAGCTTCCCTGCCCAGCCGTTGTCTCCGCGTCTCTGTTCACCACCGTGAAGCTAGCCGGCCCGGCAAGAGCCTCAGAAATTTTAACAACAAATGGCGCCCACGTGGACCTGACCTACACATCTCTCAGATAAGTAAAGACAATTTGGCTACCTATGTACGATGGCCTTCTCTTCTGCTTGTGAAGAGATCTCCAAAGGCCTCTGCTCTTTCTTCACAAGACTGTTTTGCTGTTTCTGGAACATTTATCTCTGGACCACTCTGTGGTTTCCACTCGCTCGGGCGAACTCAGAACAGCCAGCGGGAAGAGCCAGCGGGCGGGAGGCAAGGCGCGGAGCTGCTGTTTCCACCTGGTCAAACAGCCAGCCAGCCGGCTGCGCCCAGACAACCCCACGCACTGCGCCCGCAGCCCCGCAGCCCCGCAGCCCGCAGGAGGCCTACGCCACCATGCAAGAGCCCGATGCCAGCACGCTAGAGCCCGATGCCAACATGCTGGAGCCCGATGCCAACATGCTGGAGCCTGAGGCCAACATGCTGGAGCCCGATGCCAACATGCTGGAGCCTGAGGCCAACATGCTGGAGCCCGAGGCCAACATGCAAGAGCCTGAGGCCAGCCCACAGGAGCCGGCTCTCCACCGTGTGGCGCAGGGCACTGGACGCGTGATCCCTCCACGCTGCTCGGCCACTGCGAACAGGGCAGCAGACATGGCAGGGCCATGGGGCAGGGCCGCGGCGTTCTATCATGGCCGCCACCCCTGGGCACCTAGGCTCACGCCTTCTGCAAAGCTGGCCTGCCTGCCCTCTTTCTATGAATTCTGGAACCATCCTGGGCCTCCCGGACCCCCGGGCTCCCTGCCAAAACTGGGCACACGAGATCTCCAGCCGCCGGTCCGGTCTGAAGGCAGACAAGCTGGAGTACGCAGAGACTTGTGCAGAGATCGCAACCTGCAATTCCTAGAAGTGGAGCTGCTCGGGAATGGAGCTGCGCGGGAAGCCACCTCCGGATGGTGAACCCCCCCCCCCAACAACTAAGACAGTACAGACTTAAATTCGTGTTTAAAATGACATGTCTTCGTAACAAAGGTTTCTCTCCTTGTGTATTAATGACCATGTTTATGTGTATGTTTAAAGTTCGGTAAACAGTAGCTTTAAGGCTAAATTCTTACTAGTCAAAGTTAAATGAAAAAGGTTTTCAATATAATCCTCATAAAGATAAAAATTAACTTACATTTAAAGTCTGAGGTAAAATTTAGTTAACAATCAATATATTTTAACTAAGTTGGTCTAAACAAAAGGTTAAATAGACTTGTTGATATGTAAAACACTACCTTCTCTATTAGAAATGGTAGATCGCACAATGGCTATGCTAATTATTCTCATGCCTGAGGTTTCCTCTCTGGCCCACACCTAGGGTGTGTCTCCATCTTGAATGGGTGTAACAAAAGGTTAAAAGACGGTTGTTGATATGTAAAAGTCTCAAATTCCTTCTCTATTAGAAACGTTGGATCGTGCAGTAGATATGCTAATAACAAGTTTTGTTTCATAGTAAGTAAATTGCAGCCAGCTGCCTGTGGGACTCTAGGCCGGTCCCTGCCCCCATGCAAATGCCCTTCGAGGCAAGTAGCCCCCCAGAGGCAGATATGGCCCCCTCAGGCCTTCCCTTGGCAACATGCTGGTTTTTGTTATATATGTTTCTGTTCACCCCACACCCTTGATACTATAGTCATTTAGTTAAAAAGAAAAGGGGGAATTGTCGTATGCTTTACATTGGGTTCTAGCCCTCCCCCGCCAAGAGAATTGGATCAGTCCAGTTAATTTCGCGGGCCCGCTTGGCCCCGCCCCAAGGAACCCCGAAAGAGGGTTCCTGAGTTCGAGAGTGCCAGAGTTTCAGAGGGTTCCCCAGTAAGAGAGTTCCAGAGTTCCAGAGTTGGAGAGTTCCTGAGTTCGAGAGTAAGAGGGAGTGCTTGTGCCGCCGCAAAGAGACAGCAGAGTTCTGTTTGGTGATTAGTTTGTCTTAGTTTATGAATCGTTGTTCCTGAATAAAGAAATACAGCTTCCCTGCCCAGCCGTTGTCTCCGCGTCTCTGTTCACCACCGTGAAGCTAGCCGGCCCGGCAAGAGCCTCAGAAATTTTAACAACATATATTCTTGATATTATATCCAAGTTTCAGATACTTAAAATGTTTATTTATTGTAGAGAAACAGAGAGAAATTGAGGGGGGGATAGAGAGGGAGTGACAGAGGGACACCTGCAGGCCTGCTTCATCACTTGTGAATCTTCCTTGTGAGGACCAGTGGCTTGAACCCGAGCTCTTTTGAACTGTAGTGTATGCACTTAACCAGGTGCGTCACCACCTATCCCCTCAGATACTTTTTCTATCATCTGAATGGCTAAGCTTTGCTACTCATTTAGTGAGATATTGGGCAATTCATTAGGCTCTCTCTCTCTTTACCTGAAAACGAACAAATCAAACTTTGCCTAAAAGGTCATAAAAATCTGTGTATGAGTTATTCAAAAGTTAAGATAATCAATGCAACGATTGCCACCTCAACATGCTTCACTTCAGACTGTGTCCAGAGACTTCACATGTGGAATGACAACCTTTCAGCTTCATTACTCGGGTGAGACCTTTCCTTTCATAGTATACTCTAGTTTCATCTCAGGTGATTCACTTTCTAACAAAGTCCCAAAACCTAGATATACACCAGTTTCTGTGAGAGAGAGCATATCTTCACACGTATTTATAAACTACTGCAAAATATATACCTGAAAGCAGAAGTACACTAGAATTTGCAGTGAGTACCTCCCTAACACTTCCTCTCCACTATTCCAAGCTTTGGGTCCATGATTGCTCAAAAATTTGTTTGGCTTCGTATGTTAACTCTCTTTTCAGTCACCAGGTTCCAGATGCCATCAGGATGCTGGCCAGGCTTCCCTGGATTGAAGACCCCACCAATGTTTCCTGGTGCTCAGCTTCCCCAGAGACACACCCTACTAGGGAAAGAGAGAGGCAGACTGGGAGTATGGACCAACCAGTCAACGCCCATGTTCAGTGGGGAAGCAATTACAGAAGCCAGACCTTCTACCTTCTGCAACCCACAATGACCCTGAGTCCATGCTCCCAGGGGGATGGAAAATGGGAAAGCTATGGGGGGGGGGGGGTGGGATATGGAGATTGGGTGGTGGGAATTATGTGGAATTATACCCCTCCTACCCTATGGTTTTGTTAATTAATCCTTTCTTAAATAAAAAAAAAAAGAAAAAAAAGTTAAGATAATCATGGCAACAGTTTATGTTTAGATAAAAATTGGAGTCTTAATGATAATTCACAGTTCTGACATTCAGCATTTTTCTATGACTTGGTTTTATTATTATTATTGGTAATTTAATATTGACTTAAAAAATTACAACGTAACAGGGGCACAACTCTGCACCACTCCCACCACCAGAGTTCTGCAGCTCCAATTCCCTCCATTGGAAGCTACAACAATTCTCCCAAGGTTGCAGATATGGGTTAACTATTATTTCTACAACTGTATGTCTGAATTTGTATATATTTGCCCATTTTTTTAAGGTCCCATCTTTTCTTCCTTTCCAAGTCATACATAAACCTACTACTAGATCCAAATGTCCCTCCCTTTTTTTTCCCTCTCTCTCTGGTTCTAGATGCAGTTGTTCAAAGCTCTCTGGTCAACTTCGCCCTAGCATTTCTCCCCCACTGGGAGTATGGATGACAAGGAATCTAATTTGTTCTTATACAAATTGTTAACCACCCCCCTCCAAGATTTTAAGTTAGCATTGATGTTTGGAGTACTGGATTCACTGTAACCAACCTCTGGGACCTTGAGCAAACCACAGGTACCCTAAGCCTTGACTTTCTTATTGTCAAAGTGAAGTTTATTTGAATTATGTAAAATTCTTCAGTGAATTTATATTTATTATTTATATTGTTATATGATTGTGACCTTTCATTGATGTGGTGTACTATATGATTGACTTGCATATGTTGAACTATCCCTTGAATGAACCCCATATAGTCCTGATTTATGATTCTTTCAATGTATTGTTGAATTCAACTTGACAAGATTTTGTAGATGATTTTTACATTGATATTCATCAGAGCTATTGGTTAATACTTTTCTTAATGTGTATTGTTCTTGTATGGTTTTAGAACCAGATAAAATTGACTTTGTAAAATATGTTTGGGAGCCTTCCCACCTGTTTACATTTTTCTTTTGAAAGATTTGAGAAGGATTGGTATTAAATTTTCTTTGGAAGTTGAGATTTATTTGAGGAGTGAGGGAGATCATGTTTATGAAAAACTTGTTAACTGAAGATTACACAAATCTAGAATGTCACTACTGAGCAAATGGTTTCTTAAATAATGATTCTTTTGTTTTTTTGTTTTTTTTGCAGAGAAGTTGCCATGAGGTTTCAGGAAACCTCATCATTTGTTTGTTAATAGGAGAAGAGAAGAAAGAGAAAGAGGGAGAGTTTGCCCAGTTCTAGGACTCTTAGAACAGACCAAGGATGAGACCAAATCAAAGACAGAACCATAATTCCAAGGTGTCCACATCTTAGAAATTCAGAATCTTTTTCAGAGACTTGCTTCAGCTAACCATTCCTTCCTCAGCTGTTATTTGGTCTTCATATCCATCCAGTTTTTTTTTTTCCTGCTAAGTGCCCCTGGGATATCTCTCTCTTTCTCCCTCTCTCACTAGTGTAGAGCTTTCCCCATATAGCTCTTCATCCTTGGCCCTGTGAATTTCAAAAGGCAACCATGTTCTATTCTCTTGGTTACAAATTTTGTGCTTCTCTCTCTCTATCCCCCACCCCACTGTTGTCAAGTTTCGCTTAGCAATTGCTCCAATAACCTGCAAGATAAAATTCATATACCTTTCAGGACTGTGCAGAGTCCTGATAATCATGCCCCTGGTTACATTTTCATGTCTTTTATATTTTATCCTCTTATAATACTAAAGTTTTTACAAACTATGTTACTCATGATGTGTTTGCGTAAATCATTCCCTTTGGATTTATGGGAAAGAAAATTGCCATAGAGGTATGGTGGAAGCAGAAATTTAAATTTTAGCCTTGACTTTTACTTCTCTCTCTCTCATTTGTTCCCAGGGATTTGATGCCCTTATGACAAATGCACCATTCCTGGCAGCCATTTCCCCACCCTTTTTTTCTATTTTATTTGATAAGATAGAGAGAAATTGAGAGAGGAGAGGGAGATAGGGAGAGAGAAAGTCACCTACAGACTTCCTTCACTGCTCCTGAAGAGTCCTCCCTGCAGGTGAGAAGTAGGGGGGCTTGAACCTGGCTCCTTTTGCATGGAAGCAAGGTAATGTATATACTTAACCAGGTATGTCATGGCCTTGGCCCTAGTCTTGACTTTAGACTCTGAGATCTGAATGTTTAGTGGTAGCCACCATGGGGAGCTAGCTGAAACCATAGTTTGTCTGGTTTCATATCTCTTCTAAGATTATGAGGAAATAGTTTCTAGGGTGGGGCCTGGATGATTACATTTTTATTAAGCTCTTCAGAAGAGTGACTAAAACATAAACCTCTTTTTAAAAAATCTCTAAGGTAGAAATGATAACAACTTGATTGCTCTAGAGTATCCTACCTACTTTAAATAGACTTTAGGAAACTTATAATATGTGGGGAAAATTAAAATTTATGGAATGTGATATAGGTATTATCTTTTTGTTCCTATCTTTACAAAATATAGAAGCAAGCAGACTGCATGTCCTTTCCTTGTCTAGAAAAAGTCACCAAGGCAATTCAGACACATAGGTGATAATAAAAGTGGAATAGTGTGTACCTGTCGAGTTTTCTAAGAATTATAGGACTCATAAAAATTCTATCAGGTACCAGCTATAACTAGTTAGGAAGTATGATGGGAAATGTCTTTTTCACAATAACAAGAAGAGCTATAAAGTATCTAGTAATGTGTAGTATCCTTATGAAAAAAGCATGGAAAATGTACTTTTCTCAGATACATAAAAGAAGAAAAATGGAGAAAGAGATGTAGTCCTTTGTGGAAAGCTCTAAGTACAGATGTGAGAACTTCCTGATATAATAAGCTTGACGTAACCCTCCCCCCCCAGGATTTTTGAGTTGGGAACATAACATAGTGATTATAGCTGTTATATAAAAATTAAGTTGTGAGAATAGTGGGTAATTAAAAAAGAGTAACAAGATATGTTTTAAAGTTTTGCAATTAAAGCAGTGTGACACCAGCACAGGAATTATTGAAACCCAAGAGGAATCTCAACCAGAGTCTGTACTTTCTATGTTATATTTGTGTTTTTGTACTATACGTCACGGTTTGGTATGTGATGAATGACAATGGGAAAAGATCAGGAAGGCACTTGGTTACTATTTGGAAGTTAAAAAAGAACTTTGAAAACATAACTAAAAATGAAGAAAACCATAAAGTAACTGATAAGTTTGACTTTAGGAAAGGAAAGGCAAATGCATTGGGAGTAATGATCACAATATATGAAAAAGATGTTTATTATCTGTGACACATGAGGGTGCTTTCTAATCATTAATAGATACAATTAATCGAAAGGAAAAGACACGAAGAATATGGGCAAGTTGCAAACAAATTAGAGACCAGTGCATGCACTTTTGAGTAACAGATTTTAAATTAAACCAAATACAACCTTTGGCCTGTCAAATTAAGATAACAAGAATGCTACTCTGTGAATATGTGCTATGTGGGTATTCGAGCACTGCTGTAGGAAATGTAAATTGGCTACAGTTTTCTGGAAAAACACTTGGCAACATAGATCAAAAGCTTAAACATGGGTCTGATTTTGACTCAGCAATTTTAATTCTCTTCTGTAACTTCAGAGATAAATATGCAAGTGTACAACAATGTATGCACAGGAAACCTTTATCACCAAAGAGTTCATAATAGCCGACTTCTGAATTTCTCCAACTTGAACACCCAATGATTGAGTATTAAGCCTTACCAGACCAGAGCAACCTGACCCTGTAATATTCTAAAGGAAAATAAAGAGTGTGACAAAATGCTAATATGATGCTTCCTTAGAAGGAGATACAATTCTACAGTGCATATGTAAGATATTTATAGAAGGGGCCGGGCGGTGGCGCACCTGGTTGAGCGCACATGTTACAATGTGCAAGGACCCAGGTTCTATCCCCTGGCCCCCACCTGTAGGTGGAAAGCTTCACAAGTGGTGAAGCAGGGCTGCAGGTGTCTCTCTGTCTCTCTTCCTCTTTATCACCCTGTTCCCTCTCAATTTCTACCTGTCTCTATCCAATAAATAAATAAAGATAATAAAAAAAAAGATATCTACAGAAAACATTTTCTGGGCTGGGGAGACAGCATAATGATTATGCTAAAGACTTTCATGCCTGAGGTTCTAAGGTTTCATGATCAATCTCCTGCACCACCATAAGCCAAAGCTGAGCAGTGCTCTGGTATTTGTGTTGCTCTGTATCTCTCTCATTAAACTAAAATAGATAAAACGTTAAAAAAAAACCCAAAGGAATAATAATAAAACATTTTTTTTTAGTTGAGGAGCTAGCTCAGTGCAAGAACATAGCATTTGTATTCATGAGGTCCTAGGCCTGATCACCAGCACTATAGACATCAAAGTTGATCAGTGCTCTTATCTCTCTCCCTCTCATAAGAATATAAAAAACTGCTTTTTATTTTCCTGCACTTGTTGCCATGGACATGTAAATCAGGAAACTTGATATTTGGTGTGATTAGTACTGTTGTGATTACTACTGTTATATACAGATTGGATTAAATGTTATGTAAGTTGTCCTCAACCACTTAAATTCTACCATTTCTTTTAGGTTTATTCCTGATTTTGTCTTGGGCTTATTTTAGGTCACAGGGCCAAGCTTATGTTTTTATAGGTAGGAGCAGGTGATACGTTTGCTGTAGTGGGATATTAATAAACTGTTTACTGTAGAGCGACCTATCTTTTCCAGAGAGTTATCATGAACCATGAGTGCTTTATCTACACTTGCTTTTCTAGGTTCCTAAGAAAATATTGTGCATATGAGGATGCTGCAAGCTGCCAAAATGTGTTACTGGTAAAAAGAAAGAAATATATGAGCTGTAAAGATAACAGCCTAAATTGGTTCTAAATATAGCCCTTTATTGACAATGTCTAGGTATAATGAGATAAACCAGCCAAGTGAAGGTATAGACTATATGTGTCTTCTCTCAATCACTTCTTTTCCAGAGCATTGCAAAAATAATTTGGAGAACATTAAGTGATTTTTTTTGAAGTCTGTTTTCTACTTCTGCTCATAGTTTTTGTCCATGTGAAGATTATAATTACTGACTTGCTTTTTTGTTATTTAGGACCTTACAATTTTGTGCATTTGCCATTCTTTAGCTTATTTTAGTCTAATATCCCCACAAAGAATAATAGTTCTTTTCAGGTACTTTATTTATTTACTTTAGTTTTTAAATATTTATTTATTTATTCCCTTTTTGTTGCCCTTGTTGTTTTATTGTTATGGTTATTGTTGTCTGTCTTTGTTGTTGGATAAGACAGAGAGAAATGGGGAGAGGAGGGGAAGACAGAGAGGGGGAGAGAAAGACAGACACCTGCAGACCTGCTTCACCACCTGTGAAGCGACCCCCTTCTGCAGGTGGGGAGCTGGGGGCTCCAACCGGGATCCTTACATCGGTTCTTGTGCTTTATACCATGTGCGCTTAACCCACTGTGCTACTGCCTGCCTCCCTACTTATTTTACTTTTTAATAGCTGCCAAAATTATTGATTTCTGGTTAACTTAAAGGGGAATATAGGTATCCCATTTGAAATGTAATGGTTTTAGGATGAATAAGACCATCATATAACTTTATTAAGCATTTTATTCATGCCTTGTTCACATGCTTGCTCCATCATTTCTACAAGCCAATCTCAAAAAAAAATTTTTTTTTGGAGATGCTCATCATTGAGGCAAAGTACTTGGCAAGTCAGTATGGTTTACATTCCAGGACATACAACACAAACAACCAGAAGTCCTACAACCCTAAGTATAAGATACATTAAATCACGTTAGTATTAGAAGGCTGGTACAGTAGTATGAAGTGAAGTGGTATCTCATGGTCACAGCCTGCCATAGCCTTGAAGCTCTACTCATATATCTTCTGCAAATATTTTAGCCCCCTTTCTGACAATAGGAAAAAATGGACTCCTCCAATGAGTCAGAGGCCTGAACAGAATGAAAAGACTGATTATTCTAGAATAATAAGAAATTCACCAAATTGCTTTTGGATTTCATGTCTACCATGGGCTCTCCTAGGTCTTGAATCTCTAGACTGCAATGCAGATTTAGGCCTTCCAGTCTTCTTCATTTCTTGAGTAAATCTCTTATGTAAATCTTTTTCTCTAAGTTATCCTTATTAAAGAGAGGTATATAGCCAGTAAAGGGACACACTGATTAGTATACACTATCATCAGAACCCATGGTACACTTGCCACCCAAAGTTAGAGACTTTCTGCAATATTTGGGACATGGGGTCTATGGATTATCAACCTGAGACCTTGGATTCCTATTTTTGGCACTGATGATGCATTCTTTTTATTTTAATTACTTATTGGGTAGAGACAGAAATCAAGAGGGAAGGGGGAGAGAGAAAACGAGAGAGAGAAAGAGAGAGGGAGAGAGACAGAGAGATGCACACAAAGAGAGAGAGAGAGAGAGAGAGGCATTTGCAGCATTGCTCCACCAATTGTTAAGCTCTTTCTCTCCTGATAGATACTGCGGGCTTGAACCTGAGTCGTTATGCATGTTAATGTGTGCTTTACTAGGTGTGCTGCCACCTAACCCTTGTTGATTCATTTTAAAAGATTTATAAACTTAACAAATATAGACAAGGAACCATATGATATAATCTATCTCTTCTTTTTTTTTTGCCATTTCCCCCCATTTTATTGGATAGGACAGAGAGAAACTGAGAAGGTAGGGGGAGATAGATAGGGAGAGAGAGAGAGACACTTGCAGACCTGCTTTGCCCCTTGTGAAGCTTCCTCCTTGCAGGTGAGGTATGTAATAAAAATCTCTCTCTCGGGGCTGGATGTTGGTGCACCTGGTTGAGTGACATGTTAGTGCAAAAGGACCTGGGTTTGAGCCCCTGGCCCCCACCTGCAGGGGGAAAGCTTTGTGAGTGGTGAAGCAGGGCTGCAAGTGTCTATCTGTATATCTCCTCCTTCCCTCTCGATTTCTATCCAATAAATAAAGATAATAAAAAAAAGTTTTAAAAATCTCTGTCTCTCTCTGTCTCTCTCTTTTTGCCACCATTGTTATCACTGGGGCTTGGTGCCAGCACTATGACTCTATCACTCCTCCTGGCAATTTTCTTCCTTTTTTTTCTTTCTTTCTATTATACTTGATAGGACAGAGAGGGAAGGGGAGGGGAGATGGGGGAGAGAAAGACATCTGTGGATCTGCTTCACCATTCATGAAGTGTTCCGCCGGCAGGTTGGGGTGGGGAGCAGCACTCGAACCTGGGTCCTTGGGCATGGTGATATGTGTGCTTAATCAGGCACATCATTGCTTTCCCTCACCCCCATATAATATAATATCAGTGTGGTTTCACATCCTGTTGGTCCTGTTTTTGGGGAAAACTCTTGACTAGTACAATAGCTGTATGGAGTGAAGTGGAATCTCATTGTTGTCTTCATTTGCATTTCTTTGATGATCAATGACTGAACATGTCATATATTAGAAAGGACAGTAACAACAAATGTTGTAGAGGTTGTGGAGTAAAGGAACTTTTTTTACACTGCTGGTGGGAATGTAAATTGGTCCAACCCTTGTGGAGAGCAGTCTGGAGAACTCTCAGAAGGTTAGAAATGCCCTACCTTATGATCCATCAATTCTCCTGGAGATATATCCTAAGAAAACAACCACACACATCCAAAGAGATCTGTGTATACCTGTGTTCATATAAGCACAATTTATAATCACCCAAATGCGAAATCAACCTAGGTATTTAACACTAGGCAAGTGGCTAAGGATATTGTGATATATATATATATATATATATATATATATATATATATATATATATATATTACTCAGCTATTATGGATGGATGACAAAGTTGCCCTGCTCACCTCCTCTTGGATGAAGTTTGAAGGAATCATGTTAAATGACATAAGCCAGAAAGAGAAGGATGAATATGGTATGATCTCACTCATGGGCAGAACTTAAAAAACAAGAACAGAAAGCAGAAACACAAAGTAAAACTTGGACTGGTTGGGTGTGTTGTACCAAAGCAAAGGACTCTGGGGAAGGGGTAATGGGGGTGGAGGGAGATGGGGGGGGCTTGTCAGGTCACAGTACATGATGATGGTTAAGGACCTAGCTGCAGATAAGAGTGTTTTGCAGACACCTATCATGGCAAGATGGGAAGTTGTACCCATGTGTCAACTATTGTACTGTAAACCATTCTCTTCGCAGAAGAAAGAAAGAAAGAAAGAAAGAAAGAAAGAAAGAAAGGATAAGAAGTAATAAAAAAAAGTCTGTATGGTAGTACTGCACAGCCTAGCTGACAGGCTTAGCCAGCTCAGTGTCTAGCACAGAGTTTGTTGTAAATGTATAGGAATGTAGCAAATGGAAAGTGAAAGGATAATTTAATCTACAACTTGTTAGTCTAGAACTCATAGTGGCATCAATCGGTGTAGTCTGTTTAAGCACATAGTGGTTGTGCTACAGAAGCAGGAGGTTGATGAAAAAAGTGCTCAGGTTTGAAAATGCCTTGCTCTGCAGTGATACAGAGAATCCATCTATTAATGGTGGGGGAGTCGTCATCCTTAGTGGAGTCAAGTCAGGAGTCAGTTCTTTAGGTTCAAAGAAATGTAGCTGCAACATAAAAGGTAGACTAGATAGTGCTTCACTAGAGTGTGAGATTGGGGAAGAGAACAGGGCTGGAGTAGTCTCATCTGCCTTCAAGAGTTGTATGTTGATCACAAGATGGATAAGAATGGGTAGTTTGGGTTGGGTGGCAAGTGTTCTTATTAATGATTCTGCTTCAGCCATTTCATTGGAACTTGAGAATCAATGTTTCTAATATGCTTTAAAATATTTTAAATTAAATTAAATTTATTATTGGAGAGAGAGAGAGAGAGAAATAGAAATAGAAATTGAGAGGGGAAAAGGAAATAGAGAAGGAGAGAGACAGCTTCAGCCCTGCTTCATCACTTGTGAAACTTTCCCCCTGCATGTGGGGGCCAGGGTTTGAACTGGGGTCCTTGGTGTGTGCCCTTAACCAACTTCACCACCACTTGGCTCCCCAATATACTTTTTGATGGTGCTCTTACAACTGTTCTAAAGGCCACACTTCAACTGAAAAAGTGCTCATACTTCCCTAAAATGTGACTACTTTATGCCCCTAATGTGATTGATAGATATATGGAAAGGAAGAGTATACTCCACAAAGAAAATTCAGAAAGAAGGGAGTTGGGCGGTAGCGCAGCGGGTTAAGCGCACATGGCACAAAGTGCAAGGACCGGCATAAGATCCTGGTTCGAGCACCCAGTTCCCCACCTGCAGAGGAGTCGCTTCACAAGTGGTGAAGCAGGTCTGCAGGTATCTGTCTGTCTCTCTCCTTTTCTGTCTTCCCCTCCTCTCTCCATTTCTCTCTGTCCTATGTAACAACAACAACATCAATAACAACAATAAAAATAAATAAATAAAAAAAATATATTTAGAAAATTCAGAAAGGGACTAGGTCTGGATAGCAGTTGGACTACTTATTCTCATTTACTGCTGGTCGCCAGAAACTAAATGTGTCGGGGAAACAAACACCTCGAGTCCAGCAAAGAACTGAAGGCATGTGCTGTGAGGAGGCCTCCTGACAAAGCTGAGGGTTTTTTTCAGTGGGGATTTGAGGGCTGGAAAGAGAGGCAATAAATAAAGAGGACTTAAAGTTAATGAAATTATAAACAAGTAATCTTGAGGCTTGGAAAATATTGTCTCACTCCCTGGAGGCATCAGTGAGGAGAAATTGACCTCAAAATGGGAGAGAACAAGTAAAAGGAATGAGGCAAGTGATTTGGGCAAATGGGACTATGATTTTTCTCAGTAATCTATGTCAATATTTTAGTACATTGTACCCAGCAATTTTGAAGGTAATAAAAACCAAAGTGCTTTTCTTTTTTTTCTTCTCTATGGGATCTTTTGAGTGCCTTTTTGAAGTTCTGTGACCTAATTTACAAAAGTTAATGCTTCTGGATCTTTTGAAGTGTTTTCCAGCTGCCCTCCATTTGTCTGTCCACTATTAGGACCTATGTGGACATTGCTTTGAGAGGGATGGGAGAAGCCAGGCAAATTTACCTTCTCTGGCGAGAGTTCCCCTCACCATTTCCTTCTGTCTCTCTGGCCTTATAAATATCTCCTTTCTTCATCTCCCTTATTAAAATGTACACATCTTTTTTTCCTTACACATGACTGACAACTGATAACTGATCAAACCATCAACTTCCTATAGGTAAAGATAAACTTCTAGGGCCTGGCAGATTGTATTTAAAGTAATGAGCATTCAGTCAATTAGTATTTGTTAGTTAATGCATCGCTTAAAAGTCCTTCTCCCCCCTCCCCCAGGAAAGTATACATTTTATTTTATTTTTAGTTTGGTTAATATGCTTTAAAATATTTGTTAGTGATTTAGTAGTAGTTTACAAGGTTATGAGATTAGAAGGTATAGTTTTACACTGAACCCACCATCAAAATTCTGTACCCCACCTATGAGGGTATACTTTATTTACTTAATTTATTTTTTACACGAGCCCTGCTCAGCTCTGGTTTATAGTGGTGCTGGGCTATCAAACCTGTGATCTCAGAGAATTAGGCATAAAAGTCTTTTGCATAACCATTATGCTGCCTCCCCTGTCAAGTATACATTTTAAAGAGGATCATGCCATGTCAGAAAGACACAGCTCTGATAGGGATCTCAGGAGCATCTAGATTAGATTAGAGGGGGAGTTTGTGCAGACTTGTAGCTTTCTGAATCCTCAGAAAATCAGAGCAGGAGGTCTTGGTGATACTTTCTGATGTGCATACCAGGAGACACAATGGTTGAATTGAGGCTGGTTGATTCTAGAAAACAAGGAAAGCTATTGAACTCATGGCTTGGACACTTCAAGATAGGCAATGGTGGAGTGTTTGGCTAGCTCCCAGCACTGACAGATGAGACACCCCTGATACAGTCATATAGCACATAAAGCAGCCATTGAAGTTGCCCATTTCTGGAACCGTGGGGGAGCAGTCCAATGCGTTGACCTCAACCTCTGCCCAGGACTGACTGGTTCCCTGTCATTGCAATCTCTGTACTGCTGGGAAGTCCTGTGAGGACTGGGCTGGGGCTCTCGGGCTTCTGGTTCTAAATCTACCTCCCAGATAAAAAGTAAAAAGGGAACAGCAAAGCTTACCTGCTGATTCTGTTCCAGATTGAAAAAATAGAATGAATGAACATTAAACATACTTCCTTAAATTAAAATATTTCTTTATTATTTATCTATCACATTGCCTCATGCTCCAACAGCCAGCAAAAACATTTACTCTCTTTGTCTGAGGGTTATGTCTCCTGGTTCTCCATGAGGTTTGGCATTTGAAACTACAGTAGCTGCCCACTAATCCACTGGGGGTTTGTCGGATTTCCCCAGTGGAAGTTTGAAATTGCAGTACAAAGCCCTGTACATGCTATGTTTTGTTCCCTGCCCAAATAGCTATATTAAATTTATTTATTTATATATTTATTTCTTGAGTGATATATTGAAAGAGATGGAGGGAAAGAGAGAGGGCTGGTGGAGGAGAGAGAGAAAGAGAGAGAGAGAGAAGAGCTGGGTTTCATTACCTCATGTTCGTATATCCAACAATTTCACTGTACCTGTCCCTGGGTTTAATGTATAAACTAGACACAGTAAGAGATAAAAAATAATGGCTAATAACAAATAGAACCAATGTGACAATATATAATAATGAAAGTTATATGACTGTGGTTGATCTCATGCTCTCTCTCTCTGTCTAAATAACATGTACATACTATTTTTGGCCTTCAATAGACCATAGGTGACTGAAACTGCATTGAAGATTGAAGATTGAAACTGCATTGAAGATTGAAGCTAAGGGTGTGGGTGAAACTACAGCAGTTGTTTTATAATATGATCTCAGGAAGGTTGAGGAGGGAGTAGCTAGCTCATGGTCATTAAGTGTTGACCCACCTAAAAATAGAAATGACCAGAGGAAAGCAGAGCTAGGCAGCAAGGGGCAGTGACCTAAGCCACTGAAAGAGAATGCTACACAGTTTAAAATTTATGTGGAACTTACAAGCTTTTGAAGTATTCAGGTGAGCATGCTTTTAGCAGATGCAGGAATTAAGTACTGACACTTGTAGGAAATGATGGTAGGTATTCATGATAAGTAATAAACATTTCTCTCTTGAATGGCTCCTTGCAGGACACTATCCTAGATTCTGAAGGGCTTTTATTCTGAGAATTATAGAGATCCTGACATTTTAGAATTTATAAGCTAATATAGCTTACTTACAATTTGTAAGAGGGTAAGGAGAGATAATAAGAGGAATAAATCATATATATTAAGAACTAGTAGCAGGGCTAGAAAAATTATCTAAAATTCAGCCAGTTTCTTCTTAAACAGGGTAAACATGGAAGGAGAATGTGCATGCACTTTGGTGGTGAGTGGTTAATGCACATATACGAACACACACACACACACACACACACACACACATATTCACACTCACTGTGTTTGCCTGTGTGAAACTATACTCCTGAAAACTTTTATGAGTTTATAAACCCATGTTAAATCATTAAAAATTAAATTATATATGTATAAAGAATAACAACAAAAGTTAAAAATTGAAATATCATTACATTTAAATAATTTATTTTAATTGGATAGTTTTCTCTTTTTTTCTTTTTCTAGGCTATTTAAAATTATTTATTTTCTATATCTTCCTTTGTTTCTGATAGCATTCAAAATGACTTATATGGCTGGGGAGACAACATAAGGCTTATACAAAAAGTCTTTCATAGAAGCAAGCAAACTGTTTCTAAGATTTGTGAGAACTATGGTGGTTATCTTTGGGAGGGTAGGGAATACAGAACTTCTGTGGTAAGTAACTATACACTGTAATCTTACAATCTTGTAACATGCTATTAACAACAACAACAACAGCAACAACAAGGTCTTCCATGCCTGAGGTTCTGAAGTCTCAGGTTCAATCTTTAGCACCATCATAAACCAGACTTGAGTAGTGTTCTAATACAATAAAGATAAATAAAATAATAGGTGGCTTGTAAATGTATTAGAATTAAAATGAGCAATAGGAAGTTTAGGATTTATTAGATAAAATGGGTATGAGTTTGAATGCAAATACATTTAATGAGAGTATGTTATGCTATTGGGAGGGATGAGGTTTGAAGTATTGAAAATTTGGTTCTTATCACTCAAAGAGGGAAGATTAATTGGCTCAAGGTTTACAGACTATTATAGAATCAAAATGAAATTATTTATGGAGTATGATAGAAAAACATCAACTTAATTATTCAAGATAAACATTAATATGTATTTAATTGTTTTATTTATTGGGGGATTAATGATTTACAGTTAACAGTAAAATACAATAGCTTGTACTTTTTTGCCTTCAGGATTATTACTGGGGGGTCATTACCTGCACTATGAATACACTGCTTCTGATGGCCATTTCCCCCAATTTTTATTGAATAGGACAAAGAGAAATTGAGGGAGGATGGGGAGATAGAGAGGGAGAGAGACAGAGAGACACCTGCAGACCTGCTTCGTTGCTTGTGAAACTTCCTCTCTGCAGGTGGGGAAGGGGAGCTCAAAACTGTATCATTGCATGGTTTCTTGTGCTTAGTGCTATGTGCACTCTTAACCAGGTGTACTATCGCCCAGCCCCCAATACTACTATTTCTAGGACTGAGACAGTGTAAAACTATTTTTCTATGCATCTTTATAAAAAGAACACAAAATAATGCAGTAAAGATGGTTCTAAACATCATCTTGAATAAGTATAAACTTCATAAACTTCTTATAGTATATATAAAAAATATATAAGCTTTATAAATTTACAGTGTATATAAATATAAGTATATATAAGTATATATAAATATATAATACATATAGTATAAACTTTATAAATTTCTTACAGTATACCTCTCTGTAGATAAATAGTACAGTATAATGCATTTCATTCATTTATACTGAATATCCATTGACCCTCTACAGTAGGTTGGTGCAAGGCTTGAGACATAAATAAGTAAGAGATAATTGTTGTCTTCAGGGAGCTTACAGTCTAGAAGGGGAGTCAGATAGTGTACATACTAGAAAAACATACTAGAAAAACATAAAATTGGTCACTGAGAGGACAAAACAGAGGTCCCATTTTATACTAAGGATTAGGAACAACCTCTGAGGAAGTGACACATAAACTGAGCCTTTGGCAATGAACAAGAATGTGTGCATAGTAGGAAGAGGTCAGCTGTGTATATTTCGAACATTCTAGGCAAAGGGCATAACACAACACACACAATAGCCTGAAATAGAAAGATATAGGGGAAATGGAAGGTAAGTGTGGCCAACATGTAGTGAGTGGGTTTGGGGGTGGAGATGAGACAATGGCCTGGACAGTTTATTTATTTTATAACACATGTGGTGGGAAGACTTTGAGGGCTTTTGAGGAAGGAAGTGACATTTTATACTTTACATTTTAAGAAGCTCATTTTGGTTGCCATATGACCAAAACCAAGAGAAAAATGGGAGCCTGTTGCAGTGGTTCCTGAGAAGATGATGGTGGCTTAGACAGGTGGTGGCAGTAGAGATGTGTCTGTGCTGGTGGGAAGGAGAGTGAGTGCCTTGTTGTTGAGCTAGAGGATGATTATCCCCTCTTCCCAACCTCCAAAATCACTTTTAACTTAAAAGAAAAAAAAAGATGGGCTTGAGCATCAAATCAGTTTAAATTTAAATTTAAGTTTAAATCAAATCAGCATTAAATCAGTTGCATGGGTGCATGTTCAAATTCAGGATGTTTCTTAGGAGACATTTTTTTAAAAATTAATATTTTTTTCCCATCTACAAGGGGTAAGCTTCATGAGTGGTACAGCAGGGCTGCAGGTGTCTCTCCTCCTCTCTATATCCCCTCCTCTTTCAATTTCTTTCTATTTTTAAATTTCTTTATTGGGGAATTAATGTTTTACATTTGACAGTAAATACAATAGTTTGTACATGCATAACATTTCTCAGTTTTTCCATATAACAATACAACCCCCCACTAGGTCCTCTGTCATCCTTCTGGACCTGTATTCTCCTCCCCTACCCACCCCAGAGTCTTTTACTTTGGTGCAGTATGCCAATTCCAGTTCAGGTTCTGCTTGTGTTTAATCTTCTGATCTTGGTTTTCAACTTCTGCCTGAGAGTGAGATCATCCCATATTCATTCTTCTGTTTCTGACTTATTTCGCTTAATATGATTTTTTCAAGTTCCATCCAAGATCGGCTGAAAATGGTGAAGTCACCATTTTTATAGCTGAGTAGTATATATATATATATATATATATATCACAACTTGCTCAGCCACTCATCTGTTGTTGGACACCTGAGTTGCTTCCAGGTTTTAGCTATTACAAATTGTGCTGCTAAGAACATATGTGTACACAGATCTTTCTGGATGGGTGTGTTGGGCTCCTTAGGATATATCCCTAGGAGAGGAATTGCAGGATCATAGGGTAGGTCCATTTCAAGCCTTTTGAGAGTTCTCCAGAGTGTTCTCCCCAGAGGTTGGACCAATTGACATTCCCACCAGCAGTGCAGGAGAGTTCCTTTGACCCCACAACCTCTCCAGCAGTTGCTGCTGTTACCTTTTCTGATGTGTGACATTCTCACAGGAGTGAAGTGGTATGTCATTGTTGTGTTTATTTGCATTTCTCTGACAATCAGAGACTTGGAGCATTTTTTTCATGTGTTTCTCAGCCTTTTGGATCTCTTCTGTGGTGAATATTCAGTCCATGTCCTCTCTCCATTTCTGGATGGGGTTATTTGTTTTCTTGTTGTTGAGTTTGGCAAGCTCTTTATTTATTTTGGTTATTAGCCTCATGTCTGATGTATGGCATGTAAACATTTCTCCCATTCTGTGAGGGGTCTCTTGGTTTGGGTAGTGTTTTTTTTTTTTTTTTTTTTTTTTTTTTTTTTTTTTGCTGTGCAGAAGCTTTTTAATTTGATGTAGTCCCATAGGTTTATGCTTGCCTTAGTCTTCTTTGTAATTGGATTCGTTTCATTGAAGATGTCTTTAAAATTTATGCGGAAAAGAGTTCTGCCAATATTTTCCTCTAAGTATCTGATAGTTTGTGGTCTAACACCCAAGTCCTTGATCCACTTGGAATTTACTTTTGGATTTGGTGAAATATAGTGGTTCAGTTTCATTCTTCTTCTTCTTCCTTTTTTTTTTTTTCTTTTACTTTTTAATATATCTATTAAGATTCTACTTTGAGCAGTGGTTCTCAACCTTGACTACATACTGGACAAAGTATAGTGCAAGCTTTGGGACTGAGGCCTATGTATTAGCTATTTTCTTTTCTTTTTCTTTTTTTTTAAATTATCTTTATTTATTGTATAAAGACAGCCAGAAATTGTTCAGAAGGAAGGTGAAGATAGGGAGAGAAATAGAGAGATACCTGCAGTCCTGCTTCACCACTCTCAAAGTTTTCCCCCTGCAGGTGGGGACTGAGGGCTCAAACCCCGGTCCTTGCACACTGTAACATGTTCACTCAACCAGTTGTGTCACTGCCTGGCCCTGGTATTAGATATTTTCTAAAGCTTCCTAAGTGATTACACCATGCATCCAAGATTTAGTTACTTATTTAGAGTATTATATTGATTCTAAGACACAACATATATGGGTAGAATTAAGCCAAATATACAAGGTTGCTAAACAAGTAGGAGGGGGAGTATTTTCAAAGTAAAAACATAAGTTTTAAAACATTTTATTTATTTATTGGCTAGAGCTAGAGAGAAATTGATAGGGAGGTGAAAGAGAGGAAGAGAGAAAGTCGCCTATAGCCCTGTATAACTCTTGTGAAGCTCCCCCATTACAGGTGGAGACTGGGGGCTTGAACCTGAATGAACACTGTAAAATGTTTGCCCAACTAGGTGCGTCCCTGCCTGGCACCTTTATTTTAAAAATGATTTATTGGGGGGGCAGGTGGTGGCACACCAAACTCATCATGCGCAAGGACTCAGGTTCACGGGACACCCCCTCCCTCCCCACCTGCAGGGGGAGTTTCGTGAACAGGGAAACAGTGCTGCAGGTGTTTCTCTTTCTCCCTCTCTGTCTTGCCCTTCCCTCACAGTTCCTCTCTGTTTCTATTAAAAGTAAATAAAAAGGATTTATTTATTGAGATAATGATATAGAGTGTGAATGAGACCAGCGTTTCTCTCTGGCATATGTGGTGTGCCATAGGTACCAGGCATGCAAATCCTGCATCCTACTCGCTGAGCAACCTTCCTAGTTGCTGTCACTACCCTGGCCCTGAGAAGAAATAGTTCTACTAGTGTGAAGTTTAAATGGTGTCAACTATTTCTCAAACTTGTCCTGCATGGGGAAAGTGAGCTCTTGATTAACCAAACAAAATGAGATCCATAAAAATAATATATATGTTTTTTGCCTCCAGGGTTATTGCTGGGGCTCAGTGTCTGCACCATGAATCCATTGCCCCTGGAGGCCATTTCCCCCGCCCCTTTGTTGCCCTTGTTGTTTTAGCCTTGTTGTGGTTATTGTTGTTGTTAATGTCATTCATTGTTGGATAGGACAGAGAGAAATGGAGAGAGAAGGGGAAGACAGAGAGGGGGAGAGAAAGATAGACACCTGCTGACCTGCTTCACCACTTGTGAAGTGACTCCCCTGCAGGTGGGGAGCTGGGGGCTCGAACCGGGATCCTTATGCGGTTCCTTGGGCTTTGCGCTACCTGCGCTTAACCAGCTGAGCTACAGCCCTACCCCCTCCATACAAATAACTTTCCAGAGTTCTTACCAAATTTATCCAAAACTGTGAAATTTGTAATTAAAGTGAATTCTTTGGTACCATATCAATCAAAGTGTAGACTGAAAGGTTTCACCTCTAAAACACTGCCAGAAGCCAACAGTTTTGAGCATATGTTGGCTGCTCTGAACAGAAGGTAGCTTTGAACAGAATGATCAGCCTGAATCCTGTTGCTGTGGGAACATTCCAAGGGACACACACTTGTTAGCCTTTAGGTATCAGAAATTATTCACCCTTATACTAAGCTGGTTCATTATTATTTCAATTTTACAGTGGCTACTAGTTTTGTAAAGATTGGGAGAGTAGTAGACCTATCTTGCTCCTTTCAGCATACATTTTATACTTTTTCCTGTTTTCTAAAAATGTCTTGAGCTTCTTAGTATTACAAAGAGAATTCTGACTGCATTTTTGTGGTGAATTTAGTAATGTTTTCAAGAATAAGTCACGATTCATTTAAGCATGTTATATGTCCTATATCCCTAATCATGTTGATTGACTAGGAGTTGGCACATGACAAATGGAGTCACTAAAATGCCATTTTGGGTACCTTATTAGCATTATAAAAGAATGGATCCACATTACCTGGAAGTGAATGAATGGGTGGGGAGGTTGAAATTTCTGTTAAATGAGAAGGCAGGGATGACAGTTACATGGGTCTTGAGTAAAATTTCACTTGAAGCTGGTATAACCCTTATAACTTACAATATAATAGGTTATTCTGCCTTGTTCATTGTAGTTCTATAATGATAACAAAAAGATTGTGGAACAAATGAGAGATAAACAGAAGATAGAAATATTAATAAATCAATTACTGAGGGGTTGTGAAGTAATTAGAGCATTAAACTTGCAAGCATGAGGTCCTGAGTTCATTCCCTGACACTGCATATGCTGGAGTGATGCTCTGGACTCCCTGTATCTCGCCCTGTTTTTCTAGCCCATGAGATAAATATGACAAGTATTAAAAAGTATTCAAGTATATACCCTGGTTTTAAACAAAAATTCTATAATTAATACTTTCCTCAATAAAGTGATATCAGAATTTAAAAAGTATTGAATATATAAAGACAGGAATCAGAGCTGAGTCTATGTAATTATAGAAAAAAAGACCATTATCTAAGAGACCACAGAACCATCATTTTATGAAATATGTATGGCATGTAAAGATCTTCTCCCATTCTGTGAGGGGTCTCTTGGTTTGGGTAGTGGTTTCTTTTGCTGTACAGAAGCTTTTAAATTTGATGTAGTCCCATAGGTTTATGCTTGCCTTAGTCTTCTTTGTAATTGGATTCGTTTCATTGAAGATGTCTTTAAAATTTATGCGGAAAAGAGTTCTGCCAATATTTTCCTCTAAGTATCTGATAGTTTCTGGTCTAACATCCAAGTCCTTGATCCACTTAGAATTTACTTTTGAGGGTGAAGGGTAGATAGCATAATGGTTATGCAAACAGACTCTCATGCCTGAGGCTCCAAAGTCCCAGGTTCAATCACCTGCACCACCATAAGCCAGAGCTTAATAGTGCTCTGGATAAAAAAAAAAAAAAAGAATTTACTTTTGTGCTTGGTAAAATATAGTGGTTCAGTTTCATTCTTCTGCATGTTTCAACCCATTTTTTCCAACACCATTTGTTAAAGAGATTCTGCTTTCCCCATTTAATAGTCTGGGCACCTTTGTCAAAGATTAGATGTCCATAGGTGTGGGGGCTTACTTCTGGGCTCTCAATTCTATTCCACTGGTCAGTGTGTCTATTCAAATATATTACTCTTAAAATGGGAAAAACAAAAAAATTTGAAAGTAGCAAGAGAAAAAACAAAATCAACTTAAGGGAATGCACATAAGAGTATCAACTAACTTCTGAACAGAAACTCTAAAGGCCAGAAAGAACTGGCATCGTATGTTAAACCTTTTAAGTGGAAAAAAAAACTCCAGTCAACATTGCTTTAACCATCTATGTTATCACTCAGATTTGAAGGAGTAAAGAGCTTTTTAGACTAGAGTTCAAGGAGCTTATCACCAAGAAAGCAGTCCTAGAAGAAATGTTTAGTGGATTTCTATGAAAGAAAAATAATGAATGACATCACTCATATTGAGAAAATAAAGAATGGAACAAGCAGTCAAATGAAAACAAATCCATAGACATGGACTGAAGAACTGAAGTGATCACAGGGGTTTTAGGTGGGGAGTGGGCTATAAAGATGGAGTCTCCAACAGACTGCTGGAGGGTTATTGGTATTTCAGAGGTGGATGTGATGTGATAATACATTTTGAAGAGGTGCAAAATTGTACTTCTAAAACATAGACAGCCTTATAAGCAACTGTTACCTTAAAAACAAATAAGTTTAAACAAAGTACTGAAAATTTACCCATATTTAAATTTGTAGAATGTTTATATCATGAAAAAAAAGTGTTCATTTACATACCTGGTCAATAGCTTACATAATAATTTCATATGTAATAATTTATTAGTAGCTACAAGGATATTTTACATAAAAATCCTTTTTTTACAAGCCATTTTTTAAATTTATGACTAATAGTGGTCTACAAGATTGTAGGATTATAGGGTATAGGTCCACACTGTACCCGCCACCAAAGTACTGGACCCTTCTCCGATGCTTACTATCATAGCTCTCACAAAATATAAGGACTCTATCTCATTTCACCTATAGTATAGAAGAAAGAAGCCGAAATAAAGAAGGCCCAACAGTGACTTCTATCATGATTTTACTCAGGGACATATTAAAGTACAAGAAAGAGATAGTTTATTTATCTAAATGGGACACATCATAACATACATAACATACATCTGCCAATAGAAGGTTATAATCTCTTCCAAGATGATTTGCAGTATTTTTTTCATCATTTCTTTTCTTGATTTTTTTCTATCTTTTTAACCTACCAACCAGAACTAGAGCCCAGTTCTAAAGGAAGAGGGAATTATAAAAAAGAGATAGATAAGAGGGCAGAATTTGCAAAGGGGAGTACTTTAAATGTCATATTTGATGCTTTGAAAATTAAGCTATATTTTAGTCAGCAGATAATCACCATTGGAGATGGAGATCATAGCCTTAGATTTAGAAATGGAAATAAATTCAAGGCTAGTGCTATGTAATAGCTATAGGATGTACCCTGCTAAGCCCACTGCTTATAAGGCATGTTGAGGGTACCGGGGACCAAGTCATTCTTACTGTCCACACTGAGAAAACCTCAGGATATTGTTTCAAGGCAATTACGAACACTTTTGCTTAGGCTATATCTAGGTACTTCTTCACCCCATCCAATGATAGGGCCAAGACTTGTTACATCTTTTAGGTACTTTTCTGCTTTTTTTTTTTTTTTTTTAATCCCAGCCTTGCTCTGCCTATCCCCTTTCCAGTTCTGTCTCCAAATATGATGCTCAGTAGGAACCCAGGAAATAGTGAAGAGGAATTATTGAATTGACTTTCACTACAAGCTGAATTGAAAATAGATTGTGATCTAGCTTGTTACACTGAACTTGCAACTTGGGACATACCACCCCACTTCCTGCAATCTTTGGGTTTGAAAAGTAGCCCACAGTAACGCATAGTAAGGAATTCTTAAAAATTTATAATAGAAAGTTTCTTCACTTCACATACTGATATAGAAAAAAATGTTAAAGACTTACCTTAGAGGAGCTGGGTGGTGGTACACCAGATTAAACACACATGCTATTGTGTGCAGGAACCTGGTTTTAAGCCCCCACTTCCCATTGGGTGGGGGTGACGCTTCAAGAGTAGTGAAGCAGGCCTATAAATATCTGTCTTTCTCTATTTCCTCCTCCCCTTTCAATTTCTCTTTCTTCTATCAAATAAAAAATAGAAAGAAAAAATCTTCCATGAATTCTAGTGGCCAAAGCAAAGGCAGGTACAAGAAATAGGAAGAACATAATAAGCCTAGGAACAGGTAACATTCCCTGAAATTCTGCCATGTTGACACTCAGCAAGGTGTTCTATATGGATCACATCATGTAGTAAAAACAGTTGAGGGAAAAGAAGTTCCACTTTATATGATCCCCCCCCCCCCCAAGGATATCCTTATAGTAAGAGTCAGAGATGGGAACTGAATGTAGAGTTATTTGATTTTAAAGCCCAGGCTTTTGTGGAAATTCTGTAGAAGACCTCTAGAAGTTTACCAG
Organism: Erinaceus europaeus; assembly: GCF_950295315.1. Taxonomy (NCBI): domain Eukaryota; kingdom Metazoa; phylum Chordata; class Mammalia; order Eulipotyphla; family Erinaceidae; genus Erinaceus; species Erinaceus europaeus. Next base: position 30,013,596 of record NC_080177.1, read on the forward strand.
ACTTTTGATATCAGTGGCTTGTATGAACCCCAATTTTGAGAATCACTCAAGACTAATTGTAATTGCAGGCTATACTTTAAGTTACACATGGAGTGACAGTGAAGAGGCTAAAGGGGGAATTTTTTTGAAGCCTAGGGTGAAAGACAAACTTTAGCTATGTGTAGATCATGAAAGGAGGGGAGAGAAAGTGAGTTCTAGAGTAGGCTATGGGAAGCAGAGATAGAGTTGGGTCCTGCCAGGCGTCTGATGGATTCCTTTGGTAGTTGCCAACAGATTGTATGGTGGGAGTGTGAGGCACCTTTAAACCAGAAATATTATATTTTAAGGATTTTGGGCTTATGAAAATGTCATAAATCAGTGTAACAACGCTAACATAATTAATATTACCTGCCCAACTAACAGGTGGCAAAAGCAGGATTAGAATTCATGTATGATTCAATGTTTAGATTCTTTTTTTTTATTTGATGTTTCTGAATGTCAGAGATACTGCACTTGACTGCAGATATCTTTGAGCTTATTGGAGTGTTTATTGTTTGTTTAAATATCGTTGTATTATCACATGGGTTTTAGTTGTACATCATTGACAATGATGGGAACATCTTCTATGCAATCCCTGCCACTAGTGACTGTGTGTTTTAGAGTTTTCCAGATCCTTCATTTTCTAAGCATTTACCTAGAAAGAGATCATAGTCCCAGATTTAGAAACGGATCTACGATTATGCCAGATTTGTACAATTTAAAATATATTTTTTCTCAGTGAGTATCCCCCTAACACTTCCTCTCCACTATTCCAAGCTTTGGGTCCATGATTGCTCAACAATTTGTTTGGCTTTGTATGTTAACTCTCTTTTCAGTCACCAGGTTCCAGATGCCATCAGGATGCTGGCCAGGCTTCCCTGGATTGAAGACCCCACCAATGTGTCCTGGAGCTCAGCTTCCCCAGAGACACACCCTACTAGGGAAAGAGAGAGGCAGACTGGGAGTATGGACCGACCAGTCAACGCCCATGTTCAGTGGGGAAGCAATTACAGAAGCCAGACCTTCTACCTTCTGCAACCCACAATGACCCTGGGTCCATGCTCCCAGAGGGATAGAGAATGGGAAAGCTATCGGGGGAGGGGGTGGGATATGGAGATGGGGCAGTGGGAATTGTGTGGAGTTGTACCCCTCCTACCCTATGGTTTTGTTAATTAATCCTTTCTTAAATAAAAAAAATTAAAAAAAAATATTTTTTCTAAATAATATTCATTGTGTATTAATGTAACAGATAGAGTCTTCTTTCTTTGTTTTCAAGAAAGCAATCCTGATTTTTTATTTCTGAATATGCCCTGGGATGATCAAAGGTAAGGCAAAGGAATCTTCAGAAACCACACTATTGAAAAAATTTAAGTTGCTTCAATGCTTTAGTGCATACTTAGTTCTTTAGAAATTAATGAAAACATATGACTTTAATATTTCCATGTGACTGGGATTATTTGGTTTTAGTTATTAAGTGAATTGACACTATATGTGATCAGTAATTGATAAGTCATTCATTTTTTTTGTTATATGTACTATATATTTTTTTCAGAAAGTAGTTTGAAAGGGTTTGTGAAAAGAAATCTAAGATTTTTTTATACAGAGAAATTAGGCTATAAAGAAAATTAATGACCAAATTGTGAAAACCAAGAAAATGTTATTGTACAACACAGTCTAAGCTTCTATATACTAACTCATGAGTGGTAGACACAAATTTGGTCTTACAGTTTCTTCAGTTTGTGTGAAGAATCTCATAGAATGACCCAAAATATCCACGTTAGTCCACTTGACTAATTAATTAAACTCTCATGTGCAGACAGGTTCACACAGGCAATGAACCCTGGACAATGCATTTAAATTCATGTCTTGCTAACTCCAAGGCTCATACAGTTTTCAATAAGTTGTGTATAGACTCAATCAGAGATAAATAATACTTTAAAACTAAGGCTTTACTCACCTTAAAACTTTTCTTTATTTGTTGAAATTATTATTATTTTTTTTGTAGTTTTAGGCCTTTGGGTAAATTAGTATGTGTGAACACAAATTTCCCTCTTTTTGAAATTGGAGTTTTAATAAGTCTAGTGGTATTGTAAGAATTACAGATAAAGCATATGCATATAACTAACATAATGTTTGGGATTTGACAGATATCTAAATGTGGTAGTCATAATCAGCTTCCAAAGCTGCTCAGTTTTAACCAGACAAGTATTTTGGGTTGATCATATTTCTCAAATATTTCTACAAGTGGCAATAACAATAGCGATGACAGCTAAAATTTACTGACTTCTAAAGTGCCAATTGCCAAGCAGTTTTCCCAAACATGGTGTATCTCACACATTTTTCTCAAAAACCTCTATGAAGTCAGAACTCTAAAACTCCTCTTTTAGGGATGACGTGACTGAAGATGAGAAGTTTATAGATAGAATCTCCCATTTCAGAAATGAAGGTTGTATTTGTTCTGAGAAGGAATAGGAGCTGCCAATCAGGTGACACCTGTCAGTTGTAGAAATTCTTTTGTAAAATATTCTTGTCAGGTTGCTGCCATTAAAAAATTTTTTTTTTATTATCTTTATTTATTTATTTATTGGATAGAGACAGCCAGAAATTGAGAGGAGGGAAGCTAGAGAGGGAGAGAGACAGAAAGACACCTGCAGACCTGCTTCACCACTTGCAAACCTTTCCCCCTGCAGGTGGGGACAGGGGGCTCGAACCCAGGTCCTTGTGCACTATAGCATGTGCGCTCAACCAGGTGCACCACCACCTGGTCCCCAGGTTGCTGCCATTTTTAATATCACATTAGAGATAGTGTCTTTTGTACAACTATGCAACTGACTGCTATTTGTCTTGGTAAGGAATTTATGGCTCTTTTACTGTTGTAGTTGCCACATAATGTTTAGGATTTTAAAGTTTTTTTTTTTCTTTTTTTACCAGAGCACTGTTCAGCTCTGGCTTATGGTGGTACAGGGGATTGAACCTAGGACTTTGGAGCCTCAGGCAAGAGAGTCTGTTTGCATAATCATTCTGCTATCTATCCCTGCCCACCATACAATGTTTAAATTAATAAAATAATCAAATAAATCAAGCCTTTCTAATTTGTTGGGGAGCTGATGCTTCATGGCAAATTTTTCCAGTCAACCCTTGCTAGTAAAGCAAAATATGACATGGGTCAAATTCTGTGATTGTGCATCTGAAATGCCAAGTTTCATGCCAGCATATTATTCCGAAGAGCAAGGGATTAGTAGGAGCTAACTTGGTTTTTGGTCATTCACTCTACTTGAGAGACCATCTGTGTTACCTTGGGACATACAAGGAACAAAAATATATTTTTTCCCCTTGATTTTAGATGGGTTTATTCAAATTGGAGCTGGGGAGATATTGAAGTTGTCACCTTTGTTTCTAGAGCCAGAAGGGGGTCTTTTCCTTCAATTCATTTTTTAAAAATTGAGTTGAAATCAGTAGGAGAAGGTGGAAGCTGGTTCATTTGGTCACTCTTAGATCTTGAATGTCCCTGTGCTCATAAACCGGTCCAGGGGGCTCCTTGTCATTCGGTGATGTGAATAACATAACACAGTCCCTCTACTGATTTGAATTCAAGGTAATGGAATCTTTTAGTTTTGAATTGCTACTTAAGAGTTTTTCATTTGTATAGGAATACCTCATGTGGCAACTAGCTGTGACTATTTCATTTCACACTGAAGTCATCTCCCTTGCATAGCCATATAAGGTAACTGCTTGCATAGGTCCATTGACAGCTGGATTTGGTTTGAATTAAAACATATGGGGTTTCCCCACAAAATGGGAAGGGGGGCTTATTTAAAGAGAAGTATGATGAAGAAATTCAACAGTGATTACTTAAGTTTGCCTTTCAATCAAGACCAAGCTTTAGCATAGGGACCCATGGGGTACTTCTTTCTGCAAATATCAGCTCCTCCCTCTTCCAACAAGCAAATGACAACACTTTGGTGTCATCATTTCACATTAAAGCCAAGAAGGCATTAATTCCCTAATAAAGAAATTAAAAAAAAAACAGGAAAAATGAAGTTTGTTAAGCTCACTTGGGTATGTTCCATCACTCATGTTTTAAACAGAAATATGACCTTCTTTTCTTTTCTTTTAATTTTTTCCCCTTTATTGGGGGATTAATGTTTTACATTCGACAGTAAATTAAAAAAAAAGACTTCTGAGAACTATGGTGGTTATCTTTGGGGGGCTGGAGGGTGGGGATACCAAACTTTGGTGTGGCATGGAACTATACATTGTAATCTTATAATCTTGTAATAAACTGTTATTAACAAATAGAAAATTAAAAAGAAATGAAAAAAAGCCATGGAATGCAAAGTGCATGAGACTATTCAAGACAAATCATGGAACATCAAATAAACATTTGATTTGTCTGTGCTGTGTACACTCCCCTGCTTCTCTCTCCCTTTGCCACCATATTCCAGTTGCTCGCTTTCCTCTGAGCTTATGAAGATGTAGTCTGCTGTCATTTTCCCACCAGAAGATACTTGGTAGGAAAATTTGAGAGGTACTGGGGGATTTCACTGTGAACCTTTAAGTCACCCGACTATAATGTGGTTGTTAAAAATGAGACTCTTCTGCTGCTTATTCATTTGTTATTATCCCATGGAATCTCCTGGCCTGACTATAAATCCAGTGCTGATAGGTCCTTTGCTCTTGTAGACACTCTGCAGGTCTTAGGCTGGATTCCCAGTTAGCCCTGGGTGCCAGCCTGAAATTTTCCCTCTTATGCACTTAAAAGCATAACTCACTATTCTGCAGAGTTAACTGGATACCGATGTCTCTGTTATTTGCAAAACCACGGAAAGGTAGATAATGTTGCTTGTACTTGTTTTTCTTCATGTCAATAAATCCCAGACCTTCCCTGAAGTTACCCCAAACTACTGTCAAGTCATTTTTCTGCCAATGTGCCCAAAGACAGGGGAAACAAGTATTTGCTTAAAATATAAAAATAAAGGTGAAAGTCACTGATGGGGTAAAAAATTTCTTCTTGGGAGTCAGGCAGTAGCGCAGCGGGTTAAGCGCATGAGGCACAAAGCGCAAGGACCAGCAGAAGGATCCTGGTTCGAGTCCCCACCTCTCCACCTGCAGTGGAGTTGCTTCACAGGCGGTGAAGCAGGACTGCAGGTGTCTATCTTTCTCTCCTCCTCTCTGTCTTCCCCTTCTCTCTCCATTTTTCTTTGTCCTATCCAACAACAATGACATCAATAACAACAATAAAAACACATTGAAAAAAAATTCTTCTTGGGGTAGGCAGTGGCGCACCTAGTTGAGCGCACTGGATTGAAATCCCCAGTCCCCTGCTTGCAGAGGGAAAACTTCACAACTGGTTAAGCAATGCTATAAGTGTCTCTCTGTCTTTCTTCTTCTCTATAAATTTTATAAATGTTTCCTTCCTCTATAAATTTCTTTCAGCCCTATAAATAAATAGATAGATAAATAAATAAATAAAAAGTTAAGTGCCCACGTTAGAAATGTCTTCTAATTCTGGCCGTATCAAAGACTTGAGAGGATGTACTGGATTTTTTTTTTCCTTGTCTTCTCAGAAAACTTGGAGGAAAGATAGTCAATACTTTTGGGATGGCATTGCATTCTTTAGTGGTGCATTTAGAATCCACATTTTCAAGTTTTATTCAGTACTCTAAAAATCATGGAAGAACGCACATGTGGCATGGTCTTTCATCATGTTTAATCTGTATCTGAATAAGCAGTGTCTTGTGAGCCACTTTATAACTGGCAGTAGCTTCAAAGGAACTTTCCCAGGCAATGCCTTTGATATCTGGAATTTATATTGCTTTAGTCATTACCTCTCCTAAGTGTTCTGAGAAGAAAGGCAGTGAAATATCGAGAGAGGACCTGACCTGCCATGGGTTGAATTCAAAAGCAAAAGCTTCATATACTCCACTGTTGAACACATTTTCAACAAAATAGACTCCATCTCACAGATTCATCAAAACAAATGGGAAAGCAAATACAGTTGAATAGCACCATAAATGTATTTATTGCATTAAATTAGTTGAATAATTTTCCATGAAAAATTTAATTATATGGGGGAAATTCTGACATAAATTGATTTCATTGTGTTTTCATTTGTTCTGTAAAACCAGTGGATATTTATAAGTAGCTATTGTGAGACTTAATAAGATTATAAGGTGGTTCTGTATTTGTAGGCTTGTTTTCTTTTTTTGACAGCTTCTTCTAGGCATTGATCATCTATTCCCTTCCTCCCTGTTTCTATCATGTATTCAATGTAAATGCTCTAGTCTTCTGTTTACTCACTACTTCTCTTCTGGTGCTTAGAATCAGCCCCATCGGGAGTCGGGCGGTAGCGCAGTGGGTTAAGCGCCAGGTGGCATAAAGCATAAGGACCCACATAAAGTCCCCGGTTCGAGCCCCCGGCTCCCCACCTGCAGGGGAGTCACTTCACAGGCGGTGAAGCAGGTCTGCAGGTGTCCATCTTTCTCTCCCCTTGTCTTCCCCTTCTCTCTCCATTTCTCTCTGTCCTATCCAACAACAATGACATCAATAACGTCAGTAGTAACTACAACAACAAAACAACAAGGTCAACAAAAAGGGAATAAGTAAATAAAGAATCAGTCCCATCTTCAGCTGCATCATTTTTTCCCCTCTGAGATGAATCAGTCACCAGATATTTATTATATTGTTACTGAGGAGACTTTTCTGGAATTGAGCTATAATTCCTAAAGCAATGGGATTGCTGGTTATTAAATAATTAAATAATTCCACATAACAACTAACATGTTAAAGTAATACTTCATGCCAGAAAGTACTGAATGACTGATGACAAAATATACATTTTAGGAAAAGATGGGATAAGGAACCTCACCTCTTCAGAGCCCTATCCCACTAAGGAAAGAGGGAAACAGACTAGGGGTATGGATTAATCCATAGGATTGATCTGCCAAGACTCATGTCCAGTGGAGAAGCAGTTACAGAAGCCAAACCTTTCACCTTCTGCATCATAAAGAATTTTGGTCTGGGGAGTTGGGCGGTAGCTCAGCGGGTTAAGGCCTCGTGGTGCAAAGGCAAGGACTGGTGTGAGGATCCTGGTTTGAGCCCCCAGCTCCTCACCTGCAGTGGAGTCGCTTCACAGGTGGTGAAGCAGGTCTGCAGGTATCTATCTTTCTCTCCCCCTCTTTGTCTTCCCCTCCTCTCTCCATTTCTCTCTGTCCTAGCCAACAACGACGGAATCAGTAACAACAACAATAAAAACAATAAGGGCAACAAAAAGGAAATAAATAAATAAGTATTTAAAAAAGTATTAAAAAAAGAAAATAATTTTGGTCTGTACTCCTGGAAGGGGAGAAATGTTAGGGAAAGATGATCAGAGGGCTCTGAACTCCAATTTCAGCAGGATGCAGAGAAAGGGGGGGGAGGAAGGACACCCAGAAGTAAGTAGTAGGTATGACTTAGAAAGAGAAGGCACAACTATAGAAAAAATCGACAAGTATCTGTAAAAATAGGTAGATTGTTATAGAATAGCCCATATCTGTGATCTTGAAAGAACTAATGTAGTTTCCAATGGAGAGAATAGGGATACAGAAATCTAGAGGTACAAACAGTGTGGAATTATACCCATGTTATCTTATAATTTTGTAAATTAATATTAAATCACTAATAAAAAGAGAAAAAAGGAAAAAGATGGGACTTTTTACTTTATTCCATTTAAACACAACTAGACTTAGATAATTCCAGGAGGAAATTATATTCAATACTCTTTTAAAAGCAAGTTTTTATAATTCACTTATTTATTTATTAGATAGAGACAGATAAATCAAGAGGAAAGGGGCAGATAGAAAGGGAAGTAGAGAGAAAGACACTGCAGCACTGTGGGAATTTTTTGTAAAACTTCCCACATGAGAATGGGGACTGGCGACTTGAATCTGGGTCCTTGTGCATAGTAACATGTGTGTTCAATCAGGTGTACCACCACCTGGCCCCTATATTCAGTACTCTTATAGTCAGCTTTTTTTATTTTATTTTTTTTTAGGTTGGGGAGATAGCTCATCTGTTAGAGCACCAGCTTGCATGATTTAGGCTACAGAGGCCGTAGCTTCAATCCCTGCACTATCTTGTGCCATAACTGAGCAGTCCTCTGGTTCCCCCACAGTCGCTCTTATAAATAAATAAACAAACCATAAAATAATAAAAAAAATTTTTAGGAGTGGGGGAGAAATCTTGATGGTTATGTAAAGAGATTCTCATGCCCGAAGTTTCAAGTCCCAGGTTCAATCCCCCATACCACTACAAACCAGAGCTGACTAGTACTCTGGTAGAAATTAGAAAAAAAAAAAAAGTTTTTTTTTTTTTTAACCATGAGACACCTCCCAACTTTTGATTCTCCCTATTAACCAAATGCAACTCCTTAGAGTTTTTTCAAAGGTCTCACTTTTGATATTATAAATTATTCATTGTATCATCATACCATATTTATAAAGTATTTACCATATAAAATAAAATATAAAATTCTGTGACACTTTTGCAAAGGAAATGCAGGTGAAGGTCATTATGCCCCTGTCTTTCCCAGACTAGAAATAGTGTGATCCAGATAACCCCAACGGTTTGGTTTGCATTTTAGTTCATTGAAATTTTTCTTTGGTCTTTCAACATAGAGCTGACTTGCCTGGTAACCTTTCTTTTCTGTTGTCTTTCATTACAGAAATTGTGACACATGGCTTGATAGAGTCTTCTATTTCCCTCCCTCTACTCATCTTGAGGGAAATCTACTTTTGTGTATCCCTGTCCTGTAAGCAGATAGCACTGTCTCTCAAAATGGCAGTCCAGCCCTTCTTAGCCCCTGCAATAGCGAAGAAGCCTTTGTCCGGTACAATAGGTCAGTCAAGTTCAGTTCTGACAACTAAACTAGTCAGAATAACATAGAGAAACAGTTTGAAACAGTTTGAAGCCACTTTGATTTCCCAAAGGAGTAACAGTATTTCCCAAATATTAACAGTATTTGGACTGTGAAGTTTCACTATTTCCAGAATGACATGGGAATCATAGAAAGCCTATGAAGTTTCCCAATATTTCTTTGGTAGCATGGGTCAGATTTGTTGGATGAACTTTCATTTCTATTTCCCTTTAAAACTGATTCATTGTTCATTCAAATAAATTGTGCTCAGCAGGGTGTTGACCTAGAAAGACCATGGGAGGAATACAGGCCCCTTTCCCCTTGTTAAATCTGTGATAAGACATAAGTCACACCCAGGATATATTAACACAGCATGAGTTAGTATTTAGAGTTAGGAGTATGAGATGAGATGCCAACTCTGGTGCTTTCTCATGTATACTATGAATGAATACGGGCATATTTCTTCTTTTGTTTTCTTTAAAAAATATTTCAGGTATAGAAAACAGTTCTACATAGTTCTATAAGGCAATATAAAGAGTATTGATGTGTGTGGGGAGGGCAGTAGGGGGAAAAAAAAGAGAGCATTACTGTGTCCATTCTAGATCACTGCTCATGTTCTGACATGGTGGTGCTGATGATTGAACTTCTTCCCCCCACCCCCAATTCCAGTATCATTTTACTGAAGAAATGTCCATTTATAGGATTTCTGTTGTCACAAGGATACATTTCCACATTCCCTGAAGATATATATCAGTACATTTCACCCTCAACCAAACCATCATCTTACTCTACCATAGGGACTTAGGTCCCCAGTGTCCCCTTAGAAATTATTCCTTTTTGGGCCAGGTGGTAGTGCAGTAGACTGTTAAGCACACATGACACAAAGCACAAGGACCAGCGTAAGGATCTTTGTTTGAGGCCCTGGCTCCCCACCTACAGGGGGGTCGCTTCACAAGTAGTGGAGCAGGTTTGCAGGTGTCTCTCTTTCCCTCCCTCTCTCTATCTTTCCCTCCTCTCACGATTTCTCTCTGTCCTATCCAGAAACAACAGCAGTAATAACAATAACAACAACAAGGGTGACAGTAAGGGCAACAAAATGGGCAAAGTGGGCTCCAGGAGCAGTGGATTCATAGTGCAGGCACAGAGCCCCAGTGATAACCCTGGAGGCAAAAAAAAAAAAAAAAAAAAGAAAAAAAAGAAAGAAAGAAAGGAAGGAAGAAAGAAAGAAAGAAAGAAAGAAAGACACAAAGAAATTATCCCTTTTCCCCCTTTAGAGTCCCTGTATCTGCTATGGCCAGATTACGCTTCATTGAGGATTCAACTTGTATTGTCCTTTGCTTCATGAACACATTTCTTAATTTTGCTGCATTGTCTTCATCTGCAGAAATGGGGAAAGCACAGTTCTCTCCTAGGATCACCATGAAAATATAGTGGTTTATATGAAAGCTCTCAGCACAGTTCTGAAGCACAGGCAGGCTTCCACAAACTCCATGCTGACTGTTTTCATACTAAGTATGATTAAAATGACACACAGTTCAAGGCTTTCTCTTGATCCTAATTTTAAATGTTTTTCTTTTCTTTCTTCCTTCCTTCCTTCCTTTCTTTCTTTCTTCCTTTCTTTCTTTTTCTTTTCTTTTTTTGCCATACTGAGGATGACTGTTGCTTTAACAATTTCCACTGCTTCCTATAAGTGCTCTTGTCTCAATTGTCTTTTTTTTAAAAAAATATTTGTTTATTTTCCCTTTTGTTGCCCTTGTTTTATTGTTGTTTTTATTCTTGTTATTTTTTATTCTTGATTTCATCATTGTTGGCTAGGACAGAGAGAAATGGAGAGAGGAGGGGAAGACAGAGAGGGGGAGAGAAAGATAGACACCTGCAGACCTGCGTCACCGCCTGTGAAGCGACTCCCCTGCAGGGGGGAGCCGGGGGCTCGAACTGGGATCCTTACTCTGGTCCTTCAATTGTCTTTTTTTCTATGCTTGAGGAATACAAGGAGGCAAACAAACAAGTGAAATACTGGAGTTGCCTTTCATTAACACTTTTTTGGTTGGATTCAACTTCAGCTTTCTATTAATTATACTTAAACTCTATGATTTAGGGGGCTGGCAGTGGTGTACCTGGTAGAGTACATGCGTACCCAGCTCCCTATCTATAGGGTGGTGGTGGAGAGGTGGGGAATGGCCAGGAATAGTGTATTCCTCATATAAGCACTGAGCCCCAGAAATCACCCTGGTGGCCATAAATTCTATTATTTACTCATCTCTCATTGTGAGTTATCAGGACTTTTTTTTTTTCTTATTCCTGCAAGAAAGATTTGTCATGTTTAACTGTGGTCTGCTGCTAATGGAGACCAAGGCCAAGAAGTAAAGCCATTTGATGGAGCCTCAAGGAGGTTGAATATGGTCTGGAGTTTACCAATAAATACTTAAGAGACCGCAGGGCCAGCAGGACAGAACAGAGGAGGAGAACAGTCAAGCTCAAGTAACAAGAAAAAAAATTCTCTCACACCTAGGTTGTACTTGCTAAAAGAATGAGAAGCATGTGAAAAATCCCTTGGTCTCACTGTGCTGTGATAATAAGACCAGGTGCGATGGAGAGGTCACATCAATTAACTCATCCAAGCCTTCAAATACAGTAGTTCATAATGAAATCTGACTCTCAGGATGTATACCTAAATTTCCATCAGCAACTCTCACTTATACTTCTCACTTCTACCATATTTAGATACTGTTTGGAAGGCTAAGCCAGAAATTATACTTTGGGACCTGTAATTAAGCTGAACCATAACAAGTTTGTAATTGGAGTTTTTGACTAATGACTAGCAGGATGCCACATCACACACACTGTCTTCCTGCTATTGGTTTCAGAGGGAAATTTGGAGGAATTTAGAAATAATAATAAATGTCAAGAACAGAAATGGATTTTTCCCCCTGAAAAAATTGATCTGACACTTAATCTGTAAAGTGTTGTACAAAGTATTTTAGAAACTAAAGAAAATTATTCTTTTTGGGGTAGATAGCATAATGGTCATGCAAAGAGACTCTCATGCCTGAAGCTCCAAAGTCCCAGGTTCAACCCCCTGCATCACCATAAACCAGAGCCGAGCAATGCTCTGGTAAACAAGCGCGCGCGCGCACACACACACACACACACACACACACACACACACACACACACACACACTACAAACGACACTCTTGCCTGAAAATACTATATCTTCACACAGGTTTTACAGTGTTTACATTTTTACACACACTTTCTTGATGTACAGTAGATACACAGAATTACTCTCCTGGAACCACTTAAAAATGAATGGCAGACATGGTGACAATTTACTTATAAGCACGCTAGCAGAAGCTCCTGAAAATAATAAGATCATGTTCCCACATAACTAGAATAGTGTTAATAGATTCAAAAAATGAATATTAATTTCCCAATATATAAATTATTCTATATTAGCACATCCTTTCAATTTTATGGTAGAGGACAAAAGCTACTCTTTTCACTTATTTATTTACAAATTCAAAATATTTTATAGGGGGATGATGGTTTACAGTACAGTTGTTGACAGATGAGTTTATTTTCTTACCTTTCCATGACAAATGTCTGCAAAAACACTCTACTCTTAACTTAGGCCCTTTCCTATCATCATGCACCAGGAAAACACTCCTCTTTCAGTGGCAATAGAAATGATTGATCTCTCTCTCTCTCTGTCACACACACATACACACACACACACACACACACACACACACACACACCAGGTAAACCATGTAGCAGTTAATCTAGAGTGGCTTCTACCTTTCTTCTCTCCTTATTATATTCTGTTTTTTTTTTTTAAAGACTACTGGAAGCAACAAGTACTGATATGGATATGGAAGGGAATTCTGATATGCTATTGGTGGGAATGCAAACTGATGCAGTGTCAATGGGAAATGGATATGGAGATCCTCCCCTCCCCTCCCATACCCTCCCTCTCTTCTTACCAGAGCACTACTCAGCTCTAGTTTATGGTGGTGTGGGGGATTGAACCTGGGACTTTGAAGCCTCAGGCATGAGAATCTCTTTGCATAACAATTATGCTATCTACCCTTGCCCTACAGATTCTTTAAAAATATTAAAATAGGGAGTCGGGCTGTAGCGCAGCGGGCTAAGCGCAGGTGGCGCAAAGCACAAGGACCGGCATAAGGATCCTGGTTCCAACCCCGGCTCCCCACCTGCAGGGGAGTCGCTTCACAGGCGGTGAAGCAGGTCTGCAGGTGTCTATCTTTCTCTCCCCCTCTCTGTCTTCCCCTCCTCTCTCCGTTTCTCTCTGTCCTATCCAACAACGACGACAATAATAACTACAACAATAAAACAACAAGGGCAAGAAAAGGGAATAAATAAATAAAATAAAATATTAAAAAATTAAAATAGAGGTCTGGGTGTCGGCGCACCTGATTGAGAACATATGTTACAAGGCACAAGGACCTGGGTTCGCAGTCTTTCTCTTTTTTAAAAGTTTTTATTTTATTTATTTATTCCCTTTTGTTGCCCTTGTTTTTTTATTCTTGTAGTTATTGATTTCGTCGTTGTTGGCTAGTACAGAGAGAAATGGAGAGAGGAGGGGAAGACAGAGAGGGGGAGAGAAAGATAGACACCTGCAGACCTGCTTCACCACTTGTGAAGCGACTTCCCTTCAGGTGGGGATCCCGGGGCTTGAACCAGGATCCTTACGTGGGTCCTTGCGCTTTGCGCCACCTGCACTTAGCCAGTTGTGCTACCATCCAACTTCCTTTCTCTCTCTTTTAAACATCCAAAAATCGAGAGGGTAGGGGGGGATAGAGAGGGAGAGAAAAAGCACTGCTTCACCACTTACAAAGATTTACCCTTGCAGGTGGAGACTGGGGGCTTGAACCTGGGTTGACAAAAACAATGCAACGAGTGAAAATTCATTCTTAGACTTGATGAAAATTGTGGTGGTTAATGGAGGAAAAGTGGATGGGAAGAATAGGCTGAGTAACTCTTTTTGATAGTGAGATGACACTAGAACTTTGGTGATGGGTACTATGTGTCTTGTACAAGTGTAAAACTATATCCCTGAAATTCTATAGTATTATAAATCAAAGATAAATTTTTAAAAATAGATGAAAAAAAGAGTACAGGCCAGTTTTCTTGTGGAATGTGAAGCATTCTGCAAATAGTAATAGTTTTGATATTCTTTTTTGATAATTTAGAATGAAAAAAGAAACAGCCCAAGAACCTAGTCTAGTGGATTAGTGAAAAGATAGTTACTGAAGCAATAAATACTTTCATGTCAATAGAAAGAAACCTCAGGAGATTTAGACTAGAAAGAATAAATTTGGCTGGAAACATGATAGTATTTTGGGATCACAGTGCTTCCAAGTTTACTGGTTTATACATATTCTCAGACCAAAATAAAGAGAACTAATTTCTTTAACAGATCACCATTCCTCTATGGATATATTTAGCTAGTGGTTGGAATGGCCATTTGGAGTTTAGGAGAGAAATTATGTCAAAGAACACAGAGTATCTGCAGTAGTGTGTGAAAAATCTAACATTAAATACCTTTTCAAAAATATTTTATTTATTTATTAATGAGAGGGATAGGAGGAGAGAGAGAAAGAACCAGAAATCACTATGGTACATGTGCCACCAGGGATTGAACTCGGGACCTCATAGCTTGAGAGTTCAACATTTTATTCACTGCACCACCTCCTGGACCACACATTAAATACCTTTATGTTCACATATGAAAGCATATATATAATTGTATGTTTATATTGTATATCCATAACCTGTATCTAGATTTTTTATCTTTATCTTTTTATTTGATAGGAGAGAAATTGAGAGAGGAGGGGAAATAAAGATGGAGTGAGGAAGAGAGACATCTGTAACATTGCTTTGCCATTCGTGATGCTCCCCCCTGCAGGTGGGGACTGGAGGCTTAAACCTGGTGCTTTCCCATGGTAATGTGTGTGTTCAACCAGTGTGACATTGCCTGGCTGCTATAGTCAACAACTTTAGATAAGAAGAACCATAATTCCTCAGTTCCACGGTGAAAATGGTTTAGAAGCTTCCTGTTTAACCACTCAACCAAATGGGTAAGAATACTTGAAAACTAAAGGTATTCAAAGAATTATGATTCTGGAAATCACATAATGTTTACTATTGTTTCTATTAAAACAACTATGGTTTAATAAGTTTGGATATTGACTGTACAGTTAAGAGTTGCCTACCAGGGCCAACTGTGTAACAGATGCAAGCTCTATATTTTGGCAAACTTCCTTATGCAGTTAGAAAATGAAACGGCTCTAAGAGAAGAACAGTGTTTGTCTCTTTTGTTGCTCTTTTCCCAAACATCCTAATGTATCTTTCATCTATTGCTATTTTCTAAATCTTCCTTCATGAGTGGTAAAGCAGTGCTACAGGTGTCTCTCTTCCTCACTCCATCTTTATTTCCTCTCATCTCTCAATTTCTCTCCTATCAAATAAAAAATAAATATAAAAAATCTGGATACAGATTCTGGAAACAGAATATACACATACGATTATATATACTTTCAAATGTGAACATAAAGGTATTTAATGTAAGATTTTTCACACACTACTGCAGATAACTTTGTTCTTTGACATAATTTCTCCTGTAAGCCCCAAATGGCCATTCCAACCACTGGCTTGGTGTATTGCACCAAAGTAAAGACTCGAGGGAAGGGGGAGTTTCATGATGTATGATGGTGGAGGAGGTCCTCGGCTGGAGTTGAAAGTGTTTTGCAGGAAACCGAGAAATTTTACATGTGTATAAAAAACTGTATTTGATTGCAAACTATTAATCCTCCCAGTATAAATAATAAATAAATAAGACTGTTACCAACAAAATGTATTTTTGAGAGAATAAGACAGCTTTGTCTATCCAGAAGTTAAATTTCAAAAGTTCTTGTGATTTTAATGTTTTCAAGTATCAGAAAGGAAGAAAATATGCCCATGAATGTAAAACTTAGAATAAAATTAATTTTTTAATCAAATTTTTAAAATTTTTTATTTATAAAAAGGAAACATTGACTAAACCATAGGATAAGAGGGGTACAACTTCACACAATTCCCACCACCAGAACTCTGTATCCCCTCCCCTCCCCTAATATCTTCCCTATTTTAAAATTAATTTTAATTATGTATAAATAAGGGCGAGGGAGGAGGCTGGAGAGAGACCAAAGCACTACACCACAACCCATGGCATTTTTCCTTATTTTGTCTTTGCTTTTCTAGCATGTGGGGCCAGAGATAAAAAAAAAAAAAAACAAAGCAAAAAAAACCAGGGCCACACACACATGTAAGACATTTGTTCTATTTCTGAGTTACCTTCCATGACCAAGAACACAAAAACTTTCTTGATGTTAGCAATAATGATCTCTGGTTGAACATGATTTGATGAAATTCACATTGAGAGAGACTTAACCAAGGAAAATAAGTCTAGAAGACCTCTCTCAAATGATTCCATATTATCAATAACCTCAAGTATTCACTATCCTGATAACATAAGTAATTTGTTGTCTGTTCTCTTTTTATAAAGAGATCTTCAGTTTATTGTAGTGCCACCTATAATAGCCAGATTTGGAAACAACTCAAGTATCCAATGACAAACACGTGGATAGAGAAGTTGTAGTATATATACACAAAGGAAAACTATCATCTGTAAGAAAAGATAAGTTCTTTTTTGCTGTGACATGGAACTGGAGGAAATCATGCTTAGTGAAATAAGCTAGAAGAAGGATGAATACTGAATGATCTCACTTATTGGGAGGGAAACTAATAATTCAAAGAAAACTAAAACAAAGTAAAACTATAATAAACTGTTGTCTATTTCAACAGAGTTAAAAACTCTGGAGAGGCGAGGCTCTGGGATACATTGATGAAGTCATTCCCCAGGGAATGTGAACATGTAATCGTAATAGTATTTTCAACTTGGTGGCTGAGAGTAAGATATATATCAGGACAAAGTAAGTAATTAATAAACAGGAACCAAAAGGTAGGAATAGAGCAGATGAGAATAAAGATCTTAGGGTGAAAGGAGGCTAGGAGGGAGTTTATACTTTTTCTGTGCTTATCTATGATTCTGTAATACTCATTATGAAGCACTTATAACATCAGAGAAGAAAACAGAGACAATAAAAATAATAGGATAAATAACCATAACAAAGTAACTAGGAAGTGAAAACATTGTACCCTTGTAATTTTTTTTTTTTTTTCCGGAGCAGGGACCTCATGCATGCATAATTCCTTGGGCTAATTTTTTCATTCTTTTTATTTCAGAGACATAAAATTAGAGATACCATAGTACAAAGCTTCCTCCTTGCTTCTTCATTTCACCTCCAGTTGCTATTTTTTTTAACCTTGAAAAAAATCAATTGCATTTATATTCTGCTTTGTCAGCTTAACACCTACATTTGCTGACTTAGTTTAATGGTTACGCATGTGTGGTATTAATCAATAGTGCTGTTGACCTAATATTCCCAGTTGTTGCTGTATAAACTTTTTCTGTAGCAGCTTTTCTTTCCTCAAGAAAGTCTCTTGAGACCAGTATTCCTGGAGTTCTTGCATGCTCAAAAACAGTTTGCTTGTAGCTTTAATTTGAAATACTGTTTGACTGGATATATATATTCTCAGCTTATACATTTTTCTCTTTTGACTATTTTTATGTGTTGCTTCATTATCTTCTAGCAACTGGGGAGGAATTTTAGGACAACATTATTTTCTCCCGTTATTAAGTGATTTGATCATTTTTCCTCCTGTGATCTCCAAGTTACCATTTCTTTAGCTGTTCTACACCAGTCATTCTTTTTTTTCTTTTCGTTCTTTCTTTCTTCATTTATTTTACAAAACTACATGTCAACAGGGGTTTAAATCCTCTCCATTACTACCACCAGAGTGCTGAATCCTCACTCTCCCCACTGCAAACCACCACAGTTCCCCTAAGGCTCTAAACATGGGCCAGCCATCATCTCTACAACTATCTGTCTACATCTGTACATAATTGCTGTCCCCCTTTTTATGATTCAATCCTCTCTTTCCCTCCAAGCCACTCTTGACAACATTACTACCTCCATATGTCCCTCTCCTTTTCCTTCTGTCTCTCTGGGTGCTGATGGTGCTGGAGTGCAGAGTCCTCTTATCTTCTTCCTCCTATCACTTCTCCCCTGCTGGGAGTCTGGATTAAGGTTGTTTATGAGGTGCAGAAGATAAGAGTTCTGGCTTCTGTAATTGCTTCTCTGCTGGACATGGGCGTTGGCAGGTCGATCCATAACCCAGCCTCTATGTCAATTATTCTAACATATGTTAAGCTTTTCTATAATGTAATTGTCTTATTTCAAATCTTTAAAAAATTATTCATATCTGTCTATGATGTGATTTTGTTTTTATCCTTTGGAAATTCTAATTGTACATTTGCTGGGTGTCCTTTGCTGATCTGTTTGTATATTATTTTTTCTCTCTAACCTTTAAAGCTATGCTATATTTTGCTTATTTTTCATATTTTATATTCACAATTTTTATTGGGGGATTAATGTCTTACAGTCGACAGTTAATACAATAGTTTGTACAAGCGTAACATTTTCAGTTTTCCACATAACAGTACAACCCCCACTAGGTCCACTGCCTAGTGTTCCAGGACCTGAGCTGTCCCTTTTACCAACCCCAGAGTCTTTTACTTTGGTGCAATATACCAATTTATTTATTTACTTTTCCCCTGTCATTAAATAAGTTTCTTGGCTAGAAATTCCTGAAGCTGATACTAAGTCTGGATAATCTTCATTCTTAAAAAAAAACATTTTTAATTATCTTTATTTATTTATTGGATAGAGACAGTCAGAAATCAAGAGGGAAGGGGGAGCTAGAGAGGGAGAGAGACAGAGAAACACCTGCAGCCCTGCTTCACCACTTGCAAAGCTGTAGGTGGGGGCCTGGCTTGATCATCCTTGCACATTGTAACATGTGCGCTCAACCAAGTGCACCATTGCTCAGCCCCATAATCTTCATTCTTTAAAGCTGTGCTAACAGTTTCTCTTTAAACCCAAAAAGCTTCAATCAACCTTAGCTCCACATATCTAGGAGGCATATACTGGGAAAAGCCTACTCTGGACATCTGCTGATATGTAAGGGTGAATTTACTGCAAACTGCTGATTTTCGAATCTGTTCTCTGACCTTTCCCTTGCCCCCTGAACTTCAGCTTCTCTTATCAGTTGTCTGGCAGACCTTTCTACTTGGATAGCCCCACAGGTCTAAAATCAAACTCATCATTTCTCTTGCCCCCACAATGGATATAGCTGGGAGTCCAGCAGGAACTCACTGATGAATATTGCTTGAGTTCTCCCTCCACTGTGCTTGTGATGTTTCCCAGGTTTGAACTCCCATGGTCCAGCCAGAAAAATATTGCATTTAAAGTATTGCCCAAAGTGGAATTTCAGTCCTGAGACAGACCCTCAAATCAAAGGAGCATCTCTTTATTTCCCAAAGTCCCACTCCCTGTTGTGGTATTTCTACTTCTTCCGTCTCTGGAGTAGCTGAACCCACAGAAAGGGTCCTCAGCATGCCTGGTCCCTGTCTCACTTGGCCTCTTAAGATTATGTCCCATACTTCTGTTCTTATAGTGCCTTTTTGCTTCTGTGGTTTTGCAATTTTGTTTTTTAAATTATTTATTTATTCCCTTTTGTTGCCCTTTTAAAAAATCGTTGTAATTACTGATGCCGTTGTTGTGGGATTGTACAGAGAGAAATGGAGAGAGGAGGGGGAGACAGAGAGGGGGAGAGAAAGATAGACACTTGCAGACCTGCTTCACCGCTTACGAAGCGACTCCCCTGCAGGTGGGGAGCCAGGGGTTCGAACCGGCATCCTTAAGCTGGTCCTTGCGCTTTGTGCCACCTGCGCTTAACTCACTGTGCTACCGCCTGACTCCCTTATTTTTCTTTTCTTTTTCTTTTTTATTATTGTCTATATTCTGTTAACTAACATTCCACTTTTCCACTTTTTCCAATAGTCTTGTCATCTCTGCTACGATATTTTACATTTTTGCTATGTATTATTTGTTAGTGAGGGTGGTTGCTTTCTTAAGTTTTTCAAAGTTAAAGCAAAATGTTTACACACTGCATTTGACCATCATTATTTTCCTTGAGAAGTTTTATCTGTGGCAGTTAATTAATTTATTAGAGTGAGAAATTCAGAGGGGTGGGAGAGATAAATAGACAGATAGAAATAAAAACACTTGCAGCACTGCTTCACCACTTGTGAAATTTGCCCCCTGCAGCTAGGGAGTGGGGACTTCAATCTTGGTCCTTGTGCAAGGTGATATGTACTCACTCAGCCAAGTGAGCCACCACCCAGCCTGTGGCCGTTTTGAGATCTGTCATAGTTGGGCTCTGTCTCCTACGTTTCTTTCTACTGCCTCCCTTTGTATTTTTTGTGAATTCAATTTAATCACTTTTAAAAATATTTTTCTGTGTCTTGGTTTTATTGAAATTATAGTTTATATTTTGTTTCTCACCCCCCCCTTTTATATGGTTTTCAGGAAGAAGAAAAATTTGACTCTATATAATTATGTTTATATCAGAAACTGCAAATAAGTATTACTCTTTTTCTTTTCTTTTTTTAAATTTGTTTATTGGGGAATTAATGTTTTATATCTGACAGTAAATAAAATAGTTTATACATGCATGACATTTCCTAGTTTTTCATATAACAATACATCCACTACTAGGTCCTCTGTCATCCTTTTTTGGACCTGTATTCTACCCCCCACCCCGAGTCTTTTACTTTGGTGCAATATGCCAATTCCAGTTCAGTTTCTACTTGTGTTTTCTCTTCTGAAGTATAGCAGTAAGTGTAAAATATTAAATTGATTTTTGTCAAACTTAATAGATATTTTATGATTGAAATTGCTCAATAAAATATTTCAATGTCTATAGCAATAAGGATGAGGTGACTACATGCCTCTTTCTTTCTTTCTTTCTTTCTCTCTTTCTTCCTTATCCTTTCTTTTAGATAGAAAAAGTGAGACAGAATAGCAGAGAGAAGGAGAAAGAAATAATACCAAAGATTTCTTCTATGCTGTGGGGGTCAGGCTGGAACCAGGGTTGCACACATAGCAAGCAAGTCATTTATTTACTCTTACTGCCGGTAGAAAATATAACCCTCACTTAGAAAGCTGGAGGTTATTTATATTGCTCCAAGGGACTTTCTTTTCTATTAACTTGCAACTATAGCTTTAAAATGAATAAATGATAGCTGTCTAAGTGAGAAGGCTGCTTTAGTGATAGTTGTGTGCAGTTGGAGAAAATGCTTTTTTTCCCCCTTTAGATTGATCTCAGTCACTTCCAAAACTGTAATAAAGCAGAGGGTTGAAGATTGAGGGGCTGAAGAATAAGGGTGGGAGTTGAAGAGTAACCATACAGGGTGGAGTTGTGACATAAGGGCAATAATTTCAGAGGTCAGAGATTGCTAAGAAAACCAGGAAAGAAACAAAAAACATCTTCCAAGCAAGCAACCTCGGGTTCTATCCTACTAGGGACTAATTGCACTTATTAAGTGCCTTGTGAATCTGATATAAAGTGGGCCTGGATTTTTTACTCAGCAATAAATTGTTGGAGGTATATTATACAGTAAACAGTACAGTTACAATTATGTCTTTAGAATAGAGTGTTTTAATATCCAAATGTTCTTATTGTGAGCCCTTGTAAGGTCATAAAAATGGATTTACATACTTGTTTAGCAACAATTCTTCTGGTGCTGCAGCTGGATGATATGAGCTGTTGAGAAACCCCCCCCCTCCACTCCTACACCTGCTGCTGAGATAATGCCAATAATTCTGAGACATTTCCACTCATAAAAAGGACAGGCCGGCCACGTGCACAAGAAGAGACATGCAATACACAAAGTACAGTATGTGAAGGAGCAACCTCCAGTTATGTGCCCTATATCTGGCACTCATGCATTGATATTGCTTATGCATGCACAAAAGAATGAAACAGATTAGCTGCATTCTTAGAGATCTGGTAGTGGGGACAATATCTCTGATTTTATGCCTTTGCTGTACCTTGTGATAATTTACGACGTAGGTTACTCTACACTTGTAGTACATCTGATAATCAGAGTGATTTTTTTATTTGCTAATAAACAATAACACAAATGCTTTCATGCGCTTTCAGCTAGTAGGTCATTTGTGATTTCTTTGGGATAGTTGACTGGTACAGATTAATTGCCTGAGGACTCTTACTCATCATGTTAGCAGGAAGATATTTAGGAAGGAGTTCACTTCCCAGTTATCTGCTGTCAGTGCAAAACTGGGACTACAAATGAGAGTATAGAAAGTTTAAAAAAATTAATTTAATTAATTTTGGATAGAGATAGAGAAGAATTAAGAGGAACTGGGGAAGGTAGAGAAAGATAGAGATAGACAGACAGACAGATAGATAGATAGATAGATACCTACAGCACTATTTCACCAATAGGTAGTGAAGCTTCGCTTCTGCAGGTGGAGACAGGGGTTTGAACCCAGCTCCTTGTACACTGTAACGTGTATGTTCTTCCAGATGTGTCGCCACCTGGCCCTGAATATAGACACTTTAAAGACTTTGTGGGCAGTATTATCAGTTCTTTAAAAAGAAAAAGTATACCAAACCATTTTATAAAGATGAGATCGAATGCTAATCTGGAAAAGTAGTTGTTCAAGGTAATAATACTCAATGATTATATTAATATTTATATTTACCTTCCCTTTTTTTTTCTACCAAAAGATTTTGGGCTTCTATATTTGTTCTCTCCCTCCCTCCTTCTCTTTCTCTCTCTCTCTCTCTCTCTCATACACACACACACACACATACACACACACACACACGCACACACACACACACACACACACACGCGTTAGTATCGATAATGAGTTGGGTCACCCTGATTTCAATCTTCTAGAGGTGTCTGTGAAATTCCCAGTTGGAATGCTCATATTGAAGGCATTATTGTTGACACTGAGCTGATTGGATCACTGTGCAAATTAACCTTTATGAATACTTGACAAGTTGCTTATAAAAATCTGTCCTGCCTAATGCCTAAAGCATTTTGTAGTGTAGGACAATGTCTCTGGGTGTGTCCACAGCAGGGGCAGTGTGCACTTTTTCATTCCTAGGGGATTCATTTTATTCCTGACTCTGGAAAAGGTGCAGTGCTCTTTATCACCATTCACTGATGTTAGAAACATAATCAGCATTTGCAACCGTGAGTGTACTATGAGCCATGTGTGAAGGGGAGAGAATTCTGTCTTACTAGGGGAACAGTGATTTTAAAGGGACTATCTGCACAACAGAGAAGGAGGAACTGAAAGTCTGGGGAGATCTTATTGCTTCAACAGAACCAGCATAGGGTATAATGCCAGGTTTTTGAGGGGGAAGATCCAGTTTTGACCTTTGAAAATTTATAAATGTTTAGCCATGGAGTGAGAGTGTATGAAGGAAGGAGGAATTTGGGAAGTCAAGTTAAAACCACGTTTTTTCTTTTGTTTTCTAATCTAGGTTAAGCCTATTTTATTTTTTTTTCTAATAATATGCAGTTCTCTCAAGCTGCCTGCCTACCCTGATCACAGTATATCTTGCTTTCAAACAATACCTTGTCCTTAAGATATTTCTTAAGTAATTTTTTTTCTCTTAACAAAGGATGGGATTTAAATAGTATTAGCATGAAATTGAGCATATTAGGAACTATTGGTCAAGTTAGAACAACCATCTTTCGAAGAAGTTTAGCATTCCCCTTCGTGAGGAATGTGCCAGAAAAAGGTGTTTTGGAGGGAGAAAAAAAGTGACTGGACAAAACAAGGAAAGGCTTAAGGCACTTTACCAAAGAAATAGGAAAACATGAAAAGACTAGATAAGAACAACATATCTGATGAGTCTTTTTTTTTTTTCTGGATATGTCATGTGCCACTTATTAGTGGATAATCACTCTTAAGGACCATGAACAGAAAATGCGTAAATATTCTCTAAAACCACCACTTTTAGTTACTTTTTCTGGAATGTTGTTAGTGCCTCTTTACCAAGCAACAGAAAATGCTAATTTTTTGTTTATTTTGCTTTGTCATCACTCAGGTTTCACCACTCGACATCAACTTTTTTCCCCGCCAGATAGGAATACAAGAACAGAGATAAAGAGACAGAAAAGATACCGAAGCACCAAAGCTTCCTTCAGTGCAGGGGAGTTGGGGTGTGTTGTATGTATATTGTATAGGTTGTATGCATTGACAAAGCAAGTGCACTATTCAAGTTAGCTATCTTGCTGGCTATATATTTTTTTGCTTAAAATTATTTATTTTACTTGATAGGGCAGAAATTGAGAGACAAAGGGGAGATAGGGAAAGAGGAGAGACATGTGCAGCACTGCTTCACCTCTCAGGACTTTTCCCGCTACCCCCTGCAGGCAGAAAGGGGGGGCTTGAACTCTGGTCCTTGCACATAGTAATGTGTGCACTCAGACAAGTATGCCACTTCCCCCACACCAAGATTTCTTAATGGATAAATGGATCCTTCTGTGGGCTGATCCTTCTTCCATCAAAGTGGTTTACTTGGTGCTCTTATCCTCTGGGATGAGTTAATGGCAGGGTGTGAGTGAGTAACCAGATGTTGGCTGTAAAAGTAGAGCTAAGGCTCATTGCCAACAGAATAGACTCTTTCCCTTATTCCACAGGGAGCAGATTTCCTTCTTTCTTTCTTTCTTTCTTTCTTTCTTTCTTTCTTTCTTTCTTTCTTTCTTTCTTTCTTTTCTTTCTCTTCTTTCTTTCTTTCTTTTTTGGGAGCATATTTCTAAACTTTTCTCAGATTGTAGAAGATAGAAAATCTGAGCATCAATGATATCAGAAAAGAAAACTGTGGTGGGTTTACTGGTTCTTTGTGATATATATATATATTAAAGATTTCTTTCTTTTTATTTATTTCTTATTGGATAGAAACAGAGAGAAATTGAGAGGGGTGGGAGAGAGGGAGAGAGAGACATCTGCAGCACTGCTTCACCATTTGTGAAGCTTTTCCCCCTGCAGGTGGGGACCAGGGGTTTGAACCTTGGTTCGAGTGTCTTATAAACTTCATTCACTCTCTACCAGTTAACTCATTAAAAAAATATATAACCTTCTCAATGGTAGTGCACCGCAGCCAAATATTCTACTTAACTACATCACTAATTATTACATACTGAATTCCAGTTTCACAAAATACATTTAGTTCCAGGCCAACCTTGAGGTTAGTAGATGTTTTCTTTCTTTCTTTTTTTTAACATAAAAGGAAATCTTTGTGCCACTGTGCTACCACCTGACTCCCTAAAAGGAAATCTTTGATTCCAAACTATAAACAAATCTTGAAGTATCTATAAGAAATCATGGGTTATTTTGGCCCTACTACACCACGAATATTAATTATAGTTATTTATGTGCAAGAGAAATTAGCTCACATTGCATCTATAATTTTGTATGTGGCTTCTTCAGTGGTTTCCAAAATTTCAACTGACATTCAAGTGTTAGGAGAGTTTATAATGGTGGAGACAGAGTGAAAGGGGGTTGGTTAAGAGACATATAGCTTTTAAAGGGCCAGGCAGTGGCACACGTTATAATGTGCAAGGACCCAATCCAAGCCCCTGGTCCATCCTGCAGGGGGAATGCTTCACAGCTGCACTATGAATCCACTGCTCCTGGCGGCCATTTTTCCTTTTTTTTTTTTTTTAAAAAGTCTTTATTTACTGGATAGAGACAGTTAAAAATTGAGAGGGAAGGGGTGATAGAGAGGGAGAGAGATAGAAAGACACCTGCAGCACTGCTTCAGCACTTGTGAAGCTTTCCCCGTGCAGGGCGGGACCAGGGACTCGAATCTGGGTCCTTGCGCACTGTAGCATGTGCACTCAACCAGGTGCGCCACCACCCAGCCCCCCTTTTTTAATTGAATAAGATAGAGAAATTGAGAGAGGACGAGGAGATAGAGAGGAAGAAAGGAAGACAAGACACCTGCAGACCTGCTTCACCACTTGTGAAGTAACTCCCCTGCAAGTGGGCAGCTGGGGGCTTGAACTGGGATCATTGCTCCAGTCCTTGCACTTCGTACTATGTGCTCTTAACCATGTGCCACAGCCCGACCTCCTGCAACATATATTATTTATATTTACGTGATAAGGTAGAGTAATTTGGGGATAATTTGTCAGAGATTTATTAAAATGTTGGAGAAAAATGGAATGCTCTCCTATTGGTGACTCCCGTTCTCTGCATTTAGCCAGGCTGATCTAACTTAATTTCATTTATAAGGGAGAAAAAAAAATCCAGCCCCCAAAGGTAGAGGTGATCCAAAATTTGTAACCTAGACTTCTATATTTTGTTAGGACTATATCTAACCTTGCTGATAAGCTGCCCACTCTTACCCAAATTACAAAAGCCACAGTATACTGGTAAAAAAAATTGAAATACAAATTGTTTCTGGCTGCCTTGAAGTGAATTCATGAAAAACTACCCATTAAAAATGGGGAGAAATTATTCTAACATCTGTGATGGGACTTGGAAACTTCTGGGTGAGTTGTTCAAGGTTGGTAAGTATGAAAATATCCTTGGTCTTTAAATACACTAAGAGCCATAATTCTGAAGATGGTAATGAGAATTTCTCCATCTCTGCTGAGATAGATATATATATATATAGAGAGAGAGAGAAGAGAAAACAGTTGATCTTATCCCAGTAGATTCAGTTTACTTGAAAGGAAGGACTTGGTATGAAGAATTATTAAAAGGATAAATGAATAGAATAAAACCCCTACTTCAAAGTTTGTGCCCAATATTGACATTTAAGATTCAACACTCATTCATTCTCTATTTCTTTTGAGAAGTTTGGGTAAAAGCATGTTTCCTATTGAAAATCCTTAAAGCTTTTACTTACCAGTTTGAACTATGGTAAATGTCATATGAAATTCATTTTATTTGAGAAAATAAGCAGTTAGGATTCAGAGCAGAGAGGAATCTTGAGAGCAGACCCATTTTTCTTCTAATGACTATTACTTGGCTAGTATAAAGTGTCCTGTTATTAATATATGGACAGGTGTATTGCATTTTTTGCAAGCATATTAGCTAAAAATGAGTACATTTTATAGCAGATGAGTGATTTTTTTGGTATAATTTAAGGAGATTGTTGACTTACTATTTTTCTTTTTAATTATTTTCACTTTTTTTTTTAACCATAGCACTTCTCAGCTCTGACTTATCTTTTAGGATGTGGGGCAGTCAAATTTCAGTATATAAATTTATCCTGACTGTTTATGTAAGTTGCAAACTTCCATGGAGTGGAGTGCATACTTAGAATATGACACTCAGTGGCATCATTAGATCTATATACATTTCTGTATATATATCTCTATATACATTTCTGAATGTTTATTATGTTATAGATTTATTCCTAGACACTGCACATAAGCAACAAGCCAGAAATAACCTCTCCTTAAAAAAATTCTTCTGTCAGCTTACTGAAGAAATGCTGATTTATAGGGTTTTTTTTTATTGTCTTAAGGGTACCTTTTCGCATTTCCCTAAGATAGGTATCAGTACATTTCACCCTCATTTTGTTCTATCTTAGGGACTTAGGTTCCCAGCCTCCCCTTAGTAGTCCTCCCTTCCCCTTTTCTAAATTCCTGAATCCTCTGTGACAGACTATAGTCCATTCAAGAACTTTACCTTTTGGTGTTGAGTGCAGAGTAAAACTATACTCCTGTAATCTTATAATCTTGTAAACCATGATTAAATCACTAATAAAATTAAAAAAAGAAAAATTTGGGGAGTCGGGTGGTAGTGCAGTGGGTTAAGTGCAGGTGGCGCAAAGCGCAAGGACTGGCATAAGGATCCGGGTTCCAGCCTCCGGCTCCCCACCTGCAGGGGAGTCGCTTCACAGGCGGTGAAGCAGGTCTGCAGGTGTCTATCTTTCTCTCACCCCTTTGTCTTCCCCTCCTCTCTCCATTTCTCTCTGTCCTATCCAATAACAACCACATCAATAACAACAACAATAATAACTACAACAACAATAAAAAAAAGACAACAAGGGCAACAAAAGGGAAAATAAATAAATAAAATTAAAAGAAAAGAAATTTTTGCATTTGAAAGTGTACATTTTAGGGTAATAAATGACTAAACAAATGACTGAATAGAAGGTGATAATAACTTAAAAGAAGAGGGAGAAGAAGAAGGAGTAAAAGAAGAAATAGAGGAAGAGGAGGAGGAGTAAAGAGGAGGAAAGGAGGAAGAGGAGGAGGAAGGAGGAAGAAGTGGAGGAGATGGAGAAAGGAGGAGGAGGAAGAGGAGGAGAAAAGAGGAGGAGAAAGAGGAGAAAGAGGAGGAGGAGAAAGGAGGAAGAGGAGGGGGAGGAAAAGAGGAGGATGATGAGGAGAAGTATAAAGGAGGAAGAAGAGGAGGAGGAGAAAGGAAGAGAAAGAGGAGGAAGAGGAGGAGGAGGAGGAAAATAACAACAACAAAGAGGATCAAAATGGAGTCTCTTAAGCCAGACTTTCAACCTTCTGCAGCCCACAGTGACCTTGGGTCCATACTCCCAGAGGGTTAAAAAATAGGAAAGCTATCAGGGGAGGGGATGGGATACAAGAGTTCTGGTGGTGGGAATTGTGTGAAGTTGTACCCCTCTTAGCCTATGGTTTAGTCAATGTTTCCTTTTTATAAATAAAAAATTAAAAAAACAAACAAAGCAAAATGGAGTCTCCTATACCTGACCCCATTGAAACCAAAGACCTAATAACTTACTCGATTGCATTTCCAGCCTCTCCTCAGAATGGAATAAACCAATCATTGTGCAGTTCTTTGGTCAACACTAATGAGCTAAACTGATTGAGTAGATCTCTGCCTTCCCTGAAAAGGAACTGACTTTGCTTGAAATAATCTTTCTTTTCTCTTAAAATATTTATTAATTTGTAGGACAGCAAGGAGTGAAGAGAGAGGACTAGGGTATTACTTTGGCACATGTGATGCCAGGGGTTGAATTTGGGACCTCATACTTGAGAGTTCAATTCTTAATCCACTGTATCACTTCATGGGCTGAGATCTTTCTTTTCTTTCATTAATGACCCTTCCCTATGTTCTAACTATACAAACCTGCTATTTTGCATATTCCCTTGCAGAGCCTTTCTGCTTACTAAACTAGAATACTACCTTATTAATGAAATGGCAACCAATTAAAGCCTCCTAAATTTATCCTGGTGAAGTTTTTCGCATATCTGTAGAGGAAATAACATTTTGAAAACATGTATGATTTAACCTGAGTGGTCTGCCTTCACTGAGGAGGTAATGCTTAAGTTGATAGATTTCAATTACGATTCTGCAACTACCTCTCCTTTGACTTTGGTCAAGTCATTTCACTGAGTTCCATATGTCTTTTTGTCTATAAAATGAAGACACTATCTAAAGATATTTAATGCAAGGCTCAAAAATGATGGGAAAGATAACACAGGGCTTGACAAAGATGTTTTTTTTTCTTAGTAAACTGTAAACAATACTGCAAATGAATCAGGAAGCAATTTTGCTCATTGTGGTGCATATTCTGCTCAGGCATATTCAGCATTGTTTCTCACTTTTTAGCAAGTAGAATCATATCCTGAGGCTTGATTTATGAATTGGTATTAAGACAGCTGGAGAGACTCTGAAGGGCTACTTGGTTTTTACTAGCACAAGTGCTTGTCAACTGATTGTCCAGATAGAGTTGTCTGAGTCATTGTTACAGAATTTCTGCCTCTCTAGTCTTTATGGGTTACTTCCCTCAGGATCCAGATCTAGTGCGTTAGTAGAAGACTTTTTGAACCCTGAGAAATTAAACTCCAGGCAGTTTTCCATTTTTTCCCTTTCCTTTCCCTCAAATGTTAGGTCAAAGCATGAAGAACAACAGAAAAATTTACAGAGGGGAAACAGATGTTTCTGTTCATTTCATAATCATACGGCTGAGTGGATACAGAAGAGCAATGTTAGCATCCAATACACAGCCACCCCAAGATTTCCAGTCCCTTTCCTGTTTCTTAAGACTCTTTTTCTTCTTCTCATGGGAGTAGGTGTTCTCTAAAATTCCCTGATGACCTCTCAGGAGGTCTCACAGTTGCGCTGATTGTGGTTTTTATGGACACTAGGCTCAGCAAACAGCAATTCACATTTAGGCAGCCTTGCCAATCATGCCTGATGCTTTTCTTTTAGCAGCTCGTGCTCAGTGCATCAGAGTTTGCCTAGTTAGTCTCCTTCCTATCAAGCTTTACAGTTTCCACTCTCCTCTGTTCTGAATCTGGGCGATTTCTCTGCCATCCTTACATCCACCTTCTCTCAACACTTTATATTAATATACAATTCTATTGTGTGTGATATAAGAAATTCAGTCTAGGGATTGTGATGAAAATTGCCAAGGGTCCGTGTTTTCTCTTCATCTTAGCTGTGCATATAGATCTTAAAAAAAAACACTCTAATTCCTCATTTAGGAATTTTCTAGTTGCTTATGAATTAATTTCTCTTCTATTGTATGTGGTGGTTGGCCCCTCCCAATTGAGAATTTGTATATTCATTTTACTGACTGATGGTTGATTATAGAATTGCCCCCTAAACATGATCTATAGGCAGTGCTACAGCATAAAGAAAGGTTTTCTGAACTTACTAAATTGTATTAGATTGAACTATCTTGTTTTGAACTATAAAATGACAAATTCATAGGTTCCATATTATAACAATGCTTAGGGTACTTATTGAAATGTTAATTTATAGTATTTTCTCTCATTGAGTCTGATATAACAGTCCTGACATAGACCAAAGAAGCTGCTTTTTTTAACAAGCAGATTCTTTTTCCTGTGAATCAGGTAAATTTGAGAAGTACAAGTATATAATTTGTAGTTCAATAAATGCATACTTAGATATGATGTGAGAAGTTTATATTAATATGTGATCCTGTTGTGTCTGATATAAGAAATTCAATGTAGCGCACTCCCAGATCTCAAATTTTATTACAGGGCCATTGTAATCAAAACTGCTTGGTACTGAACATGAATAGACATACTGACCAGTGGAATAAAATTGAGAGCCCAGAAGTAATTCCCCACACCTATGGACATCTAATCTTTGACAAAGGTGCCCAGACTATTAAATGGGGAAAGGAGAGTCTCTTCAACAGATGGTGTTGGAAAAAATGGGTTGAAACATGCAGAAGAATGAAATTGAACCACTATATTTCACCAAACACAAAAGTAAATTACAAATGGATCAAGGACTTGAATGTTAGACCAGAAACTATCAGATACTTAGTGGAAAATATTGGCAGAACTCTTTTCCACATAAATTTTAAAGACATCTTGAATGAGACAAATCCAATTACAAAGAAGACTAAGGCAAGAATAAACCAATGGGACTACATCAAATTAAAAAGCAAATTAAAAATCACAGCAAAAGAAACCACTATCCAAACAAAAAGACCCCTCACAGAATGGGAGAAGACCTCTACATGACATACATCAGACAAGAATTTAATAACCAAAATATAAAAAGAGCTTGCCAAACTCAACAACAAGAAAACAAATGTCCTTATCCAAAAATGGGGAGAGGACATGAATAGAATATTCACTACAGAAGAAATCCAAAAGGCCATCAAAGAATGCTCCAAGTCATTGATTATTAGAGACATGCAAATCAAGACAACAATGACATACCACTTCACTCCTGTGAGAATGTCATACAACAGGAAAAGTAGCAGCAATAAATGCTGGAAAGGTTGTGGGGATAAAGGAATCCTCCTGCACTCCTGGTGGAAATGTAAATTGGTCCAACCCCTGCGGAGAGCAGTATGGAGAATTCTCAGAAGGCTTGAAATGGACCTACCCTGTGATCCTGCAATTCTTTACCTGGGGATATATCCTAAGGAACCCAACACACCCCTCCAAAAAGATCTGTGTACACATATGTTCTTTGCAGCACAATTGGTAATAGCCAAAACCTGGACGCAACCCAGATGTCCAACAACAGATGAGTGGCTAAGCAAGTTGTGGTCTGTATACACAATGGAATACTACTCAGCTATTAAAACTGGTGACTTCGCTGTTTTCAGCCCATCTTGGATGGAACTTGAAGAAATCATGTTAAGTGAAATAAGTCAGAAACAGAAGGATGAATATGGGATGATTTCACTCTCAGGCAGAAGTTGAACAACAAGATCAGAAGAGAAAACACTAAGCAGAACTTGGGCTGGAGTTGGTATATTGTACTAAAGTAAAAGACTCTGGGGTGGATTGGAGCAGGGAGAGTTGAATTGTTATGTGGAAAACTTAGAAATGTGATGTATGTACAAACTATTTCCTGGAGACTATAAAACTTTAATTCCCCCAATAAAGGAAAAAAAATTCAGTGTAGGAATTGTGGTGAAAATTTCCAAGTGTCCATTTAAATCTACTTGTCCTTTCTCTGGACATTTAGCTTCCATCTCTCACAATTATATGTGATCTTGGTTCTAGCTTCTCTCCATAGAAATGCTGACAGAAATGATTCACGACACATATGGATCTGACTCACATCACTACTCTTACAACTCTCTGTCTTTCCTTCACCCTATTCTTCATCTTCCACTATCTGGATATAAAGTTCTACAAAACACTACACAATAACAGAGTAATGAGTAGATCATTGAATGATCACATTCAAGCAGAACCCCCTCATCAACTTGAACACTTGCTCAAGTTTACTAGTAAGATATACAATTGTGATAGTTATTACATATCACTCAGTTTGTTACAGCATTGTCGTCTATCTGCTATAATCGTTTCATTACAAAAACCTCAAAAATGTGTGCTGTAGGTTTAGCTTTTAAGAGTAGATGGCAAGAAACAAGAGCAGGCTGGAAAGATGATAACACACGATAGATAGTTAAAAAACTTTTGTGAAACTTTACTATATGGGAAATTTGGAAGGTAAAATCTAGTTCCTACAGATCCTATGGAACTCAAATAGAATTTTGGGGAGAGCCAGGATGTAAGTGTATGTGAATTGTTACTTACTGTGTTTAACAAGGTACACTAGGAAAGTTGAATTGGTTGATTATTTTTAAAGCAAAGAACACAGGTATTAATAGCCTTAATACAGTTGGTAAATTGATTTTCTAGAGAAGACAGAAGATACACTTGAAAAAGGATTTTGAGTTACCAGTGACCATTTCTTTATTTAAAAAGAGCCATTCTCTGTGCAAAATATACTCAAGGTGTTTCTCTCCCTCCTAAGTTTATGTTTTCTGTGGCCTCTCTTGTTTTTTGTTGATTTGAGAGCATGAGGAATTGACTACATATTTAAGCACATTTAAGTATATCTAGGAAAGGAATGCTTTGGTCGCAGATGTAGTTTCTGGCATGCAAAATAAAACCAGAAGCCTGGTAAGATTTTTAGAGAATTGTTTACCCAAAGAAACTTCAAGATCATACTAAATATTCTTCTGACTGTAGGACAGCACTTGTGCCCTCCCAAATTGTATGGCAATTTTGTGTACCTTTCCAAAAGATGCCCTCCCTAAAGCCCAGTTTAGCTGTGTCTCAGAAGATAATGAGGAAGAACAACCTCCCAGAGACCTGAGCCAGGGAGGATTAGGAATAGTGGACAAAGGAATTTCTCCAGAGAAATCAGTGTCAATTCAAGAAACTTCCCTTGCTGCCAGAGCAAGAGGTCTTCCTAATGTGAGACAAGAGTTTGCTGTTATTGTCATGTCTCCTGTTCTTCCCTTTTCTGAAAGGGAGTTGGATTGTTTTGGTTATTTTGTCCTTGTTCTATTGTTGTATATAGGGTGAGTATGTACAGGGGCACGTAATTAGTCTTCTGTTGGACAACAAGGGGGCAAATTTCCATCAAATGGAAACACTTTTGTTGTTGCCTCCAGGACTATTGCTGGAGCTCAGTGTGGGCACTAGGAACCTACTGCTCCTGGAGGCCCTTTAAAAAACATTATTATATAGGATAGAGAGAAATTGAGGGGGGATAGGGAAAGAGACAGAGAGACCCCTGCAGACCTATTTCACCACTTGTGAAGTGAGCTCCCTGCAGGTGGGGAACCTTGGGATCAAACTGGGATCCTTGTGTGGGTCCTTGCACTTAGTACTATGTGTACTTAACACAGTGTGTCACTGCCTGACCACACAAACTCACTTTCACCATGATATGGTGCAATAACAGATAATAGAATGAGACTTTGCCTGGTCCCTCTTGAGAAAGGAGTGATTCTTCTCTCCCCTCCACCTCCCGCGGGGAAAATGTGTGTAAAGAGTGGTTAGAGAATCAGATTCAGTCTGGGATTCAGACAGTTAATTTCCATCAAAATTCATTTTCCCTCCTTGAGCTCACACAGGCAAGCTTCATTTCCCAGCCTCCCTGAGATATGGTCTTGTTACCTAAGTTGTTTCTTACATAGTATATCTGGAAATGAAGTCTATCACTACCCTGTCTGATCCTTAGAGCTTTTTTTTTTTTCCTCTAGGGTTATCACTGGGGCTTGGTTCCTGCGCTACAGCTCCTGGTAGCCATGTTTTTATTCTGATTTTTTTTTTTTTTTTTGGATGGGACATAGAGAAATTGAGAGAGGAGGGGAAGATAGGGAGAGAGAAAGATAGAGACCTCCCCTTGCAAGTGGGCAGCTGGGGTCTTGAACAGGGATCTTTGGGTGGGTCCTTTTTTTTTTTCTTTACTTTATTTTTTTCCCTTTTGTTGCCTTGTTATTTATTGTTGTTTTGTTGTTGTTACTACTGTTGTTATTGCTGTTGTTGTTGTTGGATAGGATAGAGAGAAATCAAGAGAGGAGAAGAAGACAAAGACGGGAGAGAAAGATAGATACCTGCACACCTGCTTCACTATTTGTGAAGCGAACCCCTTGCAGGTGTGGAGCTGGGGCCTCCAACTGGGATTCTTACAGTGGTCCTTGTGCTTTGTGCCATGTGCATTTAACCCGCTGTGCCACCACCCGGCTCCCCCTTGGGCGGGTCCTTGTGCTTTGTACTGTGTGTGCTTAACCTGGTGAGCCACCACCTGGGCCCCATCCTTAAAGTTTTCTACTTATGTCTCTTCATGTTCTTCCTTATTAGGCTGGTTGGATGTAGACAATTATGAGATATTTGGGTACAGAAAAACCTCATTCCCCCATAGGACCTTGCCCTCAACTTGGATCAACAACGGCAGAGAATGTTCTATCCT
Organism: Erinaceus europaeus; assembly: GCF_950295315.1. Classification (NCBI taxonomy): domain Eukaryota; kingdom Metazoa; phylum Chordata; class Mammalia; order Eulipotyphla; family Erinaceidae; genus Erinaceus; species Erinaceus europaeus. Next base: position 30,048,732 of record NC_080177.1, read on the forward strand.
CCGAAGGGAGGCTGGACAACATACTCTATACTACCCCTGAGGAAGATGGGTCCTGATTTTGGGGGCAGCTTGGTACATTCCTGCTCATGACCACAGAATGTGAGGTTGGATTTACAGGGATGCAGAGGTCACATTGGCTCCTAAGTTGAATATGGGCCCCAGATCAGATCAAATTGATGGGGTTTACAGTCAACAATATTTATACACCTTTCCCATATTTGCGAGCTACTCTCTTCCCTGATGCAGCTTTCTCGTCCTTTTTCCAGCCATGACATCATCTCCCCAGACAATAACTTGGATCCATCTACATATTAGATTTCAGGCTCGGGGAAAATAAAAAAACACTAGTATAGCCACAGGCCCTTTGGAATATAACTAAAATATGCCTACTAGCTATCTACAAGCTGGAGACCCCCCCCATCCCCAACTCTTCATCTGCACTATTCCAGCCTTTAGGTCCCATGATTAGTCAACAATTTGTTTGGCTCTATATGTTAACTCTCTTTTCAACCATCGGGTTCCAGATACTACCATGATGCCAACCAATCTTCCCTGGACAGACAACCCCACCAATGTGTCCTGGAGCTTCGTTTCCCCGGAGCCCTCTGCCCCCCTATGGAAAGAGAGAGACAGGGTGGGAGTATGGATTAATCTGTCAACTCCCATATTCAGCAGGGAAGTAATTACAGAAGCCAGACCTTCGACCTTCTGTATCCCACAATGACCTTGGGTCCATACTCCCAGAGGGTTAAAGAATAGGAAAGTTATGAGGGTAGGTGATGGGATACAGGGTTCTGGTGGTGGGAATTGTGTGGAGCTGTACCCCTCTTACCCTATGCTTTTGTTAATGTTTTCTTTTTATAAATAAAATAAAATAAAATAAAATTAAAAAAAGAAAGAACACATTATGGAAGCAGACAGGTTCCCTAAATGATTATACAAAGGAGAACAGTTCCAGAGCCAAAGCATTTGTGAGAAACATCCTGCCATGATATTCATCTCCTACATGCTTGGTTTCCTTTGTTATAGCAGTTTAGTGCACCCAGATTAACAGAGGTTTTTTGAAAAATATTATTAGCTATAAATTGGATACCACTGTTTTGTGGTCTCCAATTAGTCCACTGTAGATGATTTACTATATGTGGAAAATTGTTTAATATCTCTGTGCTTTGATTTGCTCATGAGTAAACTTGGAAAAATGACAGTACCTCATAGGATTATCTTGAGATGGCAATGAATCAATGTATGAAAATACTTTAGATATGCCTGAATCATAGCAAGGACTATATACATACATAACTTTTGTTGTTGTCTTAACCCACAGTTTAGGGGTGGAGAGACAGTACAATAGTTATGCAAAAAAGGCTCTGAGGTCCCAGGTTCAATCCCCAGCACTAAAATAAGCCAGAAATGACCAGTGCTCTGCCATCTCTGTCTGAACTTTCTCTATCTCTCTCCCTCTCATGAAAAAAAAAAGTTAGAAAAAAGAACATAGTTTAGTCATATTTGGGTTTCCTAATAAATACTAATAGTTGATTGCAGGGTCCCACATGGCCAGAATGAAATTTGTATAGGGATTGGGAATGATGAAAGATGTAATGTGAACCATGATAAAATACCACAGGAATATAAAAGAATCTTGTCTATTTCTTTCATGAAAATTGGGCACAATCTAAAAGTCAGCAGACGTCAGAGTGTTTAGAAATGATGCTAGGCCACTCTGGGACTAATAATTGATCACAGTTGGATTTAAAAAAATATTTATTTACTTTTTGTTGCCCTTTTTTTTAATTGTTGTTGTAGCTATTGTTGTTGGTGTCATCGTTGTTGGATAGGACAGAGAGAAATGGAGAAAGGAGGGGAAGACAGAGAGGGGGAGAGAAAGATAGACACCTGCAGACCTGCTTCACTGCCTGTGAAGTGACTCCCCTGCAAGTGGGGAGCTGGGGGCTTGAACCCGGATCCTTACGCCGGTCCTTGCGCTTTGTGCCACATGTGCTTAACCCGCTGCGCTACCTCCCAACTCCCTCACAGCTGTATTTATAATGGAATTTATTCTGACTGTGTTACACCCAGAACATTAACTGTTTGGATTTTAACTAACAAGGGGCGGTATGCATTTTTGTTTTTGAAAAAAATAAATTTTCAGTCTAATTAGAACAGAGGGTAGGATCTTCATACATCCTTGGGACACTTGTTCAGTATTGATGAGGGAGACTGTTTCTGTTGAGTTATTTTATTTATTTACTTTTACTTTTTATTTTATTTTTTAAATTAATTAATTAATTTCCTTTTTGTTGCCCTTGTTGTTTAACATTGTTGTGGTTATTAATGTCGTTGTTGTTGGATAGGACAGAGAGAAATGGAGAGAGGAGGGGAAGACAGAGAAGAGGAGAGAAAGACAGACACCTGCAGACCTGCTTCACCGCTTGTGAAGCGACTCCCCTGCAGGTGGGGAGCCGGGGCTCGAACTGGTATCCTTACGCAGGTCCTGGCGATTTGCGCCACGTGCGCTTAATCCGCTGCGCCACCGCCCGACTCCCTATTTATTTACTTTTTAAAAAATTATTGGCCTGATGTTTGTTTTCCACCTTCTTCCTACCTTTGTAGAACAGACCAAGCATGTCCCCACACATAGGCATCAAATATACTGACTGATCTTTGAGCCAAATATGTCATTCACCCCACAAGAAGGAGAGATGCCAAATTTGAAATAAAAAGTTGTTTCAGAAATAAAGTCTACTGTTTGTCTGAAGCATGACCTTAGTGGATAGTTTGGCAGTAAAATTTATGAAGCTTCTCCTAGCCTGGACAATGAAGGCATCCAGGCTGTGAGGAACTAAAAGGCTTAGTCCCAGGAGCCAGATCCTTGAAACCTCTATTGGTCTCAATTCTTGGTTTGTTGCCAAACCAGTTTGTTGAAGTTAGAAAGCAGGAAGTTATGAATTACAGATGCAGTTTCTAACCCTGAGAGTGTGACTTTCTTTGGGCCACACTAGTCATAGATACTTGATTTTTCTTTCTCTTCTCACCTGTCTTCCTTTTTCTTTATTCCTAAGAGTTATAGTCTATGGTTTAGCATCTGTGCAGTAAACATTGACTTTCTGAGTCTCCTTTCCACCTATTGTGCCTGCTTTCACTAGCCTTGCAGTGTAGATTAGAAAAGAACTAGTCTATACAATTCCCATTACTGCACTTTTACTTCAGAGTCAGGAAGAAGTCAACAGACACACATTATGTTGCCCCCCAAAGAGATAATGGTGGAGGTTGGGAACTTCCAGTTTAAGACTTTTAGTTTGAGCATCATTGTATAGAAAACAGAATGGGTGAGTCAAACAGCCCCTTCTTATTTCCTTCAGAATTTTTTTTTTCATCTATGGCTAAAAAGTGGTGATTTATCTGATATTCTCATGAGAGTTGTCTTTTGACTTATATTCTCCAGAGATGCCCAAGTCTATTCAGAAAGAACAAAAGAGAAACTCATGACTAAATATTGCCAACTGGACAGAGCTGTGTCATAACCCTTTTTTAGTCAGGGCTTTGTTTTGATTTGCTCATTTATTTTATATTACAGCTTCTCCTCCACCTCCCCATTGTGGATTGGACATAGTTTCCTTTTTCACTCTAGCCATTCAGGTTGTTATTGCATCTACCTTGGACTAACCATCAATTAATTGGGTGGAAACAAATAGAATTGAATGCTAACTCTCTATGAAGACAACTACCTTTAACATTTCACATGGCTGATAGAGTAACTGGATTCCCCCCTCTCTCCACCTTCCATGAATTGTGTTAATTTCCTGAAGAGGCAATTTGGGATTGCAAATAGTGACTTCAAATATTTCCAAAAACAGTGGCTTTTTGACAAACTCTAGGAAGGATGGGATATACAAGAAAGAGCAACAGTCAAAATCAACTCATAGACAGAAGATAAAATAAATGGTGAATCAGCTGTATCATGCCCTGGTTGAAACTGAAATGGACTTATTTTTATACAGCTCTGTACATAAACATACAAACTCCTGATATAATTTCACTCAACATCTAACTCGACCACACAGGAAACAGAAGTCAGGTCATGTGAGATATTAATTGATACATTCTGTGTGCTTCACAGGTCAAAACTAAAGACATAATGAAGGTAAGAGGGAGAAGAAACTCGGTTATTCCAAGGGGTACCTGAAAATTCTACTGGCTTTTAGGACATCTTAAATCATTCCTGGAAAGGAGTAAGAATCAGGATCTAGACATGTTTCTTAGGTACACTTGTAAAAAGCAGGAGTGATTCTTTTTAACATTATTCAGTTGTCCCTAATTTTTAGTCATGACCTTTAGTTGAACTCGATATATATATTCATATAGTATATATATGAATTATAAAATTACATATGTTATATATTTTGAAATACACTGTGTAAAAACCATAAGTGAGTGGGCTGACCAGAATTTAGGCAGATTTAATATGATGCAAATGGAGAAATTTGAGTATATTCCATTTGTTTGCAAATTAAACATTTCTTCAATAGTGTACATTATCAACCTAGGTCAAGAAAATGAAATGTTATGTTGTAATTATAGTGGAGATAAAACAATTCCTTTAAAAATATTTTTAAAACTTTATTTATTTGATAGAACAGAGAGAAATTGAGAGGGAAAGTGGATAAAGAGGGAGAGAGAGAGAGACTGAGAGACACCTGCATCATGGCTTCACTGCTCATGGAGCCTTCTCCTTACAGTTCAGGACTGAGGACTTGAACCCAGGTCCCTATGTGTGTTACTACCTGCCCCCTCAAGATAATTATTTAAAGTACTTTATAATATAATAAATTTAACAAATATTTCACATGTTCACACCTAAAGAGATATCAATGACTAGCAATTTATTCATTTATTCAAAAATTTTTAAAAATATTTATTTATTATTGGATAGAGACAGAGAGAAATTGAGAGGAGAAAGGGAGATAGAGAGGGAGAGAGACAGAAAGACACTTGCAGCACTGCTTCACTACTAGTGAAGGATATAAATTTGGGAAACAACAGTGGATAGGTAAGATGCGAAGTCATCAGACTAGACACAGTCAGTACATGAGTATAAATAGAGAAAACTACCCTGGGACTTATCAGTGAGGTTTCCCCCAGCAGGTGTGGACCAGGGGCTTAAACCTGCTTCCTTGTGTACTCTAATGTGTGCGCTTGACCAGGTGCGCCACTTCCTGGCCTTTCATTAAACTTTTAATGGTCTAGCAATTATCTAAGTATCGGAGGGACTAAAATTATTAAGATACAATATAATAATTAAAATTATTAATATACAGTAATTTATTTATTCAGTAACTATCTGTTAAGAGTCGACTACATATTGAGCTCCATTTTAGAAGCTAGAGGTAGATCATTGAACATGACAAAGGCTTTCATGGAGTTTACACTCCAGTATGGGATAAAATTGATAGCAAAATAAAGGATAATGTCAGGTACTGGTAAGTGTTATAGAGTAAGAGAAGTGGAAGAAAAATGAAAGAGACTGTGGGAGAGAAGAGAGGAAGAGAGAGAGAGGGAGGGAGGAAGAGAGTTAAATTATGTAGTTAATTGAAGCTTGGATGAATTGTGTCTGGGAGATAGTAAACATGAGGAGTTTGTATGTGCTTAGTGTGCTCGAAGATTATCAAACACTGAAAAGTAGAGTGTTAGGATGTGAGGCTGGAGTGATAACAGGGGTCAAGTGATGGAGTGCCTTGTAGACCCAAAGTGCTGATATCTGAGTATTAAGGGAACTGTGTGGAGAACTGGCTATAGAGGGCAAGGCTGGGAGGTAACCTTAGTATTTTGGATGAGAAATGACAGTGGCTTGGACAAGAATGAAGACAATGAATTTGGTGACAAGTGATCATGGTTGAGATATATTTTAAGCATTGAATAATAACTAATGAATGGTTTGAAAGTAGAGATAGGTGAATATTGCCAAAAGAGAGAGTGAAGGATATACTACAATTTTTATTCTGAGCAAAGTGATGGAACATAGTTTCCCTCTAACTTCATAGGAAGACTAGAGGAAGAATAGATTGAAGAATTAAAAAGTAATCCATGTTGAACAGATTAAGTTTGGGAAACCTACTAAATAAGCAGATTATATATGAGATTATATATGAGGCTGGTTCTTGGGAGTGTATTGGGGGAAAGATATAAATTTGGGAAACAACAGAGGATAGGTAAGAGGTGAAGTCATCAGACTAGACACAGTCAGTACATGAGTATAAACAGAGAAAACTACTGTGGGACTGATCAGTGAGGTTGCCAGTATACAGTGTTTGGGAAGAGTTGGAGAGAGATCTTCCAGTAAGGGTAGCATGGCATCCTAGATACTAAAAAAAATGTGTTTCAAGGAGAGAGTATTGAACCATAAGCAAAACCTCATGAGATCAAGGAGGGAATATGAAGACTGGATTTTGGCAAATCATGACCCTTTCTTTCAGGAGACCATAGCTTAGTGTGAGTGGGAAAATAAGGAAACATAAATTTTGATACAGTAGAGGAATTTTTGTTTTAGAATTATTTCCAATTTCTGGAGCTGGATTAAAGATTGAGTAAAGAATTCTGCTTGAGGAATCAGAGAAAATTACTTGGAGATGTACTTTTGAGTTCTGGTAGGACAAAGAAAGGCAAATCAACTAAGATATAAAGAATTTAACCATTTTTTCTTAGTTGTTGGTTTTTCTGCACTCTGCCAATATTTTCTCTTCCAAGTGAATATTCCACTACTACTCTTCCCTCTAGCCATAGGTACCAGTTATCAATACACATGGTGACTATATTACAAATTCTACTTCTCCATCATATCTATTCTATTTGGAGAATACACCTGGAATAATATCTTTTGTGCTATACTCTCTTTCATTTAATTGTAATTTAATTCCTATTCCCAACTTGGTTCACCTGTTGTGATCTTATTCTGAATAATACCAATTGTATCTAATAAATTTTTCATGTGTGTGTGAGGCACTGTTTAAGAGCTTTTAGTAATTACTTTTTAATGCTGTTTTCACAGATAATCCTAGCATATTTATGGACCCTGCTTTTTATTTGTGATGACTGAGGCACATATACTTTAAGGAATTTTTTCTAGGTCACACAGCAATAACGACAGTGCCAGTATTAAAATTGGGACATCTGGCATGAGAGTTCATTGCCTGGAGTAATATGCTGTTTTTCACTTTTTATATTTAGTTTTATTTATTTTCCCCTGCATGGGGAAAACTTTGTAGGTGGTGAAGCAGTGTGGAGGGTATCTCTTTGTCTCTCTCCCTCTCTATCACCCTCTTCCCTCTCATTTTCTGACTGTCTCTATCCAATAAATAAAGATAATATAAAAAATTAAAGAAATATATAACATAATTCAGTCCTTGTGAAATCTTTTAGTGGTTCAGTCTTTTATTTTTCATATCTAATACATTTTTTATATTTCTTTGTTTTCCCTTTTGTTGCCCTTGTTTTTTTTTTAATGTTGTTGTAGTTGTTATTGATGTCGTCGTTGTTAGATAGGACAGAGAGAAATGGAGGGGGGGAGATAGAGAAGGGGAGAGAAAGACAGATATCTCCAGACCTGCTTCACCACTTGTGAAGCCACTCCCCTGCAGGTGGGGAGCCGGGGGCTCGAACCGGGATGCTTATGCCAGTCCTTGTGCATTGTGCCACGTGCGCATAACCCACTGCGCTACAGCCCAACTCCCTCTAATACATTTTTTAAATAGGTCACTTATTCAGTAAAATTTTTACCTTCTCAACACTGCATTATAATCCAATCACTAAATAGATAAGTATCAGGATAAGTAGTTTTATTTTTTAATTTAATTTGAATAATGATTTTGTTGTGGTTTACAAGATTATACAGTTACAGGGATGTAGTTCCATATAACACCCAGCACATGAAGAAAACTGTGTTGGTTCTTTTTCACAATTATCAGACATCAAAGTTCTGAGCCAACCTCTCCCTCAATAATAACCACCGTAGTTTTCACAAAGTAGGGATAAGTAATTTTCCAAAGCAATTAAAACCTTTAGTAGATATCTAAAAGTATTTGAAATTTGCTTGCCAGTAATTTTCACTTACCTGTCAGAAAGGTGAAGACTAAGCAACATTTGCTAATATATTGACAAAGCATTCTAATAACTTTTTAAAGCCACACACTATTTTTATATGTTATTTATTTTCTCTTTTTGTTGCCCTTGCTTTTTTAAAAAAAGATATTTATTTATTTATTCTCTTTTTGTTGCCCTTGTTGTTTTATTGTTGTATGATGTCATCATTGTTGGATAGGACAGAGAGAAATGGAGAGAGGAGGGAAGACAGGAGGAGAGAAAGATAGATTCCTGCAGACCTGTTTCACTGCCTGTGAAGCGACTCCCCTGTAGGTAGGAAGGGGGGGCACGAACCAGGATCCTTATGCCTGTCTGCCACATGTGCTTAACCTGCTGCGCTACCGCCTGACTCCTCGCTTTTTTTTATTGTTGTTGTAATTGATGTCGTCCTTGTTAGATAGGAGAGGGAGAAATGGAGGAGGGGAAGACCGAGGGGGGAGAGAAAGAGAGACACCTGCAGAAGCTGCTTAACCACTTGTGAAGTGACTCCCCTGCAGGTGGGGAGTGGGGGGCTCCAACCTGGATCCTTATGCTGGTCCTTGCACTTCACCACGTGCTTAACCTGCTGCTACCACTGGACTCCCCACACACTATTTTTGTGATCATGATTTTTTTTTTTTCTCAAGAGGAAAGTCTATATGCCTGCCTTTGCAGTCTATTCTCATGAAAATGTTCCTCTCTGGTCATAGTCATTTATATTATCAGAAAAATTTAGGAGAGCCAGTATTAAATTTTGCTTTTTCTTTTTAAAACTTTTTATTTGTAAAATTTTATTTATAAACACTGACAAAACCATAGGATAAGAGGGGTACAGTTCTCACCACCAGAACCCTTTATCCCATCACTTCTCCTGATAACTGTCCTATTCTTTAACCCTCTGGGATTATGGACCCAGGGTCATTCAGTCATTATGTTGGTGCAGAAGGTTGAAGGTCTGGTTTCTGTAATTGCCTCCCCACTGAACATGGACATTGACAGGTCGATCCATACTCCCAGCCTGTCTCTCTCTTTCCTAGTGGGGCAGGGATCTGGGAAAACAGGGCTCCAGGACACATTGCTTTTTGTTTTTATGAATATAGAAAAGAAAACCTGCTGGGAAAAATACTACTATTTTCACTGTGGTTCTCTCCCTGTCTGCTGTGTCAGATTATTGTAAATCATGGAAATGAGGGAGGAGGAGGGGACTTGGGTGGTTGTTTAGCTATGGAAAAGAAGTTACTTCCTACAGAAAGAGGATTTCAAATGGCCACAAAGCAAAGCCAACACTCACAAAGGTTTCCTTTGGGCCATTTCCCTTTTGCTGAACCTGACCCTAAGCCAAGGTGAGAGAAGAGACACTGTCTTACAAAATCTCAAGTAGTTTACCAAACTGATCACCAAGTTAAAAGAAAAAATTCTAAGACTTAGGCTACTGTGAACTCAGTTTCAGGACCTGTCTTCTGAGAAATTTTAGATTTAGGATATCAAGAGAAAAAATGGAAACATTTAGATAAGTTTTCATTCTGACAAATAAATACACCCACAAACTTTAGAACCCTCAGAAAATATAACTGAAAGAGGCTGTGACTATCGTGCTTTAAAAAAAAAACTATCATGTTTTAAAATATTTTGTGCCTGATTTTGAATTTCTGGGATATATGTTAACATGATTCAAATTTTTCTTTTAATCTTATGACAAGCATAGCAATTAAAATATTTCTTCTAATCCAAGATAGATTGTCTACTAGAAAGCTGAAACTTTTGGATACTTTCTCCCCCTTTATAGCCACAGGAAACTGAAAGTACAGTAGTACAGCATCAAGTGATATTAAAATGTGAATGTTCTGATGCTTATTAATCTCATCATTTTCATTCATAAATGGCACAAGATATTTATGTGAAAGGTGGTGAGAACACTTGTTCCATCAGTTGTGGGGCTAGCGAAGACTTTTTTTTTCATAACCAAAAGAGAATTGTGGTGCAAGTATACTACATTTAAAAATAATCACGATGAAATGTTGACAAATCTTCAGAAGAAAGTTAAGTAAAATCTCTGGCTCCAAAGTCTAGAGGTAGCTCAGGATATTTCCCCAGTGCTACTCCTTTGATTTAAGGGGGGTGAGGGTGGGTGAGTATGTTATATACAACACAAGCTGATGTGCAAACTGTTGTAACAATTCTAGCAAAGTCCTTAGTTATATGTGTACCTGGCTACTTCCAGGATGGTACCCAATGCTGACATTAGGAAAAAAAAAATCCAGGCCCCTCTAAAGTGGGGTTGTTGTCTTTCTGTGTACAGGAACAGTTCTACCCTCTCCATCTCTACACACACACACACACACACACACACACACACACACACACACGCACACACTTTTCTTACCTGCATAGTGGTCAAACACAGTGGGCACGTACTCCTCTGGGAAGGCATCATTGGCATAGCTCATCAGCAGACAGGTTTTTCCCACAGCGCCGTCCCCCACCACCACACACTTCAACATCTTCTTCTCTTCACTGCCACTGCAGCCACAGCTGCTGTCATTTCCCTCCTTGCAGTTCATTCTTTCGGCTCCAGCTGCTGCTGCGGCTGTGCTGCTGCTGTTGCTTCTCCTCCTTCTCCCCAAGCCCATGAAGGGGAGGGGGGAGTGAGCTCAGGCTGGTGATCACTCTGCCTGACTTTGACTACCTTGGATCACACAGATGTGTCCGAGGTGGCTAACACGTGCGCTCTTGCTTGCCATGCTGGCAGGGAGAGGTGACACACATTTCAGGAAATCACTGAAAAGGTCTGCCCCTTTTTTTCTTATCACTTTGAATTAAGAAGCCCTCATTTTCATAGACATCTAGGGATTCCCTAACTAGAAATTTCAGCAGCCTGCAGGCTTCTCTCTACCACTGCCCCTCTAGCCTGTCTAGAGACAGTGGAGTTTTGTTAAATCTTCCTCATTTTCCACTTCATACCTAACATGGAGGAAAGCTGAGCTTTTTAATGGAGTTTCTCCTTGCTTCCTCCAGCTTGCTGAGTGTCAGGAAATCATGGGTTTCCTGCTGCATTCCATATTAGGATCAGTGGGCTGGGGAAGGCTGCAACAATGGAGCTGTGTGTGTGTGTGTGTGTGTGTGTGTGTGTGTGTGTGTGTGTGTGTATGTGTATACTTCTGGGGAACGTTGCCAGGACACGGAGTGGGAAAACACTAGGGGTCCCACTGCAGTCTCAAGCTGTCAGACTTCCTGTTTCATCCACTGCTGGGGAGGCTGTCTGCCTGTGAAGGACTGGGAGGGAGCTGAGGAAAGGAAAGGATGGAAACTGGGGAGCACTGTCTGACACAGAAACAGAGGGAAAGGTTTCACCAAGCAGAGAGAACTACAGCAGCTGCTGTGGACTAACATATGACATCATCCTTCACTGAGTCACTAGCTAAAAGCTCTGCACATTAAAAATGGACAGTTCTTCACATACTTAAATGAGAAACCTTAAGCAATTTGTCCCTGCAAGACCGAAGGAAAACTTCCAGAATTAGAGTGTTCCAGAGGGAAATAGTTTTTGTTGATCCCAGCTGAAATAATGTGTGATCAGGTTTATAAGCGTCCCATTTGAACACAACTTTCAGCTATATATTCCAGACAAACGTTTTTATGATTGTAGCACATAAGAAATCAATCAGATGTGGATGTTTGCATCTTCTTGTTAGTGAATAAACACATATATTGGCTTGGCTTATACTTACTCTTGGAAACGAGAGGGTAGGGGAATACTCTGTTATCTTGTTTCTGGTCTGAATGCTGCTTTTGCTTGGACCTTTCCTTTTTAAATTACTCTGCTTCTCTTGGGTCAGCTGTGTCCTTCTCAATTACAAAGGAATCATTGGAAACTAATTTATTTTTATGTTGGGTCACTCAGAACAAAGCTCCTTTGAAGCCCCTGTGTATGGTTAATGCACGTGGTCTCAGAAAAGAAGTGAAACTCTGCAGATGATTTTGACTAATATGTTAAGTACTTGTTGGATGGAGGGACTCTGTGTTTATTTGAAACTTTCATGCACCTTTATTTTTGGTCGGGAGATGGGAGGAGGCATGGGGGCATGCCTGGGACTGAGCTAGATAGTCTAATGCTCTCCCAACTGAGCTATTTCAGCACCACTGGCTAGAGCCTTATACATGGAAATATAAACTCTACCACTGAGTTCCATTCACAGAACCATGGCTACCTATTTTTAACAATTTGTGTTACCCAAATATGTGAGGAGGATACAAACACACACACACCTGATTTAGTAAGTGGCTACAAAACACATTTATTGTCTTTGCTTTGTATTATTTGATATCAATTAGTTATAATAATGATGAGAAAACAAGTTATTTCCCAGCTGGGGTCACTGTCTGTGTGAAGCTTGCACATTCTCCCCATGTCTACATGGGCTGTTGCTGGACACTTCAGCTTCCTCTCACAACCCAAAGATGTGCATTATGTTAATGGATTAATTGGTATGTCCACATTTTCCCAGTCTCCCCTCCCCTCCCCTTCCCTCTTCTCCCCTCTCCTCCTCTCTCCTCCCTCCCTGCCCCTCTCCTCTCCCCTCTCCTCTCCTCTCTCCTCTCCCCTCTCTTCCCCTCTGCTCTCCCCTCTCCTCCCCTTTCCCATCTGCTCCTCCTCCTCTTCCTCTCCCACTCCCCTCCCCCCACCATTTCCTCCCCTCCTCCTCTTTTTTCTTTTTTAAATTTTTTATTAATAAAATTGAAATATTGACAAGACAATAAGATAAAAGGGGTACATTTCCACACAATTCCCACCCTCAGAACTCCATATCCAATCCCCTCCCTTGATAGTTTCCCTATTCTTTTTTTTTTAATTATGAAGAATTTTTAAAAATTTTATTTATTTTATTTTTGAGAGAGAGAAAGAGAAAGAAAGAAACAGAAGCACCAGAGCACTACTCAGCTCTAGTTTATGGTGGTGTGGGGGATTGAACCTGGGACTTTGGAGCCTCAGGAATGAAAGTCTCTGCATAACCATTATGCTATCTCCCCCACCCCATAGCTTCCCTATTCTTTATCCCTCCTCTCCCCTCCCCTTTTTCTCTCCCCTCCCCTCCTCTTCTCCCCTCCCGTAATCCTCTCCTCCCCCTCCACCACCATTCCCCCCCTCCTTTTCTTCTTCACCAACTGTAAACTTGAACTGGAATACATGGGTGGCAAATGAATGAGTGGAAATTGCTGTTTAAGATTGTAGGTGTTTGGACCTTTATGTAGAAGCTTGGTGTTTTTATTTTTTTGTGACCAGAATTTAACTTGACTTTAAATTGGATAGTGAAACTGGCTTTATGATTTGTTGTTTCATTTAAAACTAGTTTCCCAAAAACTATGATATCATGTGAAGACTTACTACATAAGAGATATATCTTGGATAGTGCATTTTATTTCTTTATAAAATATTTTATTTATTCATTAAGAATGATAGGAAGAGAGAGAGAGAGAGAGAGAGAGAGAGAATCAGATATCATTCTGATGTATGTGCTGCCAGGGATTGAACTCAGGACCTTATGCTTGAGAGTCCAATGCTTTACCCCCTTTGCCACCTCTTGAACAATGTGCTTTGTTTAATCAAGGCAAGACTCAGGTTTGAGCTTGGCCTCTCCCACATTAAAGGAAGCTTTGGTGCTGTGTGTTATTCTCTCTGTCTCTCTATCTCTGTTTTTCTATCTTAAAAGAAAAAAATTGGCCTGGAGTGGTGAAGCCCCAGTGATTAAGACAGAGTTATAGTTTCAAATTTCTTACATTTTTTACAGTTATATTCACTTTTGGTATGGTGCCTGACATCCCATTCTTTCTTTTTTAATGTTTTATTTTATTTTTACTAGTAATTTAATATTGATTTACAAGATTATAAGGGGTATAAAGAGAAGTATAATTCCATACAGTTCCCACTGCCAGAGTTCTGTGTCCCATGCCCTCCACTGTAAATTTCTCTATGGCTTATCTTTCTGAAAGTATGGATCAGAATTCTTTTTGAGTTGCGGAAGGTGGGAGTTCTGACTTCTGTAACTGCTGCTCAGCTGGATGTGGACATTGGCAAGTGATACATACCCCCGCTTATTTCTATTTCTTCCTAATGGGTTAGGGCTCTGGAGAGGTGAGGTTATCTGCCCAGGGAAGTCAAGATGGAATCATAGTATTGTCTGGAACTTGCTGGCTAAAATGCAATAAGATGGACATAATGTTTGATAAACAGGAACCGTAAATAAAGAATAGAGCAGATGAAATTAGGGATTTTAGGGTAGAAGGAAGCTAGGAAGTCTATTTGAGGAATGAACCTGGGAGCCCATATCTTAATAATCTTTGCTTGAGCTTGATAGCTATCAAGTGGGTGGACCAGAAATAGTGTCTGGGTATCAAGAGTTGAGAGTAGAACCAGTAAGATATATGGATGCAATGAACTGTTTACCACAGTGATCTAACCCTGGGCCCATATCCATTCATACTTAGCACAGGAGCCTGTACAACTTCTGAGTCCCTGTGAGACAGCTCACAGTTCATAGTCATAGTTGTGAACATTCTAGGTTGCACTCATTTTAGAGCTATCTTTTCTTTGAGTGGCAGAGTAGGGTGACCCAGCTTACCTACAGACAGTGGGGCAGTCACTACAATTGCTGTTTTATAGTGAGGGTACAGTCCTGAAGAAGCCTACTGACTATTACAAATTTAAGAATTCAGTGGGAAATATAGGCTCTATAGAGGAAGCAGGAGGTTCCTGCTGTCTTAAGGTTTAAGAAAGCAATAGATAGTTATTGCTATAATCAAATTATTTGTCAGTTGGGTTAACTTTGAAAATCCCTTTGTTAGGATTTGCTGTATCATACACAACATCACCACAATTTATGTACTTTGACATTATTTGTATATAGTTGTATATTATGTGTCTTTTTTAAAATATTTATTTATAAAAAGGAAACACCGACAAAAAACACAGGATAAGAGGGGTATAACTCCACACAATTCCCACCACCAGAACTCCATATCCCATCCCCTCCCCTGATAGCTTTCCTAATCTTTATCCCTCAGGGAGTATGGACCCAGGGTCATTATGAGGTGCAGAAGGTGGAAGGTCTGGCTTCTGTAATTGCTTCCCTGCTGAACATGGGCATTGACAGGTCGATCTATACTCCCAGCCTCTCTCTCTCTTTCTCTAGTAACACCACCAGTTGCTTTTGTTCTCCCTGGTCTAAGCTTTTAGGAGAGTCAACATTTCAAAGACTCAGCCATAGTCTGTGCACTAAAAAGTTTGAGACATTCAATCAATTTCCCCCCTCTCATATTAATTAAATAGTGATTTATATGACTACAAGTTAATAGGAGTGTACATAAACACCATTTTTATATGTTTCCCATATTTGGGAGCTACTCTCTTCCCTGATCCAGTCTTCTGGTCCTTTTTTCAGCCATGACATCATCTCCCCAGACAATAACTTGGATCCACCTGCATATCAGATGTCAGGCTCAGAAAAAGAAAAAAAAAAGGAATAAAAACTAGTATAGCCACAGGCCCTTTGGAATATAACTAAAATAGGTCTACTATTTACAAAAGCCATCTATAAAACAGAGACCCCCCAACTCTTCATCTGCACTATTCCAGACTTTAGGTGCATGATTAGTCAACAATTTGTTTGGCTTTATATGTGAACTCTTTTTTCAGCCACCAGGTTCCAGATGCTACCATGATGCCAACTGGACTTCCCTGGGCAGTTGATTTCACCAATGTGTCCTGGAACCCCGCTTCCCTAGAACCCTACCCCACTATGGAAAGAGAGAGACAGGCTGGGACTATGGATTGACCTGTCAATACCCATGTTCATTGGGGAAGCAATTACAGAAGCCAGACCTTCCACCTTCTACACCCCATAATGACCCTGGGTCCATACTCCCAGAGGGTTAAAGAATAGGACAATTATCAGGGATGGTGACGGATACAGGGTTCTGGTGATGGGAATTGTGTGGAGCTGTATCCCTCTTATCCTATGGTTTTTGTCATTGTTTCCTTTCTATAAATAAAAGTAAAAAAAGAATTCAGTGAATATGAAGACATAAACTATCAAAAATATTTGGAACACAACTAAGGCAGCATTGAGAGGGAAGTTCATAGCTATAAAAGCACACATTAGGAAACAAGAAAAAGCTCAAGTAAACAAGCTAATCGCACACCTTAAAGATGTAGAAGAGAAGCAAAGGAACTCTAAAGCAATCAGAAGTACTGAAATAAATAAAGTAAAATAAAATTAGAGCAGAAATAAATAACATTGAAAATAAGTGAACCATATAAAAGATTAACAAAGCTAAATGTTTGTTCTTCAAAAGAGTAAAAAATTCAACAAACCCTTAGCCAGACTCACAAGAAAAAAAAATAGAGAGAGAAAGAAAGGAAAAATAAAAGAAATTGGAGAAGACTCAAATAAATATGTTTGTAAAGGAAAAAGGAGATATTACAACAGACACCACAGAAAATCTGAAGTATCATGCAAGGCTTCTATGCCTCGAAGGTGGAGTACCTGGAAGAGATGAATTGAGTCCTTAGATATCTACAAAGTTCCAAAATTAAACAAAGAGGAATGAGAACATTTGAGCAGGCCAATCACAGAGAAATTGAAACAGTTATCCTTCCCAACAAAGTCCTGGACCAGATGGTTTTACAAATGAAGTCTATGACACCTTTAAGGAAGAGTTAATCCCTTTACTTTTAAAACTTTCAAAGGATTGAAGACACAGGAATACTCCCTTCCAGCTTCTATGAAGATATATATATATATAGTTTTTGCCAGTATAACTCTTGGCCACTTGTATAGTTTATCAAAGAGTAACAATAATACTGATGCTCTGTCAGAAGAGATTAAAAAAGGTAAAGAATGTTTCTTACTTCCTTTTGCATAGCTAATTGAGTAGACAGAGTGAATGAAGGAAGGGAATTAAGAAGTAGGAGAGGAGGGTATTTGGGCCTAACTAGTAAATATTGGATTAATTAGAGAATTTATGATGCCTTCTTTAGCCCATGCTACTAGAATGCCAGCCTTATTAGATCTAAATATAATTTTGGAGGGCTATTAGGCACTTTTACTTTGAGGCATATAATTGCCCCTTGCTTGCATCTAGTATCTGTAACTTTATTAGAAAATATATAATCTGAAATGGAACTGGGTAGTACCATGTGTTATGAAATACCTCTCCAAATTAGAGGAGTTGAGAGGTTGATATCTCAGGCTTGGCATGTCTGGAGACAATCCTCAGTACCAGTAATAGCATAATATGGTATGGCAGCATTAGTAGCTTGATTTAGTTGAGGTCAACAGAGGTAAACAAGGTAAAGTATCAGAGAGAAGAAACATCAAGAAATTTTAATTTCTTTCACATCTCTTTCTTGCTTGATTGTGATGGCAAGGACCTCTAGGACTCTGTTGAATAGAAGTGATCAGAGTGGACATCCTTGCCTAGTTCGTGATTTTAGAGGGAAATCTTTTAATTTTTTCTTGTTGAGTATGATATTAGCTATGAGTTTGTCATACATAGCCTTTATTATGTTGAGGATTTTTCCTTCCATTCCCAATTTCTTGAGGGTCTTTATCATAAATTGGTGCTAGACCTTGTTGAATGCTTATTCTGCATCAATTGATACAAATCATGTGATTTTTTTTTGTCTTTTTGTTGATATGGTTGATTATGTTAATTGACTTGCAGATGTTGAACCATCCCTGTTTCCCAGGTATGATTCTCACTTCTTGAACTTGGTGGATTATTCTCTTAATATGTTGTTGGATTCAATTAGCCAGGAACATCAGGGATATAGGTCTATAGTTTTCTTTTTTAGTGGAGCCTTTTTATGCTTTGGGAATCAGGGTGAATGTGTTTGGGGGAATTTCTCAGTTAATATTTCCCGGAATATGATCTCTGTTTCTTTCACCCTGTCCTTCCTCAAGAATTCTTATCACTCTTACGTACCACCTTTTGATGGAGTTGCTTCATTTTTTCTAAACCTTTCCTCTCCCTCATCTTTAAATTGAAAGAGTGGGCTAATGGTATCTTTTAGGTTAGATATTCTTCCTTATGCATGAGTTAATCTACTTCCTAAACCTTCTGACTGAATTGTACTGCCCTCAAAGTGTCTTTCCCTTCCTATAATTCTGTTTAAAGCTTTACCCCCATGCTTTCTAACTGCTTAGTGGACTCTGATTGAAGTTTTTCTTTTTGACGATTCCAATTTTTTATTTTAATTAATTTATTTATAAAATGGAAACACTGACAAGACCATAGGATAAGAGGGATATAATTCCCACTACCAAAGCTCTGTATCCTATCCCCTCCCCTGATAGCTTTCCTATTCTTTAAAACCGTTGGGAGTATGGAGCCAGAGTCATTATGGGTACAGAAGGTGGAAGGTCTGGCTTCTGTAATTGCTTCCCCTGTTGAACACAGGTGTTTACAGGTCAATCCATACTCCCAGACTGTCTCTCTCTTTCCCTAGTGGGGCAGAGCTCTGAGGAAGCAGAGGTCCAGGACACATTGGTGGGGTCATCTGTCCAGAGGAGTCAGGTTGGCATCATGGTGGCATCTGGAACCTGGTGGCTGAAAAAGAGTTAACATATAAAGCAGGACAAATTGTTGACTAATCATGAACCTAAAGGCTGGAATATTGCAGGTGAAGATTTGGGGTCTCCGTTTTGGAAATAGCTAGTAGGTCTATTTTAGGTATATTTCAAGGGGCCCATGACTTTATTAGTTTTTGCCTGAGCCTGACATCTGATATGCAAGTGGACCCAGATTATTGTCTGCGGCTGGAAAAAGGGCTAGAAAGCTGCATCAGGGAAGAGAGTAGCTCCCAAGTATGAGAAAAGTGTATAAATATTGTTGACTGTAAACCCCATTAATTTGATCTGGGGCTCATATTCAGCATAGGAGCCTATGTAACCTCTACATCCCTGTAGGTCTGAACTTGTATTCTGTAGGAACATTCCAAGTTTCACCAATTTCAGGATCCATCTTCTTCAGGTGTTAGAGTATGTTATCCAACCTCCCTTTGGAGGATGGAACATTCTCTACCATTGTTGACCCACATGGAGGGCAAGGTCCTATGGGGACCCCCAAAGGGGTCCATTATGTCTTTCCTGATGGAGATGACCAGTGATAATGAAGACAGGGGTGCTTGCTTTGGCAGCACATATACTAAAATTGGAATGATACAGAGAAGATTAGCATGGCCCCTGCGTAAGCATTCCATGTTTAAGAGAGAGAGAGAGAGAGAGAGAGAGAGAGAGAGAGAAAGAGAGAGAGAGAGAGAGAGAGAGAGAGAGAGAGAAAGGGAAAGAGAGAGATCTGTTTGAGGTCTAGGCTCATTGTGTTTGTGTGGGAATCCCAGGACTCCCTGACTAGGGCCTCAGATGATGGGGTGTGGCCTGATAGTGACTAAAGAGTCATCATTAAAGTATGCCAGTCTCTTGCCCTCATTCAGCTTTTGTATCCCTTAGTTTGATAGGGTTAGCTTTGGAGTCATGACCGAGGGAAGTGTAATAGAACATAGGTAAGGCTGGTATCTAGGTCTAAGTAGTAACTATTTCATTAGGTACTTTAAGGTGTCTTTTAGGTCTAGATAGGGAGAGAAAGAGACCTGCAGACCTGCTTCACTGCCTGTGAAGTGACTCCCATACAGGTGGGGAGCCGGGGGCTCGAACCTGGATCCTTACGCCGGTCCTTGCATTTTGTGCCACATGCGCTTAACCCGCTGCGCTACCGACCGACTCCCTGAATTGTGTCCCTCTTATCCCACAAGCTTGTCAGTCATTATAAAATCACTTACAAAAAAATTTTAAAAAGAAGTTGAAAAATAAGAAAACAGCAGAACTTGGACTGGGTTTGGTGTATTGCACCAAAGTAAAAGATCCTGGGGGTCGGTGGGGAGGGTTCAGGTCCGGGAACATGATGACACAAGAGGACCTAGAGGGGGTTGAGTTGTTATGTGGAAAACTGAGAAACTTCCTTGAACATGATAGAATTCTGGACTTAAACCTGGGCCATACACATGGCGAATCAGGTGCACTATCTAAATGACCCATTTTTCTGGCTCCAACATTGCTTTTATAGGTCTATGAATCCATAACATTGTGATTATGTCTCTGGGTAGTCTAGTGAAGACTATAGTCTCATTCCAGATGTTTATAGGTATGTACTCTGAAGTGGTCTGAAGACCATTAGTTAAAATGATCTTTACCAGATTCCTGTAATTTTACATTGCAGGCCATGTGAATGATTGCACAGTGGCTTTATAGCCACTAATTATTTGGCTTACCTCAGACACCAAGTTTACATAGACTTCCCAGTATACAGTAAAATCAGACATTTTCTGCCTTTCTCAGGAGATCTAAATTCTGTGTGGTTTCTTGTCCTGTGATCTTTGGCTTCATATTAATTTCCCCAAATGCCAACAGTTGTTTTATTTCCATAAAACTCTGACTCCTCTGATTACTTCAACTTTTCATGCAACTATAATGCAAGAAATTGGACTTTTCTCACCTGGTATTTTACTTTATTTTATTTTTTTTACCAGACCACTGCTGAGTTCTAGTTTACGTAGTGCCAGAGATGGAACCTGGGACCTCAGAACCTTGGGCATAAAAGTCAACTGCATATTCATTTCATTTCATTATCTCTCCAAACTGCCCCACCTTTTTGTTTAAAATGTAAGTCACATCAAAACACAGTGCTATCATATCACATCCTCTGATTCTGGATTGGTGTCTGTGTAAGAGACTGTTTTCGACTCCAGTCCCAGAAATGTGATATGTACTATGCTTACTATGATTCTGGGATGCCCAGCCTGCTTACAAATCACAGCTGTTGCAGAGAAAGCCCTTTTGGGGGTTAAATGGAAGTTAACTCTCTTATAGTAGTGGGTATGGTGAGAGGTAGGAGGCATGGAAAAGGTGTACAGATCCTGTCAGATCGCCCCCTGGGCTTAATTCCCAGTCTCAGTTGGGATCAATTCTCAAAATAACAAAGTGTCCTAGGAATGGCCTGAACTGCACCTGACCCTCCCTAAGGGAGGGTGAGTCACTGTCATCAGGGATACACATAAATTCTGTGTTTATCTGTCAGGCCACCTGCACTAAGTCTCTGACTATAGCTTGTGTCATTATCATGTCAATCATGTCATCTGTTGTTATAATATCACATATATCATACCATATGCAGTTTACTCTCATAATCATTTATTAGCTATATTTTATTGGACACAATATTTTTGTAGCTCTAGAGATTCTTCTTTCTTTTCTAAATGTCTTGATTCTGATAGAAGTAGAATACTTGCAAATTGTAGGCAGATGGGACTTCTATTCTTTCCTAGGAAAAAAAAAAGGGGGTCAGTTCTTCCAGTAATGGTAAAAATGTGTGTTTCTGATGTATCTCTGTTGCATAACTTGGTTCTGAATAGTCTTACCAGAGAAAGAGAGTCCTGTGGGTGACTTATGTTTTTTGATCTTCCTTCACAGAAACCCAGGCACTAGGTACCTTTCAAGTTATCATCATGTAGAAAACCTGGGGAGAGTTAAGTTAACTGTTAAGTTTAGAAAGAAATGTCCCATTGGTTCCTGAACTTCCAAATTGAAGAGGTGTGATTTGGAACACGGGGAAGTTTGAGAGTAAGCTTATGCTGGTTGTTCCTTCATGAAGACAGTGGGACAGAGAATAACTGGTGGGAATAGATGTCTTGGAGTTGAACAGATATGCTTGATAGTTATTTTAATTAGCTAATGAGTTTGGATCAGGAAACCCAGGGCTGTGCATAGGGCTTTGTTTGGGGTGGCAGGCATCTTAGTGTCACCATTACAGTCACAATTTCAGTGGGGTCAGGACCATGTTGTAATTTCTGTATGTGGAATTTTCTGAAAGAGTGATAAAAGAATGTGTGAGTCTTTCACTTCTGCTAGAAAAGAAAGTCTTAAATATCTCCTCTACTTAGAATGTACTTTGTCATATTAAATCAATACACACTTTGCCTTGGAGATGACTCAGTGATAGAATAAAAGGCTTGATCTGTGTATACACTAGCATGGTGCTCTGATATCTGAATCTCATGAGATAGATAAATATTTTTTAAAAAATCAGTGCATAAGCTCAAAACTTTGAGTTTTTTTTTTTTTTTTTTTTTTTAGCAATAGCAGAGGACTTGGGATTGTCTACAGGAGGTTTTTTGATTGCTGTAACTGGGTTAAACCACAAAAAATGTTCTTCTGGAATCCTCAAGTTACCGACCAACTCTGCTGGTGAGATGCTACATGTAGAAGGAATGCAACTCTGGTCTGTAGAGTAACATGCATGATCACATTTTATGAACAACTCACCTGGTAATGAGTTTGGACTTAGAAATCATGTGACAAAGAAGAAAGAGCAACATGAAGACAACCAGGGCATAACTGAAGCCATGCTACAAATCTCAGGCTCAGTGTCATAAATGGTAGGGATTGAGAGAAAAGATTTAGAAACCAAATACCAGTGGGCTAAGCAGAGGAATGAGTGAGGGGAAAGAAAACTTGCAAAAAACATCTATTAAAAACCCTGGGCCAAAGGAAGGGAGAGAGAGAGTCTTCTATGCATTATGAATGTGGCAGCCATGTCAAGATTCACCTGGAACAAAAAAAAAAAAATAGTCTGGATAGTCAACACTCTGACATTACGAGGGGGAAAGGTAGTCTCTGAGCAAAATCTACCACACTGGAGTTAATGGCTGACCCTCCTGACCCAGAAAAATCCTCTACAGCTTGAAGTGGTCATTTGATTTTTCTAGCCTAATTGTGAGAGAGGCTATGCTATATTAGTGTCACCTATAGAAATACATGTGTACACTTACTGCTGAGGCTTAAATGGATTGGAAAAATCTGTATGTTCAGAAAGGCTTACTGAACCAATGAGCTGTCACTTCATTTCATGTAGTCTGACTTTTCAGTACATTCAGGCCTGGGTGTAAGATCAAAGAGGGTTAGCTAATCAAGCTTTACAAACCCCATCTCCCCAATTAGACTTTGAAATCCCATACTTACTAAAGGAGCTTTACACAATCATGTAAGATAATTTTAACATTTACAGGGTTTTATTTTATTTTATTATTAGTACTTAACAGGGCTTTACAAACTAATAAGATTTTAAGGGTGTAATTTCACATCCACATATAATGTGTATGTAAGTTACCACACCCTCTATCATGTTTTCCAACTACCATGGTTCTCATAAACTCTAAGAGACAGTTAATTATGTTTTTTTTTTAAACTTTTTTTTGGGGGGGGGGTTGTCGTTTGGTTTTGAAAGTTCATCCTTTTATTTTCAGTCCTGTAGTTCCGTGGGCTCCAAAATGAAGCCCAATTGGCTTATCCCCATTAGAATATTTCCTTTAGTCAAAGTTATCGAGAAACCAGACCTTTGGGTAGGAAATACCAAGATGCATACTCTCCTCCCTTCTCAGACAGGCAGCTAGAGAAATAAAGCTTACCACCACTGTGGCTGTGCAGTAGCCTAGAGATGTCAAGAATATATTTGTAGAGTCTGAGTGTGGAGTTAACCTAGAAGAAGAAAGCCAAGAACAGAATATTAAGTGTTGGATCAGTCAAACTCTAAATACTCTAGAATGTTCAGCTACATGACTGTAAATTCCTTATTAATTTAAGCTACATAGGGAGAAATTGTTCTTTAGATTTTTATTTATTCATCAGTACATTGTATAGATTTTCATTTAAAAGGTGAAAAGTTAGTATTTAATGAAAATGCTCTCTCTCTCTCTCTCTCACACACACACACACACACACACACACACACACACACACACACACACACGTGTGATAATGACAGACCATATTGCTTAGTACATTCAGCATCCTTATGAAAAATACCATAGATTGTTATAAAGGACAGAAATTTATTTCTCACAGTTTTGAAGACTGAGAAGTCCAAGATCAAGACAGACTTAGTCTTATAAGAGCTGACTTCCCAGTTCACAGATTTCTGTCTTTTCACAAAGTGAAAGGAACAAGGGAGATCTCTGATATCACTTTTATGAAAATACTAATCTCATTCATGAAGACTCCACCCTCATGACTAAAATGCCTTTTAAGGTTCCAGCCCCCAATACTATCACATTGGGTTTCAGCATGTGAATTTGGCAGTAACATATTTAGTCCACAGTTACATGTAAAAACAAATGTATGAGGTCAAAGAGAAAATCAATTCAAATTACCACATGTCCAAAATTATTTCTTCAGCATTCTAGAGTCTTGCTAAGCAAGTATTGTCCTGTTCAGCAAGTCATCTTTATATTCTGTCAAGTACCTCATGGAAGAGCCAATTTACTAAAGAATTGCCCTGTTGATATTTCAGAGACCAGTCAGGATTCTGTCAAATGCATATTCTATAAATTCATCTCCAATAAGTGTAAACTGAAAAAAGAATGTCTGAATAACTCAGAAAGGAAAACCAGGGTTATGTTAGAAACAAATGAATCTAAAGGCTGAGGATGTGATCAGGAATCTGGCTTTTTCTCTGACTCCCAGCTATATTTTTCTGTAGCTTAGTGATAAAAAGTATGAGCTTTGGAATCAAATTGCCAGATTCTGAATCCTGGACCTGCCACTTCCTTACTGTTTGGCATGAATCAACATAAAAGTAGGTATAATAATAATCTTATATATAATAATCCTACCTCGTATGATTTGGGGGAAGTTGAAGCAAAGTAAAATATAGACTGATTTATCATTATTGTGAGCAAATGGTCCCAACACAAGCTTATATGATCTTAAATGAGATAAAGTTCAGAAGAAAAGAAGCACTTGTTTCTGGAGAGTTTCAATGAAGACCCCAGCGATTATTTTCAGCTGCCAAACCTAGACCATATGTCCACTCCTGCTACTACTATAGAATGGAGCCAGCCCCAGATGAATGATTTGAACTAAAGATCAAAGAAGGAGGAAAGGAAATCTGTGTGGAAGACTTTTGCTCCAGGATGCCAAGTTCTATCCCTGGCACCATCATGAGCCAGAGCTGAGCAGTGCTTTGGTTAAAAAGTAAATAAAGAAAATTCTAAAAAAAAGGAAGGAAAATTGAAATGCTGTTATTAAAAGAGGGAAGAAATCTTAGATTAATTACTTCAACCAGTTTTTCTTTTTCTTTTCTTTCTTTCTTCTCTGTCTCCAGGGTTATTGCTGGGACTCAGTGCCTGCACTACGAATCCACTGCTCCTGGAGGTCATTCTTTGCCATTTTTGTTGCCTCTGTTATTGTTATTATCAATATTGTTGTTATTACTATTGGACAGGACAGATAAATTGAGAGAGGAGGGCAAGACAGAGGGGGAGAGAAAGACACCTGCAGACCTGCTTTCACCGTCTGTGAAGCAAACTCCCTGCAGGTGGGGAGCAGGAGGCTAGAACTGGGATCCTTATGCTGGTCCATGTGCTTCGTGTCATGTGCGCTTAACTTTCTGCACCACTGCCTGGCCCCCTCAACCACTTTTTCTACAGAACCAACTGTATCTGGATTATTAAAATAGTATACTATCCCCAAGTATCTTCTCAGATCACAGTGGAGTAAAACTAACATTTAACAACAAACAGAAAATTATTAAAAGACACAGAATTTGGAAACTAAACAACATGCTCCTTAAGAACCACTGGGTCAGAGACTCACTCAAACAGGAAATTCAAATGTTCCTGGAAACTAATGAAAATGAAGACACAACCTATCAAAATATTTGGGACACAGCTAAAGCAGTACTGAGAGGGAAACTTATAGCCATACAATCACATATTAAACACCAAGAAGAAGCCCAAATGAACGACCTTACTGCACACCTCAAGGACTTAGAGGAAGAGGAACAAAGGAACCCCAAAGCAACCAAAAGGACAGAAATCACTAAAGTTCGAGCAGAAATAAACAACATCGAAAATAAAAGAACCATACAAAAGATCAATGAAGCCAAATGTTGGTTCTTTGAAAGATTAAACAAAATTGACAAACCCCTAGCCAGACTCACCAAACAAAAAAGAGAGAAGACTCAAATTAACAGAATTGTAAACAATGCAGGAGTTATCACAACTGACACCACAGAAATCCAGAGAATCCTGTGAAACTTCTATAAAGAACTATATGCCACCAAGCTAGAGAATCTGGAAGAAATGGAACAATTCCTAGAAACCTATGCACTTCCAAAACTGAACCAAGAAGAAATACAAAATCTAAATGCACCAATCACAGACAAAGAAATTGAAACCATTATTAAGAGCCTCACCAACAACAAAAGTCCTGGATCAGATGGCTTCAAAAATGAATTCTACAAAACTTTCAGGAAACAGTTAGTACCCATACTTCTTAAGCTATTCCATAAGATTGAAGAAACAGGAATACTCCCTTCCACTTTCAATGAAGCCAATATCTCCCTGATACCAAACGCTGATAGGGACAGAACAAAAAAGGAAAACTACAGACCAATATCTCTGATGAACATAGATGCCAAAATATTAAACAAGATCTTGGCCAACCGGATACAGCAACATATCAAAAAGATTGTTCATCATGACCAAGTGGGATTCATCCCAGGAATGCAAGGCTGGTTCAACACCCGTAAGTCAATCAATGTCATTCACCACATCAATAAAAGCAAGGCCAAAAACCACATGATTATCTCAATAGATGCAAAGAAAGCCTTTGACAAAATCCAACACGCGTTCATGCTCAAAACACTACAAAAAATGGGAATAGATGGGAAATTCCTCAAGATAGTGGGGTCTATATATAGCAAACCTACAGCCAACATCATACTCAATGGACAGAGGCTGAAAGCATTGCCCCTCAGATCAGGGACTAGACAGGGCTGTCCACTGTCACCGTTACTCTTCAACATAGTATTGGAAGTTCTTGCCATAGCAATCAGGCAAGAGAAAGAAATCAAAGGAATACAGATTGGAAGGGAAGAAGTCAAGCTCTCACTATCTGCAGATGATATGATAGTATACATAGAAAGACCTAAAGAATCCAGTAGAAAATTACTGGAAGTTATTTGGCAATATAGCAAGGTATCAGGCTACAAAATCAATGTACAAAAATCAGTGGCATTTCTTTATGAAAACACTAAATCTGAAGAAGAAGACATCCAGAAATCACTCCCATTTACTGTTTCAGCAAAATCAATCAAATACCTAGGAATAAAGTTGACCAAAGAAGTGAAAGACTTGTATGCTGAAAACTATGAGTCGCTACTCAAGGAAATAGAAACTGATACCAAGAAATGGAAAGATATCCCATGTTCATGGATTGGAAGAATAAATATCATCAAAATGAATATTCTCCCCAGAGCCATATACAAATTTAATGCAATACCCATCAAAGTTCCACCAAGCTTCTTTAAGAGAATAGAACAAACACTACAATCATTTATCTGGAACCTGAAAACACCTAGAATTGCCAAAACCATCTTAAGGAAAGGAAACAGAAATGGAGGCATCACACTCCCAGACATTAAACTATATTATAAAGCCATCATCATCAAAACAGCATGGTATTGGAACAAAAATAGGCACATAGACCAGTGGAACAGAATTGAAAGCCCAGAAGTCAATCACAACACCTATGGGCATCTAATCTTTGATAAGGGGGCCCAAAGGATTAAATGGAAAAAGGAGGCTCTCTTCAATAAATGGTGCTGGGAAAACTGGGTTGAAACATGCAGAAAAATGAAACTGAACCACTTTATCTCACCAGAAACAAAAAACAACTCCGAATGGATCAAAGATCTAGATGTCAGACCAGAAACAATCAAATACTTAGAGGAAAACATTGGTAAAACACTTTCCCACCTACACCTCAAGGACATCTTTGATGAATCAAACCCAATTGCAAGGAAGACTAAAGCAGAAACAAACCAATGGGACTACATCAAATTGAAACGTTTCTGCACAGCCAAAGAAACTATTAAACAAACAGAGAGACCCCTCACAGAATGGGAGAAGATCTTCACATGCCATACATCAGACAAGAAACTAATCACCAAAATATACAAAGAGCTCAGCAAACTTAGCACCAAAAAAGCAAATGACCCCATCCAAAACTGGGCAGAGGATATGAACAAAACATTCACCTCAGAGGAGATCCAAAAGGCTAACAAACATATGAAAAACTGCTCTAGGTCACTGATTGTCAGAGAAATGCAAATTAAGATAACACTAAGATACCACCTCACTCCTGTAAGAATGGCATACATCAAAAAGGACAGCAGCAACAAATGCTGGAGAGGCTGTGGGGACAGAGGAACACTTTTACATTGCTGGTGGGAATGTAAATTGGCACAGCCTCTGTGGAGAGCAGTCTGGAAAACTCTCAGAAGGCTAGACATGGACCTTCCATATGATCCAGTAATTCCTCTCCTGGGGTTATACCCCAAGGACTCCATAACACCCAACCAAAAAGAGGTGTGTACTCCTATGTTCATAGCAGCACAATTCATAATAGCTAAAACCTGGAAGCAACCCAGGTGCCCAACAACAGATGAGTGGCTGAGAAAGCTGTGGTATATATACACAATGGAATACTATGCAGCTATCAAGAACAATGAACCCACCTTCTCTGACTCATCTTGGACAGAGCTAGAAGGAATTATGTTAAGTGAGCTAAGGCAGAAAGATAAAGATGAGTATGGGATGATCCCACTCATCAACAGAAGTTGAGTAAGAAGATCTGAAAGGGAAACTAAAAGCAGGACCTGATCAAATTGTAAGTAGGGCACCAAAGTAAAAACCCTGTGGTGAGGGGTAGACATGCAGCTTCCTGGGCCAGAGGGGGGTGGGAGTGGGTGGGAGGGATGGGTCACAGTCTTTTGGTGGTGGGAATGGTGTTTATGTACACTCCTAGCAAAATGTAGACATATAAATCAGTAGTTAATTAATATGAGAGGGGGAAATCAGTTGTATGTCTCAAAGTTTCTCAAAACACAAACTGAATCTTTTTAATATATAGGCTGTGTATTTGATATGCGGACTCTCTCAAAAGCCTAGACCAAGTAGATTAGAAGCATCCAATAGCACAGCTATATACAAGATACTAGATACTGTACAGCAAACCCTAACAAAAGGACTTTTCAAAGTTAACCCAATTACCAAATAATGTGATGATAACATTAACTATGAATTGTCTTTTTGAACCCTAAGACAGCAGGAACCTCACATCTCCACTATAGAGCCCCTCCTTCCCCCAGTCCTGGAACCCTTGGATAGGGCCCACTTTCCCGTATGCCTCTCCCAATCCATACCAAATAATATTGCATCTGCCAATCACAACCTAACCAACGCAACGATTGCCACCTCAACATGCTTCACCTCAGACTGTGTCCAGAGACTTCACGTGTGGAATGACAACCCTTCAGCTTCATTATTCGGGTGAGACCTTTCCTTTTATAGTACTCTCTAATTTCATCTCAGGTGGTTCACTTTCTTTTTTTTTTAATTTTTTAAAAAAATATTAATTTTATTTATTTATTCCCTTTTGTTGCCCTTGTTGTTTTATTGTTGTAGTTATTATTGTTGTTGTCGTTGTTGGATAGGACAGAGAGAAATGGAGAGAGGAGGGGAAGACAGAGAGGAGGAGAGAAAGATAGACACCTGCAGACCTGCTTCACCGCCTGTGAAGCGACTCCCCTGCAGGTGGGAAGCCGGGGTTCGAACCGGGATCCTTATGCCGGTCCTTGTGCTTTGGGCCACCTGCGCTTAACCTGCTGCACTACAGCCTGACTCCCAGGTGGTTCACTTTCTAACAAAGTCCCATAACCTAGATATACACCAGTTTCTGTGAGAGAGAGCTTATGTTCACACGTATCCATAAACTACTGCAAAATATATACCTGAAAGCAGAAGTACACTAGAGTTTGCAGTGAGTACCTCCCTAACACTTCCTCTCCACTATTCCAAGCTTGGGATCCATGATTGCTCAACAAATTGTTTGGCTTCGTATGTTAACTCTCTTTTCAATCACCAGGTTTCAGATGCCACCAGGATGCTGGCCAGGCTTCCCTGGATTGAAGACCCCACCAATGTGTCCTGGAGTTCAGCTTCCCCAGAGACACACCTTACTAGGGAAGGAGAGAGGCAGACTGGGAGTATGGACCGACCAGTCAACGCCCATGTTCAGCGGGGAAGCAATAGAGAATGGGAAAGCTATCATGGGAGGGGGTGGGTTATGGAGATTGGGTGGTGGGAATTGTGTGGAGTTGTACCCCTCCTACCTTATGGTTTTCTTCATTAATCCTTTCTTAAATAAAAAATTAAAAAAAAATAGTATAGTATCTCTGCTATTTCCACATAAACAATAGTGGTCCTGGGGATGTAGTCTCTGCGCATGTTGTGACGAAAGTTTCCTTATTATTTGGAAAGTGGACTTTAACTGTAAAATTACAATTCTAAAAAGTCTTTCTAGATCCAATGATATTGGAGTTTAGGAGGATTGCAAAAGATAATAAAGCATGAAAGTATAATAAAAATAAACCTTTGGATATCTACAGAGTAGACAGAATTTATTACTAAGACTCCAAACTCCAACAAATAAATGGCACTGGAATTAGCCATGAAGTCTTTATTGGTTTAGGCAGTTTGAAAGGATCATCTTCCTTTTTAATAAAGAAGTAATAAAAGTTGAATAGAAGAACATAAGTAAATTTTATACAAACAAGACCATTGTATGCATATTAACATTTTTTTTCATTATTTAAAGTGGGGGGTGACTTTGCTTATCATACAAAGTTAAAATTAAAAAAGTTACATTTAGAGTTTCAAAACATACAAGAGTGCACCTCTCACATGAGCAATTATATTTGTGTATAATTGTTCTGAAAGTGAGAATAGGAAAGCTATCAGGGGAGGGGATGGATATGGAGATTGGGTGGTGGGAATTGTGTGGAGTTGTACCCCTTCTACCCTATGGTTTTGTTAATTTATCCTTTCTTAAATAAAAAATAAATTAAAAAAATAAAATCTCAAGCCTCCTGTTAAAAAAATTCAGATGAAAATTGATCAAAGGGGAAGAAAGGAAATCTTTTTTTTTTAATTTTTTTTTTTATTTTTTATTTTTTATTTTTTTAAATTTTTTATTTAAGAAAGGATTAGTGAACAAAAGCATAAGGTAGGAGGGGTACAACTCCACACAATTCCCAACACCCAATCCCCATAACCCACCCCCTCCCCTGATAGCTTTCCCATTCTCTATCCCTCTGGGAGCATGGACCCAGGGTCGTTGAGGGATGCAGAAGGTAGAAGGTCTGGCTTCTGTAATTGCTTCCCCGCTGAACATGGGCGTTGACTGGTCGGTCCATACCCCCAGTCTGCCTCTCTCTTTCCCTAGTAGGGTGTGACTCTGGGGAAGCTGAGCTCCAGGACACATTGGTGGGGTCTTCAATCCAGGGAAGCCTAGCCAGCATCCTGGTGTCATCTGGAACCTGGTGATTGAAAACAGAGTTAACATATGAAGCCAAACAATTTGTTGAGCAATCATGGATCCCAAGCTTGGAATAGTGGAGAGGAGGTGTTAGGGAGGTACTCACTGCAAACTCTAGTGTAGTCCTGCTTTCAGGTATATATTTTGCAGTAGTTTATGGATACGTGTGCACATAAGCTCTCTCTCACAGAAACTGGTGTATATCTAGGTTATGGGACTTTGTTAGAAAGTGAACTACCTGAGATGAAATTAGAGTGTACTATTAAAGGAAAGGTCTCACCCGAGTAATGAAGCTGAAGGGTTGTCATTCCACACGTGAAGTCTCTGGATACATTCTGAGGTGAAGCATGTTGAGGTAGCAATCGTTGCTTTGGTTAGGTTGTGATCGGCAGATGCAATGTTATTTGGTTTGGATTGGGAGATGCATACGGGAAAGTGGGCCCTATCCAAGGGTTCCAGGACTGGGGGAAGTAGGGGCTCTATAGTGAAGATGTGAGGTTCCTGCTGTCTTAGGGTTCAAAAAGACACTCAATAGTTAATATTATCATCACATTATTTGTTAATTGGGTTAACTTTGAAAAGTCCCTTTGTTATGGTTTGCTGGACAGTACCCAGTATCTTGTATATAGCTGTGCTATTGGAAGCTTCTAATCTACTTGGTCTAGGCTTTTGAGAGAGTCCGCATATCAAATACATAGCCTATATATTAAAAAGATTCAGTTTGTCTTTTGAGAAACTTTGAGACATACAATTGATTTCCCCCTCTTATATTAATTAGCTACTGATTTATATGTCTACATTTTGCTAGGAGTGTACATAAGCACCATTCCCACCACCAAAGGACTGTGACCCATCCCTCCCGCCCACTCCCATCCCCCACTGGCCCAGGAAGCTACATGCCTACCCCTCACCACTGGGTTTTTACTTTGGTGCCCTACTTACAATTAAAAAAAAAAAAAAGAGGGAGTTGGGCGGTCACACAGCGGGTTAAGTGCAGGTGGCGCAAACTGCAAGCACAGGTGTAAGGATCCTGGTTGGAGCTCCCAGCTCCCCACCTGCAGGGGAGTCACTTCACCAGGGGTGAAGCAGGTCTGCAGGTGCCATTCTTTCTCTCCTGAGGTTATGCATGCTAATCTGGAAGTAGAGAAAATCAGAGAAACTAGGAGGTCTTAATGATCAAAACATATGATTCTGGATTTCAAAGGAGAGTCAGGACTGGAGAGGTAATTTTTTTTTCTCATTAAGAATGGAAAAGAGACATTTTGAGGTTAGAAGAACACAGGACTGAAAATGAACAAGTGCTTCACCTCAAAGAGGAAGCTCAGAGTGTGGTGTTCAGGAGGCCATGTGAGGAAAGTGTGTTCCAGAAGAGGCCATGATGGATAGGGTTGAATACGACTGACATTCAGGTAGGAGAACAGCTAGCTGACAGCTAAACTGTGCACTATGTTCATCTTAACAAGTGTAGATTTTGGTGGAATTGATATGAGCAAGAGTCTAACCAGAGAGATTTAAGAGGAATTGGAGCCATTTTCTTTTCTTTTTTGCTGACAGGGATATTGCTGGTTACTCCAAGCCAACATGATTCTACAGTTGCCAGCAGGCTCATTATTATTACTTTTTAGTTTTTATTTATAAAAAGAAAACACTGACAAAACCCATAGGATAAGAGGGTTACAACTACACACAAATCCCACCACCAGAACTCCATATCCCATCCCTTCCCCTGATAGCTTTCCTATTCTTTATCCCTCTGGGAGTATGGACCCAGAGTCATTATGGGTTTCAGAAGGTGGAAGGTCTGGCTTCTGTAATTGCTTCCCTGCTGAACATGGGCATTGATAGGTTGATCCATACTCCCAGGTAGCCTCATTATTTTAGGTAAAGGGAAGGAAGTAGGAAGGGAGAGGGAAAGAGAGAGAGAGAGAGAGAGAGAGAGAGAGAAACCACAGCATTGCTTTGCCACCCATGATGCTGCTTGTTTTGTGTGATGCTCCCCTGTGATGCCATGTGTCAAACCTAGGTCCTGGTACATGGCAAAGTGATTTACAAGGTGAACCATATTCTGTTCCCAGTTTTATTTTTAATTTTTAAAATTTTCTATGGAACTGAGGTATTGTAATCCACTGCTTTTTAATTTAGAGAGAGATACAAAAAAAGGTACACAAACTTCACAGCACACAAACTTCCTCTGTTGTCATTTTTATCTCCCACGTGGTGTCTGGGTTTAAACTTGGAACTCATGCATGGTAATACAACCACCCTATCTTGTGAACTATCTCTCTGCTCCCAAGAACTATCTTATTGTATAGAAAAGAGTCACAATACAAAAAAATAAATAATATTTTATGCTAATATGAATAGGAAAGGAAATAGGAAAAGAAAAAATATGCAGGAAAAGGGAGAATTGATGAGGAGAAAGGTGTTCACAAGTTTTTACAATGAGAGAAGAGACAAAATAATTCTTCACGAGTCTATGATAATAACAGATTTATACCACTGAAATATTTTTTGAGTGGTTTTCTCAAGTGTTGTATCTTAATGATATACAAAACCCAAACAGCCTGACACAGTTTAAAAGCTGGCCTAACAAGATTTTTAATGTGGAGAGAACAATAACAAAAATTATTACAAAGACTGACCTATATAGTGAAGAGAACTCTGTTGCCGAGAGTTTGGCACATAATAATGATCTTCACTGATACCAGAAAGAAATTATGTAAAATTAGGGCAAATAAATACTACAGTAGAAGCTGGGGAAATGCTGTCCTGTCTAGATGCTCTCAATGTGGATTGTGCTCTCGGTGCACATTGCTAATCGTTCTGCTTCTGTGTGTGATGTGCTCCTCTGTTGTTAAAATTTGGAGGCTCCAGCTGGCCGGGCTAGCTTCACAGGCGGGTAACAGAGACTTGAAGACACATGGCTGGGCAGGGAAGCTGTATTTCTTTATTCAGAAACAACGATTCATAAACTAACCTAAACTAATCACCAAAGAGAACTCTCCTGCATCTTTCTCACATGGCGGCACCAAGAACTCTGTTGCCTCTTTCCCCCGCGGCGGTGCCCAGCACTTTCTAACTCTCAAACTCTGGAACTCTGGTGGGATTCCTTGGGGCGGGGACAAGCGGGCCCGTGAAAACTAGCAGGACTGAACCAATTTCCTTGGCAAGGGGAGAGCATACAACAATTCCCCCTTTTCTTTTTAACTAAATGACCACAGTGTCAGGAGTGTGGGGTGAACAGAAACCTATATTGTACAGGCATTTTCAAAAGAGAAACTGGCACAAACATGGAGAAACATGTAAGCAAGTAACAAGAACCAGTGTGCTGCCAAGGGAAGGCCTGAGGGGGCCATTTTTTGCCTCTGTGGGCAAAACTTTATCAGCTTAAAAAAAACATTTCTTGTCTCTGGGGGGCGTACTTGTCTCGACGGACATCTGCATGGGGGTGGGGAATGGCCTAGAGTCCCAAAGGTAGCTGGCTGCAATTTACTTACTATGAAACGAAACTTGTCATTAGCATAATCATAGCGCAATCTAACGTTTCTACTAGAGAAGGAATTTGAGACTTTTACATATCAACATCATCTTTTTAACCTTTTGTTACACCCATTTAAGATGGAGACACACCCTAGGTGTGCGCAGGAAAGAAAACCTCAGGCATGAGAATAATTAGCATAGCCATTGTGCAATCTACCATTTCTAATAGAGAAGGTAATGAAGAGTTTTACATATCAACAAGTCTATTTAACCTTTTGTTACACCCATTCAAGATGGAGACACACCCTAGGTGTGTGCAGGTCTTGTTTAGACCAACTTAGTTAAAATATATTGATTGTTAACTAATTTTTACCTAAGACTTTAAATGTAAGTTAATTTTATCTTTATAAGAATTACGTTGAAAACCTTTTTCATTTAACTTTGCCTAGTAAGAATTTAGCCTTAAAGTTACTGTTTACCAAACTTTAAACACACACATAAACATGGTCATTAATACACAAGGAGAGAAATCTTTGTTACAAAGACATGTCATTTTAAACACGAATTTAGATCTGTACTGTCTTAGTTGTTGGGGGGATCACCATCCGGAGGTGGCCTCCCGCGCAGCTCCACTTCAAGGAATTGCAGGTTGTGATCTCTGCACGAATCTCTGTGTACTCTAGCTTGTCTGCCTTCAGACTGGAGCTGAGGATCTTGACCAGGGTGCCCAGTTTCGGCAAGGAGCCCGGGGGGTCCGGGAGGTCCGGGATCTGTATAGAATTCATAGCCCGAGGGTGGGCGTGCCAGCCTTGTAGAAGGTGCGGGCCGAGGTGCCCAGGGGTGGCGGCCATAATAGGCTGCCGCGGCCCTGCCCCATGGCCCTGCCATGTCTGCTGTCCTGCTCGCAGTGGCCGAGCAGCGTGGAGGGATCACATGTCCAGTGCCCTGCGCCACGCGGTGGAGAGCCAGCTCCTGTGGGCTGGCCTCGGGCTCTTGCGTGTTGGCATCAGGCTCTCCCCCTGCCAAGAAAATTGGTTCAGTCCTGCTAGTTTTCGCGGGCCCGCTTGTCCCCACCCCAAGGAACCCCAAGAGAGTTCCAGAGTTCCAGAGTTCGAGAGTGCTTGGCGCCGCGGCAGGGGAAGGAAGCAGGAGAGTTCTGTTTGGTGACTAGTTTTTCTTAGTTTATAAATCGTTGTTCCTGAATAAAGAAATACAGCTTCCCTGCCCAGCCATGTGTCCTCGAGTCTCTGTCTACCGCCTGTGAAGCTAGCCCAGCCAGCTGGAGCCTCTGAATTTTTTTTTTTTTCCTCCAGGGTTATTGCTGGGCTCGGTGCCTGCACCATGAATCCACCGCTCCTGGAGGCCATTTTTTCCCCCTTTTGTTGCCCTTGTTGTAGCTTCGTTGTGGTTATTATTATTGCCCTTGTTGATGCAATTCGTTGTTGGATAGGACAGAGAGAAATGGAGAGAGGAGGGGAAGACAGAGAGGAGGAGAGAAAGATAGACACCTGCAGACCTGCTTCACTGCCTGTGAAGCGACTCCCCTGCAGGTGGGGAGCCGGGGGCTTGAACTGGGATCCTTATGCCGGTTCCTGTGCTTTGCACCACATACGCTTAACCCACTGTGCCACTGCCCGACCCCCAAGCCTCCAAATTTTAACAACACTCCTCCACTTAATAACTGACAGAGTATGAAAAAGACCTAGGTTGGGGTGAGAATGTTTTTCAGATACCTATCATGGTGAGATGAGGAACTTTACCCAGGTGTCAAATACTATACTGTAAACCATTAACTCCCCAATTAAAAAAAATAAGTAAAAGCATTTTTTGGTGAGAAATAACTCTGCAGCTTTTGATACTTCTACTTAAGTTATGGGCTCTCTGATGACCCCCTCCAGTTTGCCATTCCTCATGCTCTACAAGTGTGCTTTAGGATTTGACAGTTTATTGGAAATAAGACATAAGTAATAAATCTAAGTTAACATGGAGTTGGGTTCATTGATGAAAAGTTGCTAATAGTATTCTACTTCTTGACTATATCTAACTATAATAATTTTTTGTTTGTAAGCAATATTATTTAATGTAGAAATGAGAATTTCTCTTTTTAACTCAAAATTTATAGGATATGTTCACCATATAGTCTTAAATATTTTTTAAATTTATTATTAAATAGAGATAGAGAGAAATTGAGAGGGGAGGGGTAGATAGAGAAGAGAAAGACAGAGAAACAGCTGCAGCTCTGCTTCACCTCTCGTGAAGCTTTGCCTCTGCAGGTGGGACCAGGGGCTTGAACATGTGCCCTTGTGCACTGTAATGTGAGTGTTTAACCAGGTGTGCTACCACCTGGCCCCTTCACCATATAGTCATTAAATGTCAAAAGCTGGAGAAGAATTGTATTCGGTTAAAAAAGGACAAGTAGACATTGGAAAATTGGATTATATATCAGGGAAATAGGAAGCCAAAGGAACATATTAAGCAAGAGAATGACATATCTTTAGAGATTTTTATTTATATATTTAAAGATCCTCTAGCTGTTAAGATATTAGATAGGTACAAATGAAAAATGAGGGAACTGAGTAAATGTCTGCTCTGTTTGTGAGATAATAGTTACTTGGATTGGAATGATTGCAAAGAAGACAGCCATATATAACAGTTGAGTACTTACTATAAAATATCTTTGAAGTAGATAGCATTATTGGTCCCAGTTTTATGAATGAAGAAACTGAGGTACAGTGAGGGAAGATAACTTGTTCATAGCTATGAAATTGGAACTTGGATTTCAAGTAACAAGAAATATGATTCTAAAATTCATGATCTTAATTATTAAGTTGAATATCTTAGATATAGATTAGATAAGTAGATAAAGACATTTATAGAGAGGATCAATACACAATAGGCTATAGGAAAAAGTTAAAAGCCTCCTTTTGGGTGGCATTTTTAGAGTATTTAAAATTGGCAGTTTTATTAGAGTCTGGAAACTGAGGTAAAGTCTTGACTTAAAAACTCAAGCTGGAATGAGTTACTTTTTGCCATAAGTCTATTCTCTCTCTCTCCCTCTCTCTCTATATATACACACACACACACACACACACATATATATATATATATATAATTTATAAAATGGAAATATTGACAAGACTACAGGATAAGAGGTGTACATTTTTACACAATGCCCACCCCAGAGCTCCATATACAATTCCCTCCCTTGATATCTTCCACATTCTTTATCCCTCTGGGAACCTCCTAATACATGTCCCCCAATCATTCCAAAGCTAATGGTGTCAAAATAAGGACTACAAAAACTGAATAAGAGCAAGAGACTGGCATACTTTAATGATGACTCCTTACTCACTATCAGGCCACCCCATCACCTGGGGCCCTAGTTAGGGAGCCCCAGGCTTCCCACACAGACATGATGGGCTTAGACCTCTAACAGATCCCTCTCACCACTGTCACTGGTCATCCCCATAAGTCTATTCTATAGCTATCAACTTCCAAGACCAACAGATTGAGCAGTGAACTGGGAGAGCAGGAAAGCAAGGCTGCAAAGAGGCAGGAGCAAGCCAGCAAGGGGAGGGGACTGAGAGACCAACATTCCTCCAGATGTCCCTTTAAATCTCTTCAGTTTTCAAAAGTTCTGGAAAGATTATGCCATATGCTAACGACATCTGCTAATTATGCCTATGTGGTACAGACTTCCTCTTTGTTTACAGGCAGAATACATCTCATATTCCTAACAATAGGCTGTGATTCATGTCGAATTTACAGTGGAGACAGGTCTGGGCCGGGGACATCCACAGTTGGTTGTAATCTGTGGCTGTTCTTTGAGTTGACTTATAAACAACATGCTACCTAATATATAATGAGGACTTAATAATGCTGAAGCAACAACTATGTAGGAGTCATGGATCTTTGGACTTGGGCTGCAAATTAGAGAGTACAGATTTGCTAATATTCAAAATTTAGCCTTCTTTATAGTGGTGGTTTATAATATCCACTAAAATATTTTTACTCCTTGAATCTTTCTGGTGAAACTAAAAGTACTATGAAAGAAAAACACTGAAAAAAAAAAGAAACCCTAGTTCAAACCTGTACATGGATACTTAAAAACTGTCCTTTTAATAAATAACTCTAATGATCTGTATTCTTAGTTTACTAAAATATAAACACAATTTATCTTCTAGTTTTAGAATTTGCCAATATTGCTAACCAAGATAGTAGAGACTAGAAACAATGATAACTTTTAAAAAAATTTTTTTAAATATTTATTTTATTTATTTATTCCCTTTTGTTGCCCTTGTTGTTTTATTGTTGTAGTTATTATTGTTGTTGTCGTTGTTGGATAGAACAGAGAGAAATGGAGAGAGGAGGGGAAGACAGAGAGGAGGAGAGAAAGATAGACACCTGCAGACCTGCTTCACCGCCTGTGAAGCAACTCCCCTGCAGGTGGGTAGCCGGGGTTCGAACCGGGATCCTTATGCCGGTCCTTGTGCTTTGCACCACCTGCGCTTAACCCGCTGCGCTACAGCCCGACTCCCTGTAACTTTTCTTATCTTTTGTGCCCCATGTTTAAAAATAGTTAAATATACAAATATTTTAAAATCCAAAATCACTTTGAATTTAAAGAGTTACAAGAACAGGATACCAGGCAGTGGAGCACCTAGTTATGCACTAACATTACAGTGCTCAAGGGTGCAAGTTCGAGCCCTTGGTCCCCACCTGCAATGGGAAAGCTTCACAAGTGAAGCAGGGCTGAAGGTGTTCTTTCTCTCTGTCTCTCTCTCCCTCCTGCTTTATCTCCCCTCCCCCTCAATTTCTCCCTGTCTCTATGCAATAATAAATAAATAACATATATATTAATATTTATTTATTCCCTTTTGTTGCCCTTGTTTTTTATTGTTGTTGTTATTGATGTTGTCATTGTTGGATAGGACAGAGAGGAATGGAGAGAGAAGGGGAGGATAGAGAGGGGGAGAGAAAGATAGACACCTGCAGACCTGCTTCACCGCCTGTGAAGCGACTCCCCTGCAGGTGGGGTGCGGGTGCGGGGGCTCGAACCGGGATCCTTATGCCTGTCCTTGCGCTTTGTATGACATGCGCTTAACCTGCTGTGCTACTGCGTGACTCCCAATAACATATTTAAAAAAAAAGAGTTACAAGAATAGTGACAAGAATACCCATAAGTTACCTAGATTCACAAGTTATTAGAAATTTGCAGACTTTTTTCCTTGCTGTTGATTTTGGTAGTTTTACAATAATGTCCCTTGGCATTGGTCTTTTTGTATTTATAAATCTGGATGATTGTTCTGCCTCTTGAATGAGAATGTTCTGATGGTTTCCTAAGTGAGGGAAGTTCTCAGCTAAAATTGCTCTGAAAATGGACTCTGGGCCTTTGGCCTTATCCTCCTCTTCAGATATATCTATCACTCATATTTGATTTTTTGATAGATTCTGAAATTTCACAGAGAGTTGCTTCAGTCTTTCTAAACCATTCTTCTTCCTCATCTTTGAATTGAAAGAGTGGGCTGGCTGTATCTTCTAGATTGGAGATTATTTCTTCAGAAGGTGTGGATCTACTTCCTAAGCTTTCTACCTGGGCATGGATTGTTCTACCTGGGCATGGATTGCAGTTAGGGTGTCTTTTACTCCCTGGAGTTCTGACTGAAGTTCTTCTTTCAAGATTTGAATACTCTTAGTGATCTCTGTTAAAAGTTCCTCCTCATGTGTTTTAATTCCATAGTAACATGCCCTTTTAATTCTTGCATAATTTCTTGGAGAGTCCTCATAATGAGCTACGTGTAGGCTGTCTTTGAGAGTATCTCTAAATCTCTGATTCCTTGGAGTTCCTCTGTTTCATTCTGTCTGGCTGATATAGCATAGTTGTCTGTTTAGTTCTGTTTCTCTGCTTGTGCATTTTTGTGTGTGCTTGTTATTGATAGCCGGCAGGTGGTGCTGTTGTGATCTCTAGGTTTCTCTTGTTTGTATGATCTGTGGTGGTGGGGATGGGGCGGGGCAGGTGATTGCTTTGGGCTGTCTTGTGGTCACAAATGCCCTGTTTTATGTTGTGTCCTTGCCTTAAATTGAGAGGGAAATTTGCTGTTTGCTTAATCAAGTCACATATATATATATATATACGTACTTCTAAGCCTATTGAAAAAAATAAATACCATATTCCTCTGTTACTAGGTATTTATGCATGCATTTCCCAAGAATGAGCACCTTCTCACTTATAACCACAGTATTATCATCAAATTCAGGAAATATAGTATCTTTATAATATAAAGAATTTATAGTTAATATTCAAATTTCTTGACAATAATTTTTGCCTCAATATGGGTCCCAACTTCTAAGCATTTAATTTAGTCATTATGTTTCTTCTTTGGCCCTTGTTTCAAGGTGTAGCTTGTGACGAATATAGGCCAATATGCTCTCACGTTAAGCTCATTTTGTGTTTCCTCAGGCTGAGATTCAAATTCTACTCTTTGGATAGGAATACTCTATAAGTAGGGATAGAACTGATGTATCATGCATAAATTTCAGGAGGCAAA
The DNA here is from genome assembly GCF_950295315.1 of Erinaceus europaeus. Taxonomy (NCBI): domain Eukaryota; kingdom Metazoa; phylum Chordata; class Mammalia; order Eulipotyphla; family Erinaceidae; genus Erinaceus; species Erinaceus europaeus. The sequence continues at coordinate 30,090,358 of NC_080177.1, forward strand.
TGATGCCACTTTGCCTGATTATTTCACGATGTTAACTTTGGTTACTTGGCATTTGTCAGATTGTCTTATAACACAGTTATAATTTCTTCCTTTTAATTATTATGAAATAGAATGAGTTAAATTTGGAGGTGAAAATTTCCCTAAATCCAACATCTACATCTGAAACTGTGTTCTCCAATTGCTAGATATCTAAGTGGAAGAAAAATTAGGAACACAGGAGCCAGATAAGTGAATGTGGCATGGGACAATATTAATTTGTTCAGCTTCTGATATGCTGTAGTTTGAATTTCATAATCACATCTTAGGGCTAAATTGAAAGCATTAGTCCTTTATTTTTCATATGGCTCTAGTCCATTCTGTTAAAAAAAATTTTGGTCTTCATATGACTCACAGTTTCCTTCATAACCCAAGAATAAAGAGAGTTTCTCTGATTATTATTCAACATGCATTCAAATAATTTTGCATATGCTATCATTGCCTTATACCCCTAATACCTCAAAATTGCATATTGACCTTTTCCCTTGCCTCATACTCTGCACACTTATCAATTTTAGAAGGTAAAAAAATCAAATGAAAAAAACCAACAAGTCTTAAGACATCAGGAAATACTCCTATAGATACAGGAAATGCATACTTGAGTTTGTTTTGATTTATTCTTAAGTGAAATGGTTATCCTCTGAGGGTTGTTATCATCAGTTTTAACACACATTCTGTAATAACCATGAAAACATGAAAAAACATTCCTGTGTAAAGCTTTATACATAAGTTATCTGTTTTTTATCTTATAACCTGATGAGTCATCCAGTATGAATTTTGGCAGACTCATATAAAATAGTACAGTTCTGTGATTTTTTTCAGATTCTGGTAACATTGGCTCATTCCACATCAGCTCAAAACTTGCAACAAGTTTACCAAAATTTCTGTTGGATTACGGATGCTCTAAATGAGAGATCTCAGAGATTTCTGTCAAGTATGAATCTTTATTTATTTACGTTTAGTTAATTTTATTATTGATTTACAAAATTACATGTCAACAGGGGTTTACATCCACTCCATTCCCACCACCAGGTTTCTGAATCTTTAGTCACCCCACTGCAAGCCACTACAGTTCCCATAAGACTGTAGACATGGGTCAACTATCATCTCTACAACTATCTGTCTACATTTATATGTAATTGCCCCTTTTCCTTCCTGATCCAATCCTCTCTTCCCCTCCAAGCCACTCATGACTACATTACTACCTCCATATGTCCCTCTCCTTTTCCTTCTCTCTCTCTGGTTGCTGTTGGAGACTGGAGTTCAGAGCCCTCTTATCCTCTTCCTCCTATCACTTCTCCCCTGCTGGGAGTCTGGATCAAAGTTGTTTTGGGGGTGCAGGAAGCAGGAGTTCTGGCTTCTGTAATATCAAGCATGAATTTTTAAACAAGGAATTTTACTTAATTCATTCTCTTAGAAAATCAGCCTCTTAGTCCTGTGACTTCAGTTATTTAGCCTTCAAATAAGTTCCTTGGGTTAAAAACAGTAGGGGGGAATATACTCCACTTGATCATGTTGTGCCCCTGATTGGCACCCAAAGTTGTGCAATGAATCTCAAGACTGAAAAGATAGGTAGCAAGCTTTATACTTTAAAGTAGGATCTTGACTGTGTGAAATATATCGCCTCATTTATTACTAGTAAATTAAAAACATTAATATAGAAGTTGAAAGTGGAATATTAGTTCATCTGGTTAAATGTTGGGATTAGACATAAATGTAAATTGGTAACAGGAGTTACTAATCTTAGTCCAGGAGCAGGTTGAATACTTTCAGTGCTTTTAGAGCACTTTTCAACTAAAGTCAAACTTGCAGATTTTTTTTTTTTTGGTAACTTTGGATGCACTGTACATTGTTGTAAACTATTGAGTTTTCTCCCACAAGATTGTTTTAGGCTAACTTATAATGTTATAACTGACACCTTTTTTAATTCTCTTTTTTTAAAAAAATTTTATTTATTTATTAATGAGATAGTTTGGAGGAGAGAGAGAAAGAACCAGAAATCATTCTAGTATATGTGCTGCTGGGGATCAAACTCAGGACCTCATGCTTAAGAGTCCAATATCCTATCCACTGCACCATCTCCTGGACCATGACTTTTTTTTTTTAGGAGAACATTGGAAGACCCTAAAACTTTTATTTTATTTTTTATTATTTACTGGATAGAGACAGTCAGAAATTGAGAGGGTAGGGGAGATAGAGGAGAGAGACAGAGAGACATCTGTAGCCCTACTTCACCACTTGCAAAGCTTTCCCCCTGCTGGTGGGGGTGGGTGGCTCAAACCTGAATCCTTGCACACTGTAACATGTGCGCTCAACCAGGTGCATCATCACCCACCCTGACCCTAAAAATTTTTAAATGTCTCTGTCATTCCTTCCTTCCCCTTAATGAAAAAACTCTTAATTAATTGCAAATTTACCTCAAGGATATATTGAGATGAAATCTAAGGCACAATAACAACAAACACTGAATAAAACTGTAGTTTAAAGAGCATAGAAGTTCATTACTCTCATGCTGTAATAAGTCCCTTGGGTATATTGATTCTGTGTTGTCACTGAGGAACCCACATTCATCTCATTTGTCCTTTGTTGTTTCATAGGATGCGTTTTTTTCTGTCTTTGCCTGAATCTTGGTTGTAAAAAAGGCTGAGAAATGTTGTTTAGCCAGTTAGTCAAACACCCAGTAAAATTCATAATATAGAAGATATTAACTCCACAGAGGGGTCAGATAACTTGCCCATGGTCACACAGTTTGTAAGTGGGAGACTGGGATTTAATCTCACATAGTCTTGCTTCAGAGAATATAGCCTTAACCATTGTTTTAGTTTCATTACTTCTAGCAATCAAGTCAAAATGTAGTTAGTTTTCATGATTTTTGCACTGATTGGGCGATTCTTCTATAACCTGGAGTTAGCTCACATGTTTATATTCAGAAGAAGATTGATTCAAGGCTGAGTTAAAGAACGGCTGCAAAGGGACATCTTACTACTTGTGGCTTCTACACACAACTAACTAAAGTTTCTTTACAGCATGTCTTTATTAAGGCAGAATTCCAAGAGGGTGCTCTAGGGGCATAAAAATAGAAACCACAGATACTCTGAAAACCTGTCATTTAAACACACAGATCTTTACTATATTCTGCTATATTTACTATATTATTTTGGTAAAATCAAGTTATAGTGTCTACAGATTTAAGAGAATGCTGGTAAAATCAAGTTATAGTGTCTACAGATTTAAGAGAATGCTCTATGCTTTTATGAAAATAGTAGAAAACTCAAATAGCAAAAGGGTATATTGGATGGAGCTATTATTGTGATCTAGCTTCCAAATAATTTACCATAGATATGAAACAATTGTAATTCTCAAAAATCTATGACTAGAAAGCATCTAGGATAATTATAGTTTGGGAGATTTATCAATATAGGTCTGAAATTCCCATGAGAAATATATGGCATCTGTAGTCTTTCCATTGCCATTATTTCCTAGGATGGAGAGTAGAGGAGATCAGATAGGAAGCATATACAAATTAGACTAAGAGATTAGTAATAAAAAAAAAAAAAGGAGAGGTATTAGGAATGTCTGCTCCTAAATGGGAAATACACAGCATCAACTTTCTAAGATATAATGTGTTATATTTTGGTGTTCAAAGAACCTCTTTGCTCATGGTGTGAATATGTGTAAGTTGTGTTATTAAAGGGCACTTGAGGTTGGGAATGACTCCATTTTGGTTATAACTGGGAGGAGAGATCCCTGAATAATAATAATAATAATAATAGACTTGCATCTTGTGGTTAAAATATTTCTGAATTGTGGGAAGCATGAAATCTAAACCCTCTTGGACAAGGTGAAGAGGCCAGTCTTGTTTCAACAGGAATTAGGAGTCTGGCAAAGTATCAGTAGTGACAAGTAAGGTTCATTGGAGTTGATGGGTGAGAGGATCAACTGAGACTGGGGACATGGCAAACAGGAAATAAAGAATTAAAATTTCAGGTGGATACCTGAGATAAGTCTTGAAATCTTCAAGAACAGTGAGTATATCCTGTTTATCCTCACATCCTTAGAAAGTGATTCAGGTTAGGCCAGTGGCAACCACCTAGGTGTTTATTTCAAGAAAGTAATTTTTAAAAAAAGATTTTATATTTATTTTATATATTTTTATATAGATTTTATATTTTTATATTTATAGATTTTATTATAGATTTTTATATTATAGATTTTTATATTTTTATATAGATTTTATATATTTTTTATATAAGATTTTATATATTTTGAGAAAGGTAGGAGGAGAAACAAAGAACCAGGCATCACTCTGGCACATGTGCTGCTGGGGATCAAACTCAGGACCTCATGCTTGAGAGTCCAAAGCTTTATCACTGCACCATCTCCCAGACCACTCAAGAAAGTAGTTTTAAGAAGACTGGTGAAGACTGGCAGTTAATGATCACAATTTGCTACTATTAAAGTTTTAAAAACATTTATACATTTTCATGAGTACACTTTTATTTACTAGTCTAAATTGTAGTGAAGAAATTAGAAAACCAATCATCATTTAGAAGCTTTATAGTTATTTTAGTTATATAATTTGGGACATAATCATATATTAACCAGCTACCTTGTACTATTTTGAAACTTAATATCATAGTCTATTTCTATGCCATGTAATCATGCAATATTATTTATTATTAAATATATATTAAATATATATTATATAAAAATAAATATATTAAATATATATTATTTATTATGCAATATTATTTTAAATGCTACACAGTAAACTACTGTACAAACATTGGACAGCTCATTTCTGTAATTAAACACTTTTGTTGCTTCTATGCTTATTGTTATAAATTGTTATATGTCTTTGTGCTCATCTGTAATTACTGTTAGGAGAGTTATTTTTACCTGAAACTCCTTTTGGCAGATATATTTATTAACTGATCTTCTCAACATCAACACCAATGTAATAAAATGTGTTAGTGTGACATTTTCCTTTATGAAAGTTACCTGGAAAGAATGATAATCTCTCTTTTGTTCCCAAGCACATTCTGAACCAGGAAATGGGATGTTTTGGTTTTCAGAAAATCAAATCCAAGACAAAAGCTTTGTTTGGAAAAAAAGAGAAAGACTATGCTCTAGTGGAAAACTCATGGTTCAGGGATTGACCTGGTATGCTTCCTTCTTCCTGTTTGGTTAGTAGGTTACTGGAATCATTACATGGTTGCATTGTGAGGGGGAAAGAACGAAGAGACAGTCGGTAATAGGGTAAAGGGAATTAGTGGGGACTGAGTTTAGGAACAGGTCCAGGAAAATAGAATGAGTCTGCTGTATAGGCAGAGTATTATTCCTCAACCCTCCCAAAAGGTGTCCACATATTAATTCCCTGAGCCTCTGAATGACTACATATGGCAGAGGGGGGCAATGCAGATGTGATTAAATTCTGGTTGCTAAAGTAGAGAGATCATCCTGGATCATCTGGGTGAACTTTGTAAGGGTAGGGGACCTTGTAAGTAGAAAAAGGAGGGGGAAGAAGCACAGTCAGATAGGATGTAACCACAGTAGATTTCAGTGATGAAATTGTTGCCTTAAAGGAAGCAGACTCTAGAAAGTGGATAAAGCAAGGAAACGAACTCTCTCCTAGTGCTCTCAAAAGGCCACAGCCTTTCCTCCACCAATTCATACATATATCCTTTTACACACACATACATTCACCCATTGATCCTGACTCAGTCTGGTGGTTATGTGTATATGTAGTGACATCAGGATTTAGTTTCAGCTCTGCCAGTTACTATGTGACTTTGAGCAAGACCTTAAAAAATCAGTTTATAATTAAAAAAAAATCTGTAAAATAGAGAAACTAATAGGTTTGTAAATAGGTTCTAAAAGTTAATAGATTGAAGAACAACTATGGGGTAATTTTACTCCTAAGTGGATAATAGAGAATGGAAACACATGAACTTAAAAAAAAGAATATATATATATATACAGTCAACCCTTATCTATGACCTTGGGAGAATTTATGGTGGCTACTGTTTGAGGGAGGTGGGGACACAGAACTTTGGTGGTATGGGGTATGCTTTTTAAAAAAAAAATTAATTAGTGATTTAATAGTGATTGACAAGATTGTAGGATAAGAGGGGGTACAGTTCCATGCAATTACTGCCACCAGCGTTCTGTATCCCATATCCTCCATTGGAAGGTTCCCTATTCTTTATCCATCTGGGAGTATGGACCAAAAATCTTTTTTAAAAAAAAAATTTTTAATATTTATTTATTTATTTATTTATTCCCTTTTGTTGCCCTTATTATTTTATTGTTGTAGTCATTGTTGGATAGGACAGAAAGAAATGGAGAGAGGAAGGGAAGACAGAAGGGGAGAGAAAGATAGACACCTGCAGACCTGCTTCACCGCTTGTGAAGCAACTCCTCTACAGGTGGGGAGCAGGGGTTTGCACCGGGATGGCTTAGCGCCATGTGTGCTTGCTTAACCTGTTGCGCTACAGCCCGACTCTTAACCTGTTGCGCTACAGCCCGACTCTTAACCTGTTGCGCTACAGCCCGACTCTTAACCTGTTGCGCTACAGCCCGACCAAAGATCTGTATGGCGTGCAGAAGGTGGAAGTTCTGGCTTCTGTAATTGCTTCTCTGCTGAATGTGGGCATTGGCAGATTGATCCTGGGATATACTTTTTATTGTTTATTTATAAATAAGATAATATATCTCTTTGTATTAATATTTTTATTTAAATTTCTTTGTTGGGGGATTAATGTTTTACAGATGACATTTGTATTAAAATTTTATAAATCACTACTAAACACATATTTTAAAAAGATTATTAGGTTGTAAAGATTAATTATAGATAAATGAAAATAATTCCTGGCATATAATTATTAGTAAATGTTCTCTATATAAAATGTTATCTATAAATTATATGAATTTATTAATGTATATGCTTAACAGGGCACAATACCACTTGCCCCCCATGCTTCTTTTTTCTATAGTTTTTAGATAACTGATTATGTATCATTAGGAAAATGAAAATACCATTTTCAAAAGTCTACCACGCTGGAATAGTCCTAATTCAAAGGTATTTCTGGAACCCTTAGGGAAGGTTTCCTTCCTTTCTTTACATGTATATTTTATTTATAAAAAGGAAACATTGACATAACCATAGGATAAGAGGGGTACAACTCCACACAATTCCCACCACCAGAACTCCATATCCCATCCCCTCCCCTGATAGCTTTCCTATTCTTTAATGCTCTGGGATTATGGATCCAAGGTCATTGTGGGGTGCAGAAGGTGAAAGGTCTGGCTTCTGTAATTGCTTCCCCACTGAACATGGGCATTGGCAGGTCAATCCATACTCCCAGACTGCCTCTATCTTTCCCTACAAGTATCTTTATAGATGCTTCTGCTCATTATCTCCAGGCTTCACTGGAGAAAAGGCCCTACTCTAAAAAAAAAAAGCCTTTTTATTTTATCTCCTCTGTGAGTTAAGACTCATTTCTTTTTCCCAGGTTCTGCCTGATGGAAGGAATTAACCTCCTTCCCAAATCACAGCACAACACAGCATGCCAGTCTCCACACAGCCAGTTCTCCCTTTCAATGGTTACTGAATGGCCATGGGCTAGTGCTGACACCATCCAGAAATCTTGTCCTGATTCCTTGGGGTCCATCCACCTCATGTAAAAGGACAAGGGAGAAAATAGAAGGGCAAAGTCAGATGTTGGCCAGCTTCTGCCAAAAGTGATTTGGGATGCAACCTCCCAGCTGCAAAGCCAGTCAAGCAGCCAGCCATGTTCACATCTGCTGAGTTTCCAAGGGATAAACAGTTATAGAGCCAGATGTTACTTCTAGAAAAAATATTGCTGTATGGACTTGTCCTCTGAATGGTGCATCTGTCCAGCATATCTTCTGCTTGGTCACAGATAATGGAAACTGGTAGGAAGCCTGGAAACAAAATGACCAAGAAGGATTACAATTTGATTTTGAAAAGAAAGTCATGAAATATCTTACTGCCAAAGTATTTATCTTGGAGTTGCTTGGACTTACTTGCTATTTGCTTGAATTTTTACTGAAAATGTGCTTTCTGGGTGGGGAAAAACTATTCGCTAGTTTCAGACACATGTTCTGCTTGAGTGGCATTTTTTTATGCCCCATAGGGTATGAAGAAAGGGTGTAGCTATTCTTATAGGAAACAAAGAAAAGATTTCTCTTGAACAAACCTAGATTTCTCTAGACTGAACCTTCACCTGCTGTAAAGCAACTGTACTTTCCAGGTCTGCAGGGTGTGGTTAAGCAGGTTACCTGACTGAGGACAAGGAGCCAAAAACCTAGCCTGTGCTTCACACAGTGTTCTGTACCCTGTGCAGGTCTGTGTCCATCTAGAAGGGCATTACTTCATGAACAACACAAAAGACACCATTCACTTGCCAAGTGATATTTGCAAGTGGATGACCTTCTGAGGTTAACATGAAGAGATATAAGGGCTGAGTGCTCAGCCTTCGCCCATGCCACACTTCTGAACTGGGACCACTATGCTCTGAGCAGCTCAGCTAGCAGCAGCCAACTTTCCTGACTCCATCCTGACTGCATACCAGAGAATCTGTAAGGACTCTTGTTCAGGAATAGGAGCACCAAGTCTGACTAAATCTCTGTCTTTGTTCTGACCAGGAACATTTTTCCCTAGACTTACACTCCCTACATATATTTAAGACACAGCAGCTCTGGTCTATGGTGCTGCAGGGGATTGAACCTGGGACTTCAGAGCCTCAGGCATAAGACTCTCTTTGCAGAACCATGATGGTATCTACCCCCACCCACAATGTGAGTTAATTAATGCAATAACCAGTTTCTTTTTTGTTTGTTTTTTGTGCCTCCAAAGTTATCAACTGGCATTCTAGGCCTGCACAATTTCTCAACTCCCAGAGAGTTAAAGAATAGGAAAGCTATCAGGGGAGGGGATGGGATATAGAGTTCTGGTGGTGGGAATTGTGTGGAGTTGTACCCCTCTTATCCTATGGTTTTTGTCAGTGTTCCCTTTTTATAAATAAAAATTTATAAAAATAATTTTAGTAGGTTAGTTAATGGTTTCCAGGACAGTTGTTGATACATGGGTACATTTTTTTTTCATCTCCCTGTGATAGGTGTCTACAAAACACTCTCAACCCCAAACAGCAGTCTTTTTCTACCATCATGCACCAGGACCTCAAAGCCCTCCTTATCTGATAGATTTTTTTTTTTTATTATTTAAGAAAGGATAAATTAACAAAACCATAGGGTAGGAGGGGTACAACTCCACACAATCCCCACCACCCAATCTCCATATCCCACCCCCTCCCCTGATAGCTTTCCCATTCTCTATCCCTCTGGGAGCATGGACCCAGGGTCATTGTGGGTTGCAGAAGGTGGAAGTTCTGGCTTCTGTAATTGCTTCCCTGCTGAACATGGGCATTGACTGGTCGGTCCATACTCCCAGTCTGCCTCTCTCTTTCCCTAGTAGGGTGTGTCTCTGGGGAAGTGGAGCTCCAGGACATATTGGTGGGGTCTTCAGTCCAGGGAAGCCTGGCCGGCATCCTGATGGCATCTGGAACCTGGTGACTGAAAAGAGAGTTAACATACAAAGCCAAACAAACTGTTGAGCAATCATGGACCCAAAGGTTGGAATAGTGGAGGGGAAGTGTTAGGGGGGTACTCACTGCAAACACTAGTGTACTTCTGCTTTCAGGTATATATTTTGCAGTAGTGAACATATGCTCTCTCTCACAGAAACTGGTGTATATCTAGGTTTTGGGGCTTTGTTAGAAAGTGAACCACCTGAGATGGAATTAGAGTATACTACGAAAGGAAAGGTCTCACCTGAGTAATGAAGCTGGAGGGTTGTCATTCCATACATGAAGTCTCTGGACACAGTCTGAAGTGAAGCATGTTGAGGTGGCAATCGTTGCGTTGGTTAGGTTGTGATCGGCAGATGCAATATTATTTGATATGGATTGGGAGAGGCATACGGGAAAGTGGGCCCTATCCAAGGGTTCCAGGACTGGGGGAAGTAGGAGCTCTATAGTGGAGATGTGAGGTTCCTGCTGTCTTAGGGTTCCAAAAGACAATCGATAGTTAATGTTATCATCACATTATTTGGTAATTGGGTTAACTTTGAAAAGTCCTTTTGTTAGGGTTTGCTGTATAGTACTCCTATGTTCATAGCAGCACAATTCATAATAGCTAAAACCTGGAAGCAACCCAGGTGCCCAACAACAGATGAGTGGCTGAGAAAGCTGTGGTATATATACACAATGGAATACTATGCAGCTATCAAGAACAATGAACCCACCTTCTCTGATCCATATTGGACAGAGCTAGAAGGAATTATGTTAAGTGAGCTAAGTCAGAAAGGTAAAGATGAGTATGGGATGATCCCACTCATCAACAGAAGTTGAGTAAGAAGATCTGAAAGGGAAACTAAAAGCAGGACCTGACCAAATTATAAGTAGGGCACCAAAGTAAAAACCCTGTGGTGAGGGGTAGACATGCAGCTTCCTGGGCCAGTGGGGGGTGGGAGTGGGTGGGAGGGATGGGTCACAGTCTTTTGGTGGTGGGAATGGTGTTTATGTACACTCCTAGTAAAATGTAGTCATATAAATCACTAGTTAATTAATATGAGAGGGGGAAAATTAATTGTATATCTCGAAGTTTTTTAAGACACAGACTGAGTCTTTTTAATATATAGGCTGTGTATTTGATATGCGACTCTCTCAAAAGCCTAGACCAAGTAGATCAGAAGCAACCAATAGCACAGCTATATACAAAATACTGGGTACTGTACAGCAAACCCTATCTGATAGATTCTTGCCTTTCTCTTGAGACAAGCTGCTATTTCAGATAATTGGTATCTTGGTCCCTTTAGACCTTCATAAGGGCCTGTATTAGTCTAGTGGTTTCATACCCAGTGTTCTGGCATTGTTCTTGCTCCCCAGCCTGGCTGGTGCTCCTTGTTCCTCCAGTGCTCCATTTTCTGTTTGAATCTCATCATGTGACATGCTTCAGGATAAATCTCCTTATTGTTTCACTGTCCTGTGGGATGTTCTTGCCAATTCATGTAATGTTCCTGAAGTTGACAGCTTGCTGACCATTTCCTTTCTTTTTCTTTTTTTCTTGTTCCTTTTTCTTTTTTCCTGTTGTGTCCTGCTTCTTGAACTGAATTTGTCTTAGAGACTAGGCTTTCTCTATTGCATGAGTCTATTTCTATGTCAATTCCCCCCCACCATGCTAACCCATTCTGCTTCATGGAAGCGTGCTCATGCTTGGTTATCTTTTAAGATGTAGTACTTAGCTTCTGCAAAGGATAATTTCATATGTTCAAGTGACCAATTAACTTTTTAAATTTTTGCTACCTTGTCTTTGCTGGGTCTTTGAACCTGCATGATTTCACCACTACTGGTGGACTCTTAACATTTCCTTTTGTTTGTATAGAGGATGAGAGACAGAAGTGGGAGGAGAAAAGAGAGGGAAAAAGGATAGGGTGATACATGGGGGGGTGAGAGAAAGAGAGAGAGATACCATAGGACATTCTTCACTGCTGATGGACTTTGCATTTTGCATGGTACTTCCATGTGGTGGCTAGAGGTGTGGTTGTATGAAGGGTTGGGAAATGGTTCATCTGGGAGGGCATGCAATTTACCATGTGTGAAGACTTGATTATAGCCCCTAACATCCACAGGAGAGTACCATAGATGGAACCAGGGAATCTTCATGAATGGTGGAATGGTGCTGTGGTCTCTCTCTCTATCTCTCTCTCTTTTAAAGATTTCTTTTTTTTAAAAAAATTTTCCTCTTTTTAAATATTTATTTATTTTTTTTCCCTTTTTGTTGCCCTTGTTGTTTTATTGTTGTAGTTATTATTGTTGTCGTCATTGTTGGATAGGACAGAGAGAAATGGAGAGAGGAGGGGAAGACAGAGAGGGGGAGAGAAAGATAGACACCTGAAGACCTGCTTCACCACTTGTGAAGAGACTCCCTGTAGGTGGGGAGCCAGGGCTTGAACTGAGATCCTTATGCTGGTCCTTGTGCTCTGTGCCATCTGTGCTTAACCAGCTGCGCTACAGCCTGACTCCCTCTTTTAAAGATTTTATTTAGTTCTTAATGAGAGAGACAGAAGGAGAGAACCAGACATCACTCTGTATACATATCCTACTGGGGATAAAGCTTGAGAACTCATGCTTGAGATTCTGACACTTTATCTACTGTGCCACCTCCCAGACCACTGTACTTTCTCTCTCTTCTCTGTATATATCTGAAATAAAAAAAAAGAAAAAGAAAAAAAATAAAGAGTCCTCTGGATGAAATGGAGTCATGCATGAATGAGGACCTGGTACAAATAAACAAGAAAAAAAATTTATTTTATTCTATTTTATTAGTGATTTAATAATGATTGACAAGATTATGGCATAAGACAGATATAATTCTACACAAGTACCACCACTAGAGTTCCATATTCCTTCCTCTTCATTGGAAGTTTCCCAGTTATTATTCCCTGGGAGTATGGACCAAAGATTTTTATGGGGTACAGAAGGAGGGAGATCTGGCTTCTTTAATTACTTCTCTGCTGGACATAGGTGTTGAGAGGTCCAACCATACCCCCAGCCTGTTTCTGTCTTTTTCTGGGGGGGCAGAGCTCTGGGGAGGTGGGGTTTCAGGATACATTGGTGAGGTCATCTGTCCAGGGAAGTCAGGTTGGTGTCATGATAGCATCTGTAATTTGGTGGCTGAAAAGCAAGCAAACAAATATTTATAATGAATACTTCTTCCACCAAATACCTCCATACCAGATGTACAGTATCTGAAATTCTCTCAAAGGCATTGTTATCTGGGATGGTAAGGGACAATGATCAGTCACAAATATTTATAATCAGTAGTTAATGATATGATTGTCTTTCTTGATGACAGTAGGTAGGCATCAGTTCAGGGAGGGCATGGAAGAGAGACTGACACAGGGAATAAATAGAGAGAGGTGTTGAGAATCTTTTTTCCTGGTTTTTAAAATTTATTTATGAAAAGGAAACATTGACAAAACCATAGGATAAGAGGGGTACAACTTCACACAATTCCCACCACCAGAACTCTATATCCCATCTCCTCCCATGATAGCTCTCCTATTCTTTAACCCTCTGGGAGTATGGACCCAAGGTCATAATGGGATGCAGAAGGTTGAAGGTCTGACTTCTGTAATTGCTTCCCTGCTGAACATGGATGTTGACAGGTTGATCCATACTCCCAGCCTATCTCTCTCTTTCCCTAATGGGGAAGGGCTCTGGGGAAGTGGAGCTCCAGGACACATTGGTGGGATTGTCTGTCCAGGGAAGCCTGTTTTTTTTTTTTCTGTATTTACCTGGCCTTTGTTCGGGAAGGAAGCTCACATATCTAGGCTTTGATGTGGTTTGGTACATCAGGAGTCGAGAGAAAAATAGACAAAAATATTATCCTTTAGTGTCAGTGGAGAAATAAAGAGAAACAGGATTTGGTTATTTTTTTGCAAGTGGAGAGAAAACTTGAGCAGTAAGTAATAACTATACCAGTCAATAATTATATAAAACAAAGACCAAAAATGGGTCAGTATTAGGAACAAGTTGGGACTGTAGGTCAGGGAAAGGATGCAGACTCACTGGTGAGTCAACTAGCACTTAGTCCTCATGTTACTAACGTTAACCTTTAAAGGTACTATATTCACTGAGGCTGTCACATAAACACTTGCTTCTCTGAAGCTTGTATTCACTTTTCTTATTACTATAGGCATCTCAGGCTGAGAGGAAGAACTTAATGTATGATTGTCAGGTCACAAAGTGAGAGCTAAATATGTTCTAGTGATTTTTCCTAAACCAGCTGGGGTTGTTTCATTGAAATATATCCACTCACAGCAGGTGATTACAAGGTGGCTGGAATTTAGTTTTGGTATCTCTCTACTTCTTATTTGTCTTCTTCTTCCTTTTCCTTTTCTCTACTGCCTCCTCCTCTCCCTCTACCACATTTCTCCTCCACCTTCTTTATAGAGACAGAGGTAAAGAGACAGTGACAAGGAGCACAGCACCGAAGCTTCCTTCAATGCAGTGAAGATTGGGCTCAAACCTGGCTTGCAAACATGGCAAAGCAGCACAATATCCAAATAAGCTATTTTTCCATTCCTGGTGTCTCTCTAGTTATGACATGATCAACTTATTAGTTCTTTGTGTTTGAGTGATTAATTTTATTTTTTATCAGTGATTTAATAATGATCAATAAGATTGTCGGATAAGAGGGGTACAATTCCCACCACCAGAGTTCCATATCCCATCCCTTCATTGGAAGATTCCCTATTCTTTATCCCTCTGGATGTATGGACCAAAGATCTTTATGAGGTGGGAGATCTGGCTTCTTTAATTGCTTCTCTGCTGGACATGGGCATTGACAGTTCAATCTATAATACCCACATCCTGATTCTCTGTTTCCCTAGGGGGTAGGATTATGGGGAGTTGGGGTTTCAGGATACGTTGGTCGTCTGCCCAGGGAAGTCAGGTTGGCATCATGATAGCATCTGCAACTTGGTGGCTGAAAAGCATTAAGATATAAAGCAGAAAAAATAGTTTAATAATTAGGAACCTAAAGGTAAAAATATAGCAGATGAAATTTGAATTCTTCCTGTTGGAAGAAGCTAGGAAGTGTATATGAAACGTGAGGTGCAAAAGCAGCATGGTTATTTTTATCTGTACCATCGTGTTACCCCAGCATAGTCTTGAAGTGGCCCAAGGTTAAAGTATGTAGGGAAATAACTTTCAGTATTTGTGTCTTCCTGTAATTAAATGTTTAACCTGATTTGAAGAGAAGGTGAAATACCAAATTGAAGACTAGTGACTTTTCTAACCCTTCAGAGGATTAGGTCAACAGTTAGGAAGATCTGAGCTATAGAGACCACTGTCTGGTTTGTTTCTTCTGAAATCCTAGTTTTGGTTGTTTTTTCAGTGTAACAAAGACACAATTTTAGACTGAGGACATATTTTTTGAAAATTAATTAATTAACTAAAATTGCCACCAGAGTTATCACTGGGGCACAGTGGCTGCATGATGAATCCACCACTCTTGGTAGTCATTTCTTCTTTTTTTTTTTTCTTCTTCTTCTCTTTTCTTTCAATTTTTCCCTCTTCTTTCCTTCCTTCCTTCCTTCCTTCCTTCCTTCCTTCCTTCCTTCCTTCCTTCCTTCCTTCCTTCCTTCTTTCCTTTCTTCCTCACTTTCTTTCTTTTTTTTTTATAGGACAGATGAAAATTGAGGGAGAAAGGAGAGATAGAGAAAGGGAGAGAGAGACACTTGTACCGCTTCACTGCTTTGCAGGTGAGGACCAGGGACTTCATACATGATAACCTGTGCACTCTACTGGGTGCATCACCACTCAGTCCCTTGAACACATCTTCATTTCAGAAAGTCATGATGTGGAATGATCCCTATCCTAGGCATGAGGAGAACCATCTTGTCATCTGAATCCATCAGTCACCACGTATAGGAGATATGGAGAAGAAAAATTTCCTTTTGTGGCATTTCATGTCCTGTCATTGGAACGATGGCCTAGCAATAAGTCTTCCCGAGGTCTCCACCCTAAATTTGGCTGATCTTATGTGTCATGGGGTTTGCACATAGTTTGGAACATGCCTACTTAAAGGTTATAATATTCTTTTTTTATTATTTATTTTATTTTTAAAATTTATTTTTAAATACTTTTTAAACTTTATATATTTATTTATTATTGGATAGAGACAGAGAGAAATTGAGGGGAAGGGGTGATAGAGATGTAGAGAGACAGAGAGAAACCTGCAACCCTGGCTACCACATGTGAAGCTTTCCCCCTAAAGGTGGGGGTCAGGGGCTTGAATACAGGTCCTTGTGCACTTAACCAGATGTGCCACTGTCTGGCCCCAAGGTTATAATATTCTAACACAGTAAAATATTTTCTCACAAATTGAAGACTAAGGTAATTATAGATTAGGCTATTTTGAAATAATTGAAGTTAATGTTTACCTTTAAATCTACTGGAATCTTTATAAGACCTAAAACTTTAGCAAAGTCAATGAATCATCTGGAGTTGAAAGGAACTAGAAATCAAATTAAAGAGACTTGTTTTTAGGAAAAGGCAAATCTATATTAAAAACCAACACCAAAGTCTTTAGATGAACCCATCAGATGCATGAACCCATCAGATGTTTCCCCTGTGAGTAACTGTTTTGTTTATTGTCTCACTGCATTTCCATTTTAGCTTTATTATTTTTCTTCAACCATCATTGGTCATCCACTATTCCATTTCCCCCCACCCCCAACATGTATTATTGCTGGGGCTTGGGGCTGGCACTATGAACCCATTGCTCCTGTGGAAATTTTTTTTCTCTATTTTTGTCTTTCTATTTTATTGGACAGGACAGAGCAAAATTGAGAGGGGAGGGAAGATAGAGAGGGAGGGAGAAAGACTCCTGCAGACCTGCTTCATTATTCATGAAGCATCCCCCATGCAAGTGGAGAGCAGGGGCTCAAACCCAGGTCCTAGTGCATCATGATATGTGTGCTTTTTAAAATTTTTTAATGATTTATTTACTAACGAGAGAGGGGAGAGAGAGAGAGAGAGAGAGAGAGAGAGAGAGAGAGAGAGAGAGAGAGAATGAGAGAAAATCAAAATATCCCTCTAGCATGTGCAGCACCATGGCTCAAAGTCAGAATCACAAGCTAGCAAGCCTTGTGCCTTACTGCTATCATACTTCCTAAGTATTATTCCTCTTAACACTTTTGATTTATCCCTGCAGGGGGAAACCTTCACAAAGTAGTGAAGCAGTGCTACAGGTGTCTCTCTTTTTTTTTCCTCCCCACCTCTTTCCCTTTTCTTTCAATTTCTCTCTGTCTTATCAAGTTAAAAATAGCAGATAGTATAATTTCTTGGAGAAGAAAAAAATTACATCTGAAATGATTAAAATTTTTCTTTCTGCCTACACAAATAATTTGGAAAGTAGGAAACTATTTTTCAGTAAATATGAAACATATTTGCACATGCTTAGCTGCCTAGATGAAGGATGAGAAAATGATGATGTATAACTTTATTTGAAGAAAAACTTAAAAGACTTAAATAAACGTCTTTATTTAAAGTTTTTTTTTTTTTTTTTAGAAATAGCCATTGCAATAAAGATAGCAGAGATACATAATCAGAGAAAAGCATTAGGACAAAAATTATGCTGTGGTTTGAAAGTTTGAAGATAAAAATGTAGGAAAATGAATTTAATAGAGCTAATATCTTCAATTTAGTTGAGCAACAATGTTATTTGGCTGGTGGAACATATTTCTTTATAAAATACTATTCACATAAGCTATTCAACATAAATGGGAGATTCACTAATTCCAGATTAAGATAGATCTCAGGGTAGATTTGTGGATGTTCTCAAAATTTCCCCCTTAAATATATTATTCCTTTAGATCCAAAAGATCCTTTGTCTTTTTAAGGTCATCAGTAAGTGTAAAACTATCTGGAAGATAGGGCTAGTTTTTTTATTTTGTTTTTATTTATTTATTTATTTATTTATTCATTCATTCATTCATTTTGAGGACAAGGGTAGTATCTGAGGGAAGTTCAGGAACTGGAGGATGAAACAAAGGAGCATAAGTTTCTTTATTTCACTGATGTATTTGGAACTGTTACCCAAAGCTACGTACAGAGCTACAGGCTGAGAAGCAGAACAATGACTTCTTACTTAAAAATCCAATGGTTATCTTGATCAAAAGGGCAGGGCAGTCATTCTTGCAAAGTGAATGCATAGATTCTGGGGAAAAGACTAATGACCTCCAAGTGCATGGAATACTTGGCATAAACAGTCATAGAGATTTTTTTTTGTTCCTAGCTGAATCCAGCCTACTGTCTAGAGTAGTTACTGAGTGAATTTGGGTGGAATGAAAAATTCAGTTCATGCCTTTGCCTCCGGGTCAACTGGGTTTCTTTCTCCATCTAGTGGCCAGTGTCTCCCAACCAACAAACTCAAAGACAATTGGTTATTACAGCTGTGACATAAGTTAGGATTTCTTTTGCATCGCCAGGCTATCAAATTTAAGGATGAAAAAGGTAGATAAGCATACGATTGGAAAATCCAATGGGCTTATTAATAATTAGCTTGGCTTGCATGGCTTCTATTATTCAGCTAACTCACTCTGAATGCTAGTGGAGAAAGGGCATCCAGGAATGCTTGCTATTCAAAGAATACAAGTTAAACCTTAGGCCAGTTTCTTAATAGTCATCATCTATATCATAACTGGCCTAAGGTTTAACTTGTACTGTTTGAATAGCAAGCATTCCTGGATGCCCTTTCTCCACTAGCATTACTTATCTTTTAAAGTCCAAGATATAGTTTGATTACTATTCTTTTAAAAAATATTTATTTATTAGATAAAGGCAGAGAAATTGAAAAGGGAGCAGGTGATAGAGAGGGAAAGAGATAGAGAGACACCTGCAGCCCTGCTTCACCACTAGAGAAGCTTCCCCATAGGTGGGGACCAGGGACTTGAACTGGGTCTTTGAGCACTATGACATGTATGCTCAACCAGGTGCATCACTGCCGAGCCCCTGATTTCTATTCTTCTGCAAATTTGTTTGCTTAAATTATCTATATTCAAGACAAGTGTCGTTATCTGGTATTTAATTTTCTTTCATTTCTTTATTTTCTTTAGCATAACCACCTCCAGCTCAATTCATTTTATCCTACATGATACATCATCTTTTTTATTAGCCATTCCCCCCATTAAATATCCAGTATCCTATAACTTTGTTGGTTTAGGTTGATCCATCTTTTGACTATTGTGAATAATGCAGTTATGAACAACAGGGAGCATATGTTCTTTTGAATCAGTGTTTTCATGCTCTTTGGATTGCTGGATTATAAGTTATGTCCTTCTTTCTTTACTTGTTTAATAAATCTCCATACAGTCTTCCATCAGGGCAGCAGTGAGTTTGCATTCCTACCAACTGTTTGGTAGGGTTCCTTTTTCCTCTGCATCTTCACAAACATTTAATATTTTCCATCCTTTTTTGATATATGCTATTCTTACAGGTATGGTTTTAATGTTAACAAGTGATGCACAGCTTGTTTTCATATGGGTATAAACTATCTGCAATATCTTTTAAAAAATTTTTTTGAAATATTTATTTATTTTCCCTTTTGTTGCCCTTGTTGTTTATCATTGTTGTTATTGCTGTCATCATTGTTGGATAGGACAGAGAGAAATGGAGAGAGAAAGGGAAGACAGAGAGGGGGAGAGAAAGATAGACACCTGTAGACCTGCTTCACCGCCTGTGAAGCGACTCCCCTGAGGTGAGGAGCCAGGGGCTTGAACTGGGATCCTTACACTGGTCCTTGTGCTTTGCACCACATGCGCTTAACTCACTGTGCCACCACCTGACTCCCATATCTGCACTATCTTTTTCAGAGTAGTGTCAATAAATTTTTGCCCACTTTTTATTGTTTCTTTCCTTGTTATCTGTATCTTTACATATTCTTTTAAAATATGTTCTTGATAGCAATTCTTTGTCAGATGTTTGATGTGCAAATGTCTTCTCACGATTCCTATATCAGCTTTTCATATTTTTATCTTTCACACATTTTAATGTGTGAAAGCTCTTTATGTGATGTCTTATTTTTTAATTCTTGGTTTAGTTCTTTGTCAGTGGTATTAAATCTTTAAATTCTTCCTTGATATTAAAGCTCTAACATGAGAAAGATAGACAAAAATAAGAAGAATCATAGAGAGGTGACAGTACAAGTGATGATGCAGAAAAACCTAGATGCAGAAATACATAGAAAATATTGTGACTTTCTCTATGCAAACCAATTGGACAGCTGAGATAAAATGGGCCTATTCCTAGAGTCATAGCACTTTCCAGTACTGAAACAGGAAAGAGAGAACCTGAATAGATCATTCACTAATGCAGACACTGAACCAGTGTCTCCCTAGGAACAAAAGCTCAGGTCCAGATGGCTTCATTAATGATTACTTTAAGACTATCTAATGACTAAAACACATTCTTTTTTTCTTTATTGGGGGGATTAATGGTTTACAGTCAATGGTAAAATATAGTAGTTTCTACATGTGTAACATTTTTCAGTTTTCCACATAGCATTCTAATCCCCTCAAGATCCTCTTCTGTCATCATGTGCCAGGACCTAAAGCCTCCCCACCTACCCCAGAGTCTTTTATTTTGGTGCAATATGAATTCATTATTCTTAATAATTAAATAGTATTTTATTGTGTATATATATACCACAACTTTTTCAGCCACTCATCTGTTGTTGGGACACCCAGGTTGCTTCCAGGTTTTGGCTATTACAAATTGAGCTGCTAATAAACATTAAGTACACACATATCTTTTTGGACATGTGTTTTATTCCTTAGGGTATATTCCATGAGGGGAATTGCTGGGTCATAAAATAGGTCAATTTTTAACCTTGTGAGAGTTCTCCAGACTGTTCCCTACAGAGGTTGGACCAAATTATATTCTTACCAGCAGTGCAGGAGGGTTCCTTTACACCCCAAACACCCCAACCTCTTGCTGCTATCCTTTCTGATGTATGGCATCCTTACAGGGGTGATGTGGTATCTCATTGTTGTCTTCATTTTCATTTCTCTGACAATCAATGACTTGGAGTATTTTTTCTTATGTCTGTTGGCCTTTTGAATCTCTTCTTTGATGAATATTCTGTTCATATCCTCTCCCTCATTTTTTTGATGGGGTCGTTTGTGTTTTTGTTGCTGAGTTTGGTGAGCTCTTTATGTATTTTGGATATTATCCATGTAAAACCCATTGTTTTCAACAACAGAAAATAGTCAAAGATAAGAGAAACATTCCCAGATAAAACCAATATCATTCTGATCCCCAAATCAAGAAAAAAAATCATCAGCCAATACATCTACTGAACATTGATGCAAAAATCCTCGGCAAAATCTTGGCAAAATTTATTCAATAGCACATCAAGAGAATAATACACCAACACCAAGTGGGATTCATTTCTGGGATACAATGATGGTTCAGGTTATGCACATAAATTTGTATACTACACACCAATAAAGAGAAAATAAAACCACATGATTTTATCAATAGTTTCTGATAAAGCATTTAATAAGATCTAATACCCATTTGTGATAAAAACTTAATAAATTTGCAATAGGTGCGATATTCTTCAAAATAACATATGTCATATATGACACACCCACAACTAGCACTCCCAATAGGGTAAAAACTGAAAGCTTTCCCTTTACGATCTAAAACAATACAAAGATGTCCACTCTCATCACCAAAGTAAAGGACTTGGTAGAAGGGGCTTTTAGGTCCTGGTGCATGATGATGGAGCAATTGTGAGAAAACATTTGCTTATCATACATCTAACAAAGAATTGATGATGGAGGAGGAACTATAGTGAGGGCGATAGTGTTTTGCAACAAACTGAATTTCACATGTATTAACAACTGTATTAACTATACACCATTAATCTTCACAATAAAAAAGAACTGAAGATTCTAATCATTTTGTTTGGAGTTTTTTTTTAAATAACAAATGCATGATTGAACTTGTTGTATATTCTCTGTGGATGTAAGGATATGATTATATGATTTTCTATCTTTCCTTCAGTTGATGCAGTATATTACATTGCTTGATTTGCATATGTTGAACTGATAACCAGGATGCACGGATTTTGTAGATTCAAATTTACAATATATAATGAGAATCCGAAATGCCTGTCTTTCCAGGTTACATGGTATGTCACTTGAAGGCATATACGGTGGCAAATTATATGCATAAGTATTATTTTGATGGACTTTGAGTTTACATAGACAATGAACTACATGGACATAGTTATTTCCATTTTTTTTCTAACTGTTCTCAGGAGCAATCAAGAATTTTACAAATAATGTAACCTCAAAATATTTTAACTTAAAAACAACAAATCATGGCTAAATTGATACACTGAAAGGAATAACCTAGCATTCACACACACACACACACACACACACACGCACGTGCACACACTATTTTTAATAAAAAGTGTTGAATGTAGGATACAGTGTAGCAAACAGGAAAAAAATCTAGCTTGAAACTTGTTTTTGTGCAACTCTAGAGGCAAGAGTATTTTTATTTTGTTAAATGGTTTAAAAGTCAAAAGAACACTATTTCGTGAAGCAAGATTATTTAAAATTCAGATTTCAGTGTGCATAAATAAAGTTTTAAGAAATGTTTCATATTCATATATTCACATATTGTTTATAGATGTTTTGATACAAAATATGAATTAAGTGAGTAGTTGCAGCAGAGACCATATGGTTTTCAAAACTATCTGGTTACTACCTGGTTCTGTACAGAAAAAAATATCTTGCTGACTCATGTTCTATACTATTTGGTAGCAAAGGGTGAGGTTTAGAGCACTGAATTCAGATCACTTTAAAAATATTTTATTTATTTTAGAGAGAGAAGAAGGGAGAGAGATAGAGAGAGAGAGACAGAGACAGAGACTGACCAGAGCACTGCTTAGCTCTGGCTTATGGTGGTTGGTGGTTCTGGTGATTGAACCTGGGACCATGGAGTCTCAGGCACTGGTGTCATTTGCATAGCCATTAGGCTATCTTCCCAGCCTCAGATCATTATTTATTTATTTATCTATCCATCTATGTGTCTATATCTATCTATCTATCTATCCATCTATCTATCTATCTTTATTTCTATCTATCCATCTATTTATTTATTCGGGGATTAATGTTTTACAGTTGATAGTAAGTACAAGAGTTTGTACATGCATAACATTTCTCAGTTTTCCACATAATAATACAACCCCCACTAGGTCCTCTGTCATCCTTTTTGGACCTGTACTCCCCCCCCCACCACCACCCCAGAGTCTTATTTTGGTGCAATACACCAACTTCAGTCCAAGTTCTGCTTAGTGTTTTTTCTTCTGATCTTGTTTTTCAGCTTCTGCCTGTGAGTGAGATCATCCCATATTCATCCTTCTGTTTCTGACTTATTTCACTTAACATTATTTCTTCAAGCTCCATCATGATGGGCTGAAAATGGTGAAATCACCATTTTTTACTCTGAAAATGTCCAATAGTTCTAGTTTATCTACCTTTTCATTTAGCTCCCTTGCTTCTTTTTTGATTTTTTTTTTGTCTGGATGATTTGTCAAGTTGAGACTGTGGGGTGTTGAAATCCCCTATTATTGCTGTGTTGCTATTAATATATTCCTCTATCTGTTTCAGTAGATGTTTAATGTATTTAGATGTCCTCTCCTTGGATGCATAGATGTTAATAATCATTAAGTCCTCCTGACTGATTGATCCTCTGAGCACTAAGTAATGTCCATCCCTATCTTTTAAAATGTTATTTATTTTAAGTTCTATCATGTCAGATATGAGCATAGCTGTTCCTGCCCTTTTTTTGTGGTCCATTGGCTTGTATGGTAGTTTTATATCCTTTTATATTGAGTCTGTGTTTGTCTTGTTGAGTTAAGTGGGATCCCAGCAGATAATGTATGGTTGGGTTGTATTTTCTGATCCATCTTTCTCCTCTGTGCCTCTTAATAGGTGAATTCAGGCCATTGAAATTTATTGTTTGAAGATATTTTAACACCATTATTGTACATTTTTAGAGTGTTCTGATACATGGCATGTTTATGGTGATCTGACTGTTTATAGGAGACCTTTCAGAACTTCTTTCAGGGCAGGCTTGGTGACAGTTGATTCTTCTAACTGTTGCTTGTCTGCCTCCATCTCATCTGAATAACAGTCTAGCAGGATACAGTAGTCTTGGTTGAAAGCCTTTCTCATTGAGCACTCGATAGATATCTTGCCATTCTCTTCTTGCCTGTAGTGTTTGTGTGGAGAAAAAAAAGAAAAAAAGAACAAAATCACACTAGGAGCATCATTCTTTGGAAATGGCAAGTAATGCTGTGGGTAGTTCTCTTACTCTTTCTCCACCCCATTAATTCTCCCTGTCTGTATAGGAAAAAAGAAAGAACAGATAAAATATTTCATTACTGCTTCGACCAATGGAGTAGTCAGTCATGCAAGGACCTGAGACCCAGTGTAACCGTAGTGACTAAACAAAAAGAAAAAAGACAAGAATATTCTTTTTTTATTTAATTTTTTTATTTATAAAAAGGAAACATTGACTAAACCATAGGATAAGAGGGGTACAAATTCACACAATTCCCACCACCAGAACTCTGTATCCCATACCCCCCCTGATAGCTACCTATTCTTTTTTCTTAAATTTCTTTATTAGAGGAATTAATGGTTTAGAGTCAACAGTAAAATACAATAGTTTGTACATGTGTAATATTTCTCAGTTTTCCACATAACAATTCAATCCCCACTAGGTCCCCCTCTGCTATCATGTTCCAGGACCTGAACCCTTCCTCCCCATCCAAGAGTCTTTTACTTTGGTGCTATACACCGGTGTACTTGTACTTTTTATAGTTTACCAAACGTGGACAAAATATGTATTCATAATATCCTAATATAAATCTATCTCTAATGCTTTATTTATTTATTTATTTAAGAAAGGAGACATTAACAAAACCATAGGATAAGAGGGGTACAGTTCCACACAATTCCCACCACCTGATCTCCATATCCCATCCCCTCCCCTGATAACTTTCCCATTCTCTATCCCTCTGGGAGTATGGACCCAGTGTCATTGTGGGTTGCAGAAGGTGGAAGGTCTGGCTTTTGTAATTGCTTCACCGCTGAACATGGGCATTGACTGGTTGATCCATACTCCCAGTCTGCCTCTCTCTTTCCCTAGTAGGGTGGGTCTCTGGGGAAGTGGAGCTCAAGTACATATTGGTGGGGTCGTCTGTCCAAGGAAGTCTGGTTGGCATAGTGCTGGCATCTGGAATCTGGTGTCTGAAAAGAGAGTTAATAAACAAAGCCAAACAAATTGTTGAACAATCATGGACCTAAAGACTGGAATAGTGCAGATGAAGTGTTGGGGGGGAGTACTCACTGCAGGCTCTTGTTGTACTTCAGCTTTCAGGTATATATTTTTCCCTAGTTTATGAACATATGTGAACATATGCTCTATCTCAGGGGACCTGGACTATATCTAGGTTTGGGGACTTTATTGGGGAGTGGAACACCTGGAATGGAATTAGAGAATACTATGAAAGGAAAGGTCTTACCCGAGTGAAAAAGCTGAAGGGTTGTCATTGCACACCTGAAGTTTCTGGACACAGTCTGAAGTGAGGCATGGTGAGGTGGTACTCATTGCATTGATTAGGTTGGGATTGGCGGATGGAATATAATTTGGTATGAATTGAGAAAAGCATGCAGGAAAGTGAGCCCCACCCTAAGGTTGTAGGACTGGGTGAAATATAGGCTCTAAAGAGAAAGCAGGAGGATCCTGCTGTCTTAGGGTTTAAGAAGACAATAATCACTATAATCACATTATTTGGTGATTGGGTTAACTTTGAAATATCCCTTTGTTAGGATTTGCTGTATCATATACAACAACACCATAATTTTTAAAGATTAATTCATTTAATTAAAAAAGGAGACATTAACAAAACCATAGGATAGGAGGGGTACAAGTCCACACAATTCCCACCACCAGATCTCCATATCCCATCCCCTCCCCTGATAGCTTTCCCATTCTTTATCCCTGTGGGAGTATGGACCCAAGGTCATTGTGGGCTGCAAAAGGTGGAAGGTCTAGCTTCTGTAATTGCTTCCACACTGAACATGGGCATTGACTGGTTGATCCATACTCCCAGTCTGCCTCTCTCTTTCCCTAGTAGGGTGGGTCTCCGGGGAAGTGGAGCTCCAGGACACTTGGTGGGGTCCTCTGTTCAGGGGAGTCTGGCTGACATCCTGATGGCATCTGGAACCTGGTGGCTGAAAAGAGAGTTAACATACAAAGCCAAACAAATTGTTGAACAATTATGGACCTAAAGGCTGGAATAGTGCGGATGAAGTGTTGGGGGGTACTCACTGCAAACTCTAGTGTACTTCTGCTTTCAGGTATATATTTTCCCCTATAGATATGTGTGAACATATGCTCTATCTCAGGGGACCTGGTCTATATCTAGGTTTTGGGACTTTGTTAGGAAGTGAACCACCTGGAATGGAATTAGAGAATACTATGAAAGGAAAGGTCTCACCTGAGTGATGAAGCTGAAGGGTTGTCATTCCACATGTGAAGTCTCTGGACACAGTCTGAAATGAAGCATGTTGAGGTGGCACTCATTGTGTTGATTAGGTTGGGATCGGCGGATGCAATATTATTTGGTATGAATTGAGAGAAGCATGCAGGAAAGTGAGCCCCACCCCAGAGGTTCCATGACTGGGGGAAATATAAGCTCCATAGTGGAAATGTGAGGTTCCTGCTGTCTTAGGGTTCAAGAAGACAATAGATAGTTATTGTTATCATCACATTATTTGCTAATTGGGTTAACTTTGAAGGTCCCTTGTTAGGATTTACTGTATAATACCCAACATCTTGTATATAGCTGTGCCACCAGTTGCTTCTGTTCTCCCTGGTCTAGGCTTTTGAGAGAGTCAACATATCAAAGACTCAGCCTATGTATTAAAAAAATTCAGTCTGTGATTTAAAAATTTTGAAGCTATAATCAATTTTTCCCCTCTCATATTAATTAAATAGTGATTTATATGACTACAAATTAAAAGGAGTGTACATAAACACCATTCCCACCACCAAAAGACTGTATCCTATCCCCCTTCCCCCCCCCGCTACTCCAGGAAGCCAAATGAGTTAACTTTGAAATATCCCTTTGTTAGGATTTGCTGTACCATACACAACATCACCATGATTTATGTCTTTTGACATTATTTGCATATAGCTATGCCACCAGTTACTTCTGTTCTCCCTGGTCTAAGCTTTTAAGAGAGTCAACATATCAAAGACTGGTTTAAGCTTTTAAGAGAGTCAACATATCAAAGACATTAAAAAGACTCAGTGTGATTTAAAAAGTTTCAGACAATCAATTTTCCCCCCTCATATTAATTAGTGATTTCTATCACTGCAACTTAATAGGAGTGTACATAAACATCATTCCCACAACTAAAAGGCTGTGTTCCAATACTATGTTGAAGAGTAATGGGCAAACACTAGTAGTAGTAGTTGAAGAGTAATGGTGATAGTGGACAGCCCTGTGTAATCCCTGATCTGAGGGGAAATGCTTTCAGCTTCTGTCCACTGAGTATGATGTTGGCTGTATGGACTCCACTGTCTTAAGGAATTTCCCATCTATTCCCATTTTTTATTGTGTTTTCAGCATGAATGGGTGTTGGATTTTGTCAAAGGCTTTTTATGCATCTATTGAGATAATCATGTGGTTTTTGGTTTTGCTTTTATTTATGTGATGAATGACAATGATTGACTTACCTATGTTGAACCAGCCTTGCATTCCTGGGATAAATCCCACTTGGTTGTGATGAACAATCTTTTTGATATACTGATATATCTGGTTGACCAGGATCTTGTTCAATATTTTGGCTTCTATGTTCATCAGAGTTATTGGTGTGTAGTTTTCTTTTTTTGTTGTTGTTGTGTCCTTATCTGCTTTTGCTATCAGGGTGATGTTGGCTTCATAGAAGGTGGAAGGGAGTGTTCCTGTTTCTTCAATCTTGTGTAAAAGCTTTAGAAATATAGGTATTAGCTGTTTCCTGAAGCTTTTGTAGAATTCGTTTGTGAAGCCATCTGGTCCAGGAGGTCTAGTCTGTCCATCTCTTCATTTAATTCTCTTGTTTCTTTGTTGATTCTCTGCTTCATTAATCTGTCTAAGTATGAGAGTGGGGTGTTAAAATCTCCCACTATTATTGTATTTCTATTGATGTAGTTTTGTAGTTATTTCAGTAGGTGTTTGATGTATTTAGATGTTAATAATTGTTAAATCTTCTTGGTTGATTGATCCTCTAATCATTATGTAATGGCCTTGCCTATCTTTTATTACTTTATTTAATTTAAAGTCTATTGTGTCAGAGATGAGAATGGCTGTTCTTGCCTTTTTTTGTGGTCCATTAGCTTGTAGGATAGTTTCCCATCCCTTCACTTTAAGTCTGTGTTTGTTATGTTGGGTCAGATGGGATTCTTGCATGCAGCATATGATTGGGTTGTGCTTTCTGATCCATTCTCCCACTCTGTGCCTTTTAATGGGTGAATTTAAGTCACTGACACTTATTGATATTATGGATTTAATGTATTATAGTGCCATTATTCAACAATTTTTTACTTGCTCTGATATATGGCAAGTATTATGGTGTTGTTCTTGTTTATAAGAGATCTTTAAGAACCTCTTTCAGGGCAAGCTTGGTGATGGTTATCTCCTTTAACTATTGTCTGTCTGAGAAATTTTTGATCCCTCCATCTAGTTTGAATGAAAGTCTAGCAGGATATATTATCCTTGGTTGAAACCCTTTTTCATTCAGGGCTCCATAGATTATCTTGCCATTCTCTTCTGGCTTTTAGAGTCTGAGTGGAGAAGTCTGCTGATAGTCTTGTGGGTTTTCCCCTGTATGTGACTTTTTGTTTTTCTCTTGCAGCCTTTAAAATCCTTTCTTCATCCTTACTTCTTTTCATTGTAACTCTGATGTTTTTTGGTGTCATCAGGTCTGGGTTGATTCTGTTTGGGACTCTCTGAGCCTCTTGAATCTTAATGTCCTTTCTGTTGTTTAGTTCTGGGACGTTTCCTTCTATAATTTCCTCTACAATGTTTACTTCCCCTTCCTCTCTTTTTTCCTCTGGCAGGCCAATTATATGAATGTTACTGCTTTTGAGATCATCCCATATGTCTCTGTTGTTGTTTTCAGTGTCTCTCAGTCTCTTTTTGAGCTTTTTTACCTCTTTCTTAGTTTTCTCTAGCTCATCCTCTGTCTGGCTAATTCTGTTTTCTGCTTCTGTTAGTCTGCTTTCCTTTCTCTCAGCTTCTTTGTTCAGTTTAGTTATAGTATTAGCTTCTTCTGGTAATTGGCCTTTTATTTCAGTTATTTCAGCTTTCAGTTCTCTAATTACCTTGAGTTGGCTGTGTTTTATTTGAGGGTCTCATCTGTTGTTTCCCTAATTCTGCTAGCCCTTTCCTCCATAGTTGTCTTCATTTCTGTGATTATTAGGTTTATTACTGCTTGCATACTTTTCTTATCTATGGTTACTTCTGACTGATTTGGAGTTTATTTTGGGGTCCTTTCTTGACTCATTGTGGTAGCAGTTTTATTTGCTTTTGATTTAATGATTTTCTTTTTATTGATATGCTTTTTATTTTTCTGTTCTGTCATTCTTCAACTGTTGTGTTTTGAGTACAAGCCATGCTATATTTAATACCTTTATGACAAATGTAGTCACCCAACCTCAGAAATTAAAACAATAGAAACTTAAGCAAGGATTGATGCAGTTCATCAAATACCAGTTCATCAAATACCCCTGCGGCTACAGACAGACTATAACCCACATAGTCAATGACTGCCACCTCTCCAGATTCAAAGGAGGTCTCGAAACTTTACATCAGGCTCAACCTGACGCTGTTGACTGGCTACGGAAGAAGGGCAAACGCTAGAAGAAGAAGAAGAAAATACCAGTTAGCTAAACAACAGCTCCAGTCCAAGAAAGAATAACAATCAAATCCAAAGGAAAAGAAAGAGAAATTAAGGAGTCGGGCTGTAGCGCAGCGGGTTAAGCGCAGTGGCGCAAAGCACAAGGACCGGCACAAGGATCCTGGTTCGAACCCCGGCTCCCCACCTGCAGGGGAGTCACTTCACAGGTGGTGAAGCAGGTCTGCAGGTGTCTATCTTTCTCTCCTCCTCTCTATCTTCCCCTCCTCTCTCCATTTCTCTCTGTCCTATCCAACAACGACAACAACAATAATAACTACAACAATAAAACAACAAGGGCAACAAAAGGGAATAAATAAATAAAATAAATATTTAAAAAAAAGAAAAAAAAGAAAGAAATTAAACAAGGGAAAACAAAAATAGACAATTATGCAAGCCTACTATCCACTGTAAATTCTAGGTATAGCAAGAAGAGAAAGGGAAGTAGAGAAGAGAGACACACACAGAGAGAGTCCACTTTGAGTCAGATTTCTTCCCCCAAATAATTCACAAATAAACATATCAGTGATTTCAAAAAAATATCAAAAAGAATCAGTGAATTCAAAAATTAAAAGAAGGAGCATGGAAGAAAAGAAGACAAACTCAAAAAAAAAAAAAAGCAGTGAAAGGAAAGAGTTTTTTTTTTTTTTTTTTAATTAGCCATGAGGAGGGAGAAAGGAGGGTAGAGGGAAGTTCCTCTCACACTGGATAGGACACCCAGTCACCTAGCAATGGAGAAAACAACTACATATAATTTTGATCAACCTGAAGAAGGAGGGACAAAAGGGACACACACATATAATAATAGTAATAATAAAATAGAATAGAGTAAAAAACCCTAACAGTCTGCAGCTTGGACAGCACCAAATTCCCTGCAGGCAGCTTGAACAAAAACAGCCAATTGTAAGAAGTATCAACAAAACAAAACAAAACCTTCCAGGTAGTCTTTCCCAGGTAGGGGTGGGGTGAGGCTCTGATTGGTCAGGTATTTTGTCACTCAAATAGAGCTCCAGCTACTTTAAAAAAAAGAGAGAGAAGGAAAACAAAAAGGAAAAGCACCCCTGGTTAGCCAGGAATCTGGGTGAAAAATATAGCTCAGCGGGGAGCCTGCTAAGAGTAGCTGTCTTGCCCCTGGGGGCTGGTTCTGGGGTGGGGGGGAGTGGTGAGCTTCAGAAATAATTAAGAGATTTCCTTTCTCTTTCCCCCTGGCATCTGTTTTCTAACCCAAGAGTGGTCTCACCCTTAGGACCCCTTATTCACCCTCCTGCTGATGGCCTAGTATCCTACCCTGTCCAGAGAATTCCGGTCACAAGTTGTTTGTTGGAGCTTATGCCAACCGCTGCTTGTAAGTCTCCATCTTGGCTCTGCCCCCAAAAGAACCTTATTAATGGTAGTTATAATGTTATCTAACACTTTATATTTAGAAAATCACTTTAGTAAACCAAGTTACATGTATACTGAATCATATACCCTTGAGTTTACAAATAACATAGTTGAGACAATGTAAGATTAATTGACTTCCCATGATTTTCTAATCAGTGTTGCAGTTCATATTTGAATAAATCAGTTATCCTTCCTGTTTTGTGGTGAGGAGAGGAGACTTTATTGTAAGGAAATTTTTATGTTTTTACTTTTATGGGCAGTAAGCTTGGTTAATGAGAGAAGTGACAATTTAATTAAATGAGTCATTTTTAGAATTTCTATGTTAATTTTGGACAACTGTAGTATTTAAAACATTTTCAAGACAGCATCCTTGTCTCACCAGAATTTACAATATTTATTTTATGCCAGCTACATTTTTAGCACTAAAAGAGATTTTGCAAATAGTAACATATGGGAGTGCATACTTGAATTATTTTCACTTATATGAAGAAATGTGTTCATTTGATTATAGATAAAATCTCCACTCAGTGTTTTTCTGAATGAAAATTAATAGTTAAAATGAGCAAACATATTAAGAGAATAAATTCCATTAAAGTAAAATATTCTTCTTTTTCATTTATTAAAAGGAAACATTGACAAAACCAAAGGGTAAGAAGGGTACAACTTCACACAGTTCCCACCACCAGAACTCTGTATCCCATCCCCTCCCCTGATAGCTTTCCTATTCTTTATCCCTCTGGGAATACGGACCCAAGGTCATTGTGGGGTGCAGAAGGTGGAAGGTCTGGCTTCTGTAATTGCTTCCCCTCTGAACATGGGTGTTGACAAGTGGATCCATACTCCCAGCCTGTCTTTATCTTTCCCTAGTGGGATGGGGTTCTGGGGAATCGGAGCTCCAGGACACATTGGTGGGGTTGTCTATCCAGGGAAGTCTGGTTGGCATCATGCTAGCATCTGAAACCTGGTGGCTGAAAAGAGAGTTAACATATCAAACCAAACAAGTTGTTGACTAATAAAGTAAAATGTTCTATAAAGGAAACAGTTATGGTCCCAAAGCACAGGAAATTGAGAAATTGACAGAGAAATTGAGAGGGGGAAAGAGAGGGAGAGAGACAGAGATACACCTGCAGCCCTGCTTCACCATTCATGAAGCCACCCCCCTGCAGGTGGGGACTTGAACCTGGGTCCTTGTGCACTATAATG
Organism: Erinaceus europaeus; assembly: GCF_950295315.1. Lineage (NCBI taxonomy): Eukaryota > Metazoa > Chordata > Mammalia > Eulipotyphla > Erinaceidae > Erinaceus > Erinaceus europaeus. Next base: position 30,122,603 of record NC_080177.1, read on the forward strand.
TGTGCATTAACCAGGTGTGCCACCGCCTGGCCCCCTCACTTTGAATCTTTAAAAGATAAATAAGAGTAAAAGTAAAAGAAAATATTTTACCCCTTTTATCCTATGGTCTTATCTCTATATATCTATATCTATATCTATCTATCTATCTATCTATATATATATCTATATATACATATATATATCTATTAAAGTTCAATTTAACCCCAAATAGCAGTCTTCTTAGATTTGGACAAGCCTTATAATATTTTCCTAGCTAAAAAGACAGAAACAATCTGGGTCTATGGATCTACCTGTGAACATCCATGACAAACAGAGAAGGAATTACAGAAGCCAGACCTTCTACCTTCTGCACCCCATAAAGAATTTTGGTCCATACTCCCAGAGGGATAAAGAACAGGGAAGCTTCCAGTGGAGGCGATGGGACACGGAACTCTGGTGGTGGGAACTATAAGGCATTGTACCTCTCTTATCTTATAATCTTATTAATAATTATTAAATCACTAATAAAAATTTTAAATAAATAAATTCATAAGGTTCAATGTATGTTGTAATGGTTTATTGTCCAGTTACTCCTAATGTTTCTTCTTAATTTAATAAAATTAATTGACCCTAAATATTTCCATAGCTAGGTCAATGTTTACTGAATAAGTGATGAATGTTAAATAAATTGAAGCACTTTTTGTCAAAAAAAAAGTAAATAAGAGGGGCTGGGTGGTCACACATCTGGTTAAATAAATATATTACCCATGCACAAGGACCCAAGCTCAAGATCCTGGTCCTTACCTATAAGTGGTGAAGAAGTGGTGTCACTTTGTCTTTCTCTCCCCCTCTATCTCCCCCTTCAGTTTTGCTCTCCTCTATCAGATAAATAAAGTTTAAAAAAAAGTTAAAGTAAGTAAGCATAGTTTCAAGCACCATGTAAGGTATTGGTGATCAGATGGATCCTGCCTCTTTATTAAATTTATTAAATCATGTTCTACAAAGGGTTCTGCAGAAGGATGAATAATCACAACTTAACTCAGGCTGATATCTGACATCTGTATGTAAGTGTTCTAAATGTGAACTAATTTTGGGAGATGATAAATTGTCAGAGGATGGAATAAAGCATTAACTGAATATATGTTTCCATCTAAATAGAGGCTATGCAAGGTAAATTTGAGTTATGTGAAAGGAGGGTTGGAGTGAGAAGTTGTGGAGTTTGGTTTGGACATTTTAAATCACCAACAGTGTAGTTGGGGCTAATAGAAGAAAAATATTGTAGTGTTTTATGAAATGTGCTGCAACCAACAGCATGTGGCTACCAGTAGAGAACAGAAACTTGACATTAAATTTGACTCAGGAAGTCCAGAAGAACATCCTAAAGGAAATGTCCTCTAAGTAGACATTTAAAGATAAAGCAGGTAGGGTCTGGCTGGTGGTGCACTCAGTTGAGTGCACAAGTTATCATACACAAGGATCTGTGTTCAAGTTCCAAGCCCCCAGCTGCAGGGGGGAAGCTTCACAAGTGGTGAACCTATGCTACACGTGTCTCTCTCACGTCTTCCCTCTCTCCCCTTCCATTTCAGTTTCTCTCTATCCAATAATGAATGAATAAATTAAATGGAGATGATTATAAGATGGTGGTGAGCATAGACTGGAATCCTTACTACAAGAATATGAAAAAGTCTATGGAAACTTACATTACGTATACCTTTAAAAAGGACTTCTATGGGGAGATCCTCAGTGTGGCTATTGTAGGCTACCTCAGACCAGAAAAGAACTTGATTCTTTAGAATCACTTATTCCAGCAATTCAAAGTGATATCCAGGAAGCTAAGAGACATCTAGATTTACCAGAACATTTGAAAGTCAAAGAAGACAATTTCTTCCAACAACCTAGAAGCAAAATAATGAATGACAACTGATGAAAGATCAGATAGTCAATCACTATTTTCTAGTATTTTAATGCTCATTCTATATAGTCTCATCATTGTTTTATTTTGAGAATAAATCATTTCCTAAGGTTATGAATTAATTTGAACAGTACAATGTAGTTACCATAGTTTCAACTGTTAAACCTATCATGCTATAGAACTAAAATAGTTCATTTTAAAAATCAAGATTATTTTGTATGTAAGGTGTTTATTAAAATATACAACTTGAGGGAGTTGGGTGGTAGTGCAGCAGGTTAATCCACATGGCGCAAAGCGCAAGGACCGTGTAAGGATCCTGGTTCAGAGGAGTCGCTTCACAAGCGGTAAAGCAGGTCTGCAGGTGTCTATCTTTCTCTCGCCCTGTCTGTCTTCTCCTCCTCTCTCCAACTCTCTCTGTCCTATCCAACGATGCTGACAACAACAATAAGTACAACAATAAAATAACAAGGGCAATAAAAGGGGATAAATAAAAAAATATTTAAAAAATAAAAATATATATTAAAAATATATACAACTTGGAAGCTCTTAAGTGTCTTATAGTAGAAATGAAATGTATGTACATATAAGTCAAAAAGTAAATCAGTAAATCAGTAGTTTGAGATGAGAACTGTTCCCATGGTAAATGTACTTTGATAGTATGTGGTGATAAACAAAAGACTTATAAAAGGTGGTGTAGGGAACAGAGATTTTGTTTAAATTGTTAGAAATCTGGGAGGGGGACTCCAGAATTTGCACTTTTGATATTTTGTGCCTTCATATGTTATTATGGGCATCACGACTGCTGACATTTTAATCAGTTTTTTCTTTTATGAAGATAAACCATTTTGTGTTCTATTTTTGTTACGTTGCCTCAATTTTAATTGGTTCCCAATTTTAATAGGTTCCCTTTATCAATTACTGTCTTTTAAAGAAAATTTAAAATGAATGCTTTTCAGATCTCTAGGCTACACTTCTCTTTTATGAGGAAGACAGGGATCGAACATAGGACCTCAGACATGTGACACATGTGGTCTACCTCTGAATTGTAACCACCTCTTTATCTTTAAGAATAGATTTTATTGGTCTTCAATGTTCCCCCCCCCCTTGTCAGTTTTCTTTTCCTATTTAGAATTTCCAGCTGCTGTACACTTAGGAAAGATTGCATCTCTCTTCACCATTCCATCTCTTCACTATATGAGCACTAATTAAGTGCATATCTATTTTGCATTTTAGGAAGAAAACAAACTTCGTCGTTAGCTTTCCTTGCATTTTAAATGGATACATAAGTGCTATCTGTCCTTTGAGGGAATTTAAGAGCCAATTAAACTATGAAATCATTATTTATTTTAAAGTGACTTTATGTTATTGAGCTAATGTAAACTTGTAGTTGTGCATACACAATGTAATATAATTTTTACAGCTTGAGGGACAGACATACATAATAAAATTTTAATTAACTAACTTAAAACAAGTTAAAATGAAAAGACAAGAGTTATCTGGGTAATGTGTACAGACCGGAGTTATTGCTGATTACTGTGTAGGTACGTGCTACCCTAGGAGATGCTAGTCACATGAACTCATGTGAGTGAAGTCCTCTGAAGGTTATCTGTGTACAGTCACATATGCTCACTCTTTTTTTTCTTTCTCCTTTTTAATTTATTTAATAATGATTGACAAGATTGTAGGTAAGAGGGGTACAATTCCCACCACCAGAGTTCCATATCATCTTATCCCCTCCATTGGAAGCTTTTCTATTCTTTTATTTTTAAATTTTTTATTTATAAAAAAGGGAACATTGACAAAACCATAGGATACAAGGGGTACAGCTTCACACAATTCCCACCACCAGACCTTCCACTGATAGCTTTCCTATTCTTTAACCCTCTGGGAGTATGGACCCAAGATCATTGTGGGATGCAGAAGGTTGAAGGTCTGGCTTCTGTAATTGCTGAACATGGGTGTTGACTGGTTGATCCATACTCCCAGACTGTCTCTCTCTTTTCCTAGTGGGGAAGGGCTCTGGGGAAGTGGAGCTCCAAGGCACATTGGTGGGGTTGTCTGTCCAGGGAAGTCTGGTCACATCCTGCTAGCATCTGGAACCTAGTGGCTGAAAAGAGAGTTAACATACAAAGCCAAACAAATTGTTGAACAATCATGGACCTAATAGCTGGAATAGTGCAGATGAAGTGTTGGGAAATATGCTCACTCTTGTGGGTGTGAGAATTGGTTATTATGGGCAGAAAGAAGTGTAGAGGATTCTCGGTGGCTTATGTCAAAAGTGAGGATAAGGGCTCTGAATTAGAGGAAGCATAAAACAATTACCATATAGAAACTTGGATTTCCATTTTTGTGTGGGGGGTGGCTAAGACTGGGGGTAAGTAGCAAGGAATGGCTCGAAAGAAATCCAGAAAAGTTCAATATCTTGACTTTTAACTGGTCATTCAGAGAGCTGGAGCTGAATTTGAGAGGTATTGATTCTAGATCTGGAGAGAAATGAATATATGAAGGGCAAATGTAGGAAGCAAGGTGGAGATGTTTTTCAGAAATTATGGAATGTGATGCATAGTGAAAAAGGCAGAAAACACATCATGCTTATAATCTTTCAGGTACTATACTAAGCACTTTGTGTATTTTTATTCTGAACAGTTCTTCTTCTAGCGTTTGCCATTCTGAACAGTAATCCTATGACATAAGCATTAGTATCCACCAGCATTGTAGATAAGAAAACTGGAACTTAAAAGATTCCCCTGTATGGCTCAGAGTCCAACCAATATGACTCCAGAATCCATATTCTGTTCTTTTATTGCCGTTGTTGTTGTTAAAAAATTTTAAGGTCAGTTAAGTAAGTTCAATAATGAAAACTTTCAGGAGATTTTTCTAACAAAGTAGAAGTAGAAGCAGTTTCCGATTGTAATAGGGTTTAAATTTTCTTTTCAGTGTCTTCTGCTTCCTTTCATATGCTCTTCCTTCTAGTTTTAATTTGGTTTGCTATTTAATTTAATTTTTCTTACATGGCTGTCACTACAATAAAGGTCATTACCATACCAAGGTGTTCTGCCTGCACAGCTAATATTTTTTTTAAATCCTGGAGACATCATTATCTTTTAGATTTTCCTGGTCGAACATTCCACAAAGGGGGCTCCATCAGGGTGTTTTTCCACTGTATATAAAATTAAGAACAGTCTGGTTAGATTCGGAAGTTTTTCCTAGCTTCAGATGTCATAGTAATGGTATAATATGGGTAGATTTTTTTGATATTACTAGATGATGACACTCATAGTTCTTTATGTCTTTTTGTCTCTTTACTCATTCCTTTAAATCCTCATAGTACAGATGTACTGGCTGTTTAGAGAGAACATAAACAGGTTTAGATCTGTTCAGAGGTATTTGGGAGATATCTGCCTGCGAAGGAATCTGGGCAGATGGACTTCATTGCTGCTAGCTCAATGCCCATTTCTTTCCCATAACCTACTAGCTTCCTTCCCCTGGAGCTGCAGTCCTTCAGCTTCTCAGATGCCCAAGAACAGAATCCCTGGCTGAGAAATCCTGCGTCAAGAGCCAGTTTAGGCTTACTGAGCAAAAACCCCATGCTGATCTCTGCTTTCTGGAGAGTTCACACCCTTAATCATCACTCATCTTTCAATGAGAAGTCCAGATAATGTAATTGACTAGAAATCAGGCATAAGGTAGCATGTAAATGTATATCTGGAATGTTATATAGTGATAGAATTTTTTTTTTTTCTCCAGTAGGTGAGGGTACAGGAAATGTGAGATATTCAGCCAAAAGTTCTGTGCTTGAATGAGCATAGACAGTGACCCAGGGGTTCATTGTTATAAAAGCCTAATAAAAGCAATTGATATCTCCCAAGCCAAGTCAGCCTACATAGTGATAAGAGGTTCAAAGTTGCAAGTGCTCACTAGTCACTAGACTGATGTGGGCAGATGTGAATCAGCAAGGACGTAGAGAGGCTATAAGAGTTCCTTTGGACTGAAGTATCCTTTGGGAAGTTCATAGGTTTCTTGCTGGCGATAGAGGTTTACATGTTCCTTTGCAGTCAGTTATTTGTCCATCAAGATCTGCTACCCCTGATATGTCTTTCTATCCTTAACAAGTCTGCTGCTGCCTAGTGGTGAATAGAGCTCTCCTTACAAAGCTGCATGTAGGGTCTGTTACTGTGGAAGATGAAATCCAATATGGAGTCCACCAGTCTTACTCTCAGAAAGGTAGCAAAGATCAGAAAGGCTGCTGTCACAACTCCTGCCAGATGATAGCATATAGTTTCTTGCCTCTGGTGAAGACTGCAATAAAAATTGAAGTGACAGGAATTCATTACAATCAGCCTTCCAATTGCCCAGATTAAAGTTGGCCTCCTTAGAGACCTCTCCCTGTTGCATCTTGTTATCTAATAATAGAGTCCTTTCTTGGGAAAGGACACCTCTTCGCCTCATTACATGATGCTGGTCTTTTACCAATTGCTATGGAAAATGCTCCTTCCCCTGGGTTTCAGGTCTGTTTTTGTGCATATTACTTCATGTGTTGGTATAGCTTTGCCATTGTAGAGGGAGGAAGTATTTACAGGTCCTCCTTATTCTATCACCTAAATCCTGTCCAACAACTTGTTTTTGAAGAAGTGGGGAAAATCATTGCTGAAACATAAGAAAATTATATAAGCCAGTCTTCAATAAAAACAAAAGTAGTAAAGGGGATCCAAAAATAAAGGAGAGTCAAGGTAGATGAAAATGGAAAATTAGAGGAAGAATTTCAAGGGTGGAAAAATCTATCATATCTCTATCTTCATCATAATAATAAACTATTTAACTGCCTCACATTAAATTATTGCAAAATAGGGAGTCTTCCCCTTCCCAGTGCTTAATAGTAACTGATTTTTTTAAAAGAATATTTTTGTTTCTCAAAATTTAATTATTCATATAAAAAAGAAAAGAAATTAGTGGCCCAGGATGGCATAGTTGACAAAGTGTTGGGGTCCTGAGTGTGATTCTAGGAATTGCATCTGCCAGAATGATGGTCTGTGTTTCTCTTTCTCAAAAATATTATTTTAAGAAAGAAAAGAGATTTATAAAACTAGAGGTGGTAATTCTGTTAATCAAATGAGGTCTGTTAGATCTAAAATTTTTTTCAGTATCCTTTTACACTGACGAAACCATAAAATATCTTTCATCGGTTTGTATCCACTGTCTGTTAAAATATTCAGTTATGGGATGAGCAAAATAGTTCACCTCCTTTGCCATGAACAAGGGTTCAAGTCTTTTCTCCACAGCACTCCAGTGCTGTTGTGTCTTTTTACCCCCAAAAGTTTATTTTTATTTATTTATTGGGTAGAGACAGCCAGAAATTGAGAGGAAAGGGGGTGATAGAGATGGAGAGAGACAGAGAGACACCTGCAGTCTTGCTTCACTTTCCTGCTACAGGTAGGGACCAGGGGCTCAAACCTGGGTCCTTGAGCACTGTAACGTGTGCACTTAACCAGGTGTGCCACCAGATAGATAATATAATGGTTCTGTAAAAAGACTGAGGCTCCAAAGTCCCAGGTTCAGTCCCCTGAACCACCATAAACCAGAGCTGATCAGTGCTATGATAATATACATAAGTAATAAAATAAAATAAAAACAGGAAAAAAGACTTTAATACTGACCTTACAAAGAAAAAGAAAGAAAAAACAAACAAACAAACAAAACAATGGTGTGGTGCCTTCACTCCTCCTTCTGTTTCTCCCTCTCTTTTTCCCTCTATCAGAAAAAAAGGCATCCCAGAGTGGTAAAGCCCTGGCGATGACAAAAATTTAATTATGAAGCATCAATATTGGATACTTATAAAATGTGTATATGAAGAGGAATTTAACTACTAAAACTCCTGAAACTAGGAACTATTTCTTTTTTATTTATGCATCTCTTTATTCCAAGATTTAGTACAACAGAATTTGTATTAATATTATTATTGTTTTAGATGTTAGTTCTACTGCTTTTCTCTTCTAAAGCATTTATTTATGCTTCTGCTTCTATTAATTCCTTTAATCTTTCCTTAGATTTAGTTTGTTGTTCCTTTAAACCTTTTTGAGCTCCAAGACTTATTTATTCACATGTTTAATGATATATTTTAAAGTCAAACATTTTCTTTTAAAACATTCATTCATTTTTATTAGTGATTTAATATTGATTTACAAAATTGTAATATAACAGGAGTAAAATTCCATACAGTTCCGTCTGCCCAACTCCTCCACTGAAGACTTCAATAGTTACCCCAAATGCCATACATTTGATTATTATTTTTGTAGCCTATACATATTGACATGTATTGTTTTCATTGATGCTGCTTTCTATAGGTTCCCAGCTTCTTTTTGTATTTACTAGTTACCTTAGAGAACATATCTTTTTTTAAATCTCCTGGGTAGTTTTTCATTTTGAATTTGTCATTAGTTTTTAATCCTATCTCATTGTTATTAGCAAACATAGTCAAATGTTGTTTTTACTCTTGTGATATTTAGTAAGATTTTACTTTTTTTTTTTTTTGCCTCTAGGTTTATTTCTGGGACTTGGTGCCTGCACCATGAATCCACTGCTCCTGGAGGTCATTTTTTTTCCCTTTTGTTGCCCTTGTTGTTTTATCTTTGTTGTGGTTATTATTGTTGTTTGTTACTGATATAGTTGTTGTTGGATAGGATAGACAGAAATGGAGAGGGGAGGGGAAGACAGAGAGGGGGAGAGAAAGTAGACATCTGTAGACCTGCTTCACAGCTCCTGAAGCGACTGCCCTGCAGGTGGGGAGCAGGGGGCTCAAACTGCTTTCCTTAAGCCGGTCCTTGCACTTTGCACCATGTGCGCTTAACCCGCGGTGCTACCACCCGACCCTAAGATTTTACTTTTGCATTTACACAATTTCACAAAGTACCAGCATTAGACATGGCCATTCAGTGACCGGGATAAACTGAAACAAACAAGACCACTTGATACCCATGTATGAGCAAAGGCACAAATAAGAGCACTGTGCACATTCCCCAAATGACCACACTTCCTTTTCTCCCAACTGATATGAGTGACAGCTGTTTCTTAACTGTGTTAGACTGGATTCTTCAGAGAAACAGAAATAACAGAATATATTTTTTTTGGTATTGTATTGATATATTTATATATTTAGAAAAATGGAAAGAAAGTTATTATCAGTAGTTGGCTTACTTGATCATAGAAACTGAGAAACTTGCTGTTTGCGAGATGGAGACTCAGGAAGTTAGCTCAAACCCCAACAACTTGAAAATCAGCTTTGGGGGGAGGGCTGGTGAGGAGGTTTGCATCTGAAATCTCAGCAACCCTTAGTGCAATACTTGAGAGCAGAGGAAAGACGGCTCAGTTCAAGTAGAGAGCAAATTCGCCTTCACATTTGCTTTTTTTCTTTTTTTTTTTAAAATCATCTTTTAATTTTATTTTTATTCACAATATAGTAATGGTTTACAAGCTTGAAAATCTTATCTTTTTTTTTTAGAGCACATATCCCGTTTATTTCTGTTGTCTGATGTATAGCTTTCTTTTTTTTTTTCTTCTCATTTTTCTCTCTTTTTTTTTTTTATTTAAGAAAGGATTAATTAACAAAACCATAGGGTAGGAGGGGTACAATTCCACACAATTCCCACCACCCAATCTCCATTTCCCACCCCTTCCCCTGATAGCTTTCCCATTCTCTATCCCTCTGGGAGCATGGACCCAGGGTCATTGTGGGTTGCAGAAGGTAGAAGTTCTGGCTTCTGTAATTGCTTCCCCGCTGAACATGGGCGTTGACTGGTCGGTCCATACTCCCAGTCTGCCTCTCTCTTTCCCTAGTAGGGTGGGTCTCTGGGGAAGCAGAGCTCCAGGACAATTGGTGGGGTCTTCAGTCTAGGGAAGCCTGGCCGGCATCCTGATGACATCTGGAACCTGTTGACTGAAAAGAGAGTTAACATACAAAGCCAAACAAATTGTTGAGCAATCATGGACCCAAAGCTTGGAATAGTGGAGAGGAAATGCTAGGGGGGTACTCACTGCAAACTCTAGTGTACTTCTGCTTTCAGGCATATATTTTGCAGTAGTTTACGGATACGTGTGAACATAGGCTCTCTCTCACAGAAACTGGTGTATATCTAGGTTTGGGGACTTTGTTAGAAAGTGAACCACCTGAGATGAAATTAGAGTATACTATGAAAGGAAAGGTCTCACCCGAGTAATGAAGCTGAAGGGTTGTCATTCCACACGTGAAGTCTCTGGACACAGTCTGAAGTGAAGCATGTTGAGGTGGCAATTGTTGTGTTGGTTAGGTTGTGATCGGCAGATGCAATATTATTTGATATGGATTGGGAGAGGCATACGGGAAAGTGGGCCCTATCCAAGGGTTCCAGGACTGGGGGAAGTAGAGGCTCTATAGTGGAGATGTGAGGTTCCTGCTGTCTTAGGGTTCCAAAAGACAATCGATAGTTAATGTTATCATCACATTATTTGGTAATTGGGTTAACTTTGAAAAGTCCTTTTGTTAGGGTTTGCTGTACAGTACCCAGTATCTTGTATATAGCTGTGCTATAGGTTGCTTCTGATCTACTTGGTCTAGACTTTTGAGAGAGTCTGCATATCAATTACACAGCCTATATATTGAAAAGATTCAGTTTGTGTTTTGAAAAACTTCGAGACATTTGCTTTTTTTCTCTGAGCTTGTTTTCCCCCTACCTCAGCTGTTCTCTGCATTGATGCCTGTCCCTTACAGTTTCCACTACACTTGGTAGTAGGTGCGCTTAACTGGATATGCCACCACCTAGCTCCCCGCTTCCACTTCGCTTGGATTTGAAGTTTTCCGTTTCTTAGATCCCTTGAAAATAAAGTCTATGAGTTTAAGTTTTGTTCTCCTTGATGATCCTTGTGAGCAGATTCAGAGTTCAGCTGCTGCTAAACTTCGTTCAGAATCAGAACTCTGCCTGGGTGATGGTTTACCAAGGTGTAATGTCTCTTTGCCTTCGAATTCATTTGGGTCCCAGACTGGATTTGGCATTACTCAGGCTTGCACATTTCTTCCAGAATTGCAACTGGGGTGATAAATTATAGTTACTTCGAAGCGCTAAAAGGATAAGGATTGAGGGTAAAATGTACTACTTTTGCTATTATCCATGCTGAAACAATTATGGAGACATTTCTTATTTATGTTTTAAAATGTAGCTGTAGCAATGCTTCTATTAAGTTAATGTAATTAAATGCAGTTGTGATTTCTTGGTAGTTATTTTACTTTCATATACATTCCCACGGAAAGATACAGTAAAATATAGTGTTTTATATTTATTTAAAATAAATTTTCTTCATATATTCACACTATCAGTGTATTGTACCATTAGGTACATTTATTTCAGTTTGCTGTTTTCCTAGAGTATTTAAAAATCCAGTCTTAAAATTATGTACAAAGATTTACTTGGTTTAAAAATTAAAACGTAGTGGTCAGAAGATGACTCACTTGGTAAAGTAGACAACTTACTATGTGCAAGGACCCTGGTTTGAGCACCCTGCCACTACATAGGAGCATCATAGGGAGGGGAAATCTTCACAAGCAGCAAACCGGTTTTTTAGTGTCTATTTCTCTCCCTCTCCCTCTCCCTCTCCCTCTCCCTCTCCCTTCCCCCTTTCTCTCTCTCTCTCTCTCTTTCTTGCCTTCAGGGTTATTTCGGAGTTTAGGTGCCTTGTACTACTAATCCATTGTTCCTGCAGCCATTTTTTTGATAGGACAGAGAAAAATTGAGAGAGGAGGGGAAGACACAGAGAGAAAGATAAACACCTGCAGACCTGCTTCACCACCTGTGAAGTGAGCCCCCTGTAAGTAGGGAGCTGGGGGCTCAAACCCGGATTCTTGCGTGGGTCCTTAGGCTTCATATTATGTGCACTTAACCCGGTGTGCCAATGCCCGACACCCCTAGCCCCATTTTTTCTCTCTCCCTCTCTATCCAGATAAATAAACAAATGGGCAAATAAATAGAATCTTCCAGGAGCAGATTGTGTGGAATCTCACAAGTGTGGAGCCCCAGCAATAATCCTACTGGCACAATGGAATAAAAATAATAAAATTGAAACAATAAACACACTATACCCAGAAATACAGTTTTTGTCCTTGTTACCTATACTCTGCTCTCTTCTTCACCTACGGGTAATAGCTCATTTATTTTTGGTTTGTTCATCAATTGTATATAGAGAAATACATATATTGGTATATCCCTACCTCCAGTCATAGATGCGGGTGTCATATAAATTCTTTTCTATATCTTAATTTTGCATTTGACATGTTCTAGAGATCACATCATCATACCTGAGATCAACTTCTTTCTTTCCTTCTGATCTCTCTTTTCTTTCCTTTGTTTTTTTTCCAGCACTAAGATTTACACCTTATTCATTTTATTATTGATGAATATTTGATCATTGTTAATTTCTTGAGAATATGTTTTCTCCTGTATGTCTGGTTGTTTAAAAGACTTGATGTCTTCTCAACTGCATTGCTTTAAAACTTTGTCAAAAGTCTATTAACTTTATTTCTGAGAACCTATTTCTGGGATATTTATTCTGTTGTGTTGGTCTGTGTTAACCTTTCACTGATAATTTATTGTCTTGAACTAGAGAAAGCTTCAAATTGTCTTGAAAATAGGTATCAAAAGTTCTCCAATTTTGTCTATCATTTTAAAATTTGTTTTTACTATCTTTTTTGCCTTTCACATACATGTTAGAAATGGCATGGTGTTATGTGAAAGTGCTAGGAACTTCCCTATGGTTGTGAAAATTATACCCACCGATTAGGGGGACTATTAGCAACAATATTCAGTTTTTCAATCTTGAAGTGTAGATATATTTTCATTTATTCAAAAATCTTCTATAGCCTAATTTTTGTTTCTTCAGTGTGGTATATTTTTCAACATAAGGTACCTGTACTTGTTTTGTTGACTATCTACTTGAAATACTGTTAAAATATACACCCTTATGGCTTTTCTTTCTTTCTAGCCTTATCAAATTAGCAAGACAACCTAGACATCACTTCTCTTATGCTCAAACTTCACATAATGTTTATGTGTCACTCATGACTTGAGAAGAACTTATATGTGCATCTCACAGCTTGCTTTACTGAGGCTCCCTCCTCTCTATGAGACAATCTTAGTGTTCTAACTGCTTTCGTTTCCCAGATGTCAAACTCTTTTTCCATTTCATTCAGACCACCCTATTTGCACTGCAGTTATAGTTCTTACAGAAACCACAGGGAAAGAAACAACTTTGTCATATTCAGTGGCTCTTTCCTTGTAGTTTGTGTCAAATTCTACATCAGGAAGTAGAAGTAGAAGTAGGGGTGAAAAGTATAGAGAAGGCTAGAATTGGACATTACTTATGGTCAACTAATCATAGTAGATACAGATAACCTGTTAACCTGTGGAAGAATGCAATGCAAGAGCCAGGAGTAGAGGACTCAGATAAGCATACATAGTACTATGTGCTAAGACTACCTCAAGGACCCAGGTTCACCACCTGCAGTAGGAACGTTTCACAGGTTGTGAAGCAGTTCTGCAGGTGTTTTTCTCCCTCCCTCTTAATTCTCCCTCCCCTCTCAATTTCTGTCTGTTTCATTGAATAAAAATGAAGGTGGGAGGGAAAAGAAAGGAAAAAATAGCTACCAGAAGCAGTGGACTTATGTCAACGCTGAACCCCAACAATAACCCTGGAGGCAAAAAAAAGAGTAGTGGGTTAAGCGCACTTGGTGCAAAGTAGGAGGATAGGCACGAGGATCTCAGTTGGATCCCTGGGCTCTCCGCCTGCAGCAGGGTTGCTTCACTGGTGGTGAAGCAGGTCTGCAGGTGTTTATCTTTCTCTCTCCCTCTCTGTCTTCCCCTCCTGTCTCCATTTCTCTCTGTCCTATGCAACAACAAGAACAGCAATGAAAACAATAACAACAACAAAAACAAAGGCAACAAAATGGCCTCCAGGGGCAGTGGATTCGTAGTGCAGGCACTGAGTCCCAGCAATAACACTGGAGGCAAAAAAAAAAAATGCTATGCAACTTAAATAAACATAAAAGAATAGTATAAAATAAATTATTATTTTTCCTTTATCATTTTTGTGTGGTAGGATTAAGGGTTTATAATACAGTTGTTGGGTACATGGGTGCAATTTCTTATTTCCTCATGATAGGTGTCTCCAACCTTGAAGTTCTTGCCACTTCCACTATGCAATAAAATGCTTACATTTGTTGTATTTTCTCCTAACCAAGCTGAGGAGCTTGGTTAGGAGAAAATACAGAGTAGTTTATACCTGATTATGCTCTGATTATGTAGACAGAAGCCCCCCCCACAGCCAATCTTCCTTTGTTTAACTCTCTGCATTTACATTCGCCATATGATTTCAGAGTAGTTTATGCCCTTTCTTACCAAATTACTGTGTAGCCACCCATACTCTGGACCTCAAATACAGTGTAAATTCATTTTTGTAAAGGAATTTGTCATTTAGATATTGTGTGCCTACCTCTGATCTTAACAGAATTCATTAGTTCAAAGCTATTCCCTAAACGTGCTCACTGGTTAAGTTACAGTTTCATATAACATTGCTTCTTATTTGCTCTGTTTGTAGATATTCAAGGTTATTTTGCCAGATATTTTGGTGTTCACCTAAGATTAACTCATCAGTAAACAATTTGAAGCACAAAAATTACTCCAAGGGTCCCATAAATATTGTTATCAGTTCTCTATGTACTACTAGAAAACAGATTTTTTTAATCGGCATTTTTCCCATGGCCTTTAACTTCAAGGATGATCATTGTGTCAGTGAAATCAAGTGTAAATTAAAGTCAGGAATGCACAAATCTGAGCATTTTGAAAATAGAGTCTGTGGTACAACATTTGTGTCCCAATTTGTTGTAGAAATTTTGGGCACTTGGAACATGTAGGGTTATGACTGAGGTGATGGTAGTGGTTATTCTGCTATGCAGAGCAGTCCTCATTTGTGATCTATTCATCTTTAGCCACTGACTAGCCTGTGAAAAGATTAATTGCAGTAGAAAAATGTGAATATATTGCCATGAGACTCAATTTATTCCAGAAAGGAATACTATAAGTGTGTCTTTCTTCTGATATTTCCTGTTAGAATTTCAAATTGAAAGCCAAAAATAAATGTTAGGGATATGTAGATGTTGATCCTAGAAACTGAAAATGATCACAACTGAATTACACTTCCGTTACCACTGAAGCACATTCTTTATTCTCTTTACACAAAGACTTTCTTGTTTGTCAAAAATGAATGTTCCCTCTTCATAAAAAGATTAAAGAGGACATAAGAATCAATATATATGATTTTTATTAATAAAAAAAAGTTTTATTTTGTGACGGGTGGGGCGGTAGCGCAGCGGGTTAAGCGCACATGGCACAAAGCGCAAAGACCAGTGTAAGGATCCCAGTTGGAGTCGCAGGCACCCCACCTGAAGGGCAGGGAGAGGTCTGTGTGGTCGCTTCACAAGCGGTGAAGCAGGTCTGCGGGTGTCTATCTTTCTCTCCCCCTCTCTGTCTTCCCCTCCTCTCTCCTATCCAAAGAACGATGACCTCAATAACAATAATAATAACAACCACAACAACGATAAAACAACAAGGGCAACAAAAGGGAAAAAGTAGCCTCCAGGAGCAGTGGATTCATGGTGCAAGCACTGAGCCCCAGCAATAACCCTGGAGGCAAAAAAAAAA